>NC_057397.1:38610020-38958521 GCF_019320065.1 Cervus canadensis
ACACTGAGGAAACCAGATCTGAAAGAGACACGTGCACCCCAATGTTCATCGCAGCACTGTTTATAATAGCCAGGACATGGAAGCAACCTAGATGCCCATCAGCAGATGAATGGATAAGGAAGCTGGGGTACATATACACCATGGAATATTACTCAGCTGTTAAAAAGAATTCATGACCAGTCCTAATGAGATGGATGAAACTGGAGCCCCTTATACAGAGTGAAGTAAGCCAGAAAGATAAAGAACATTACAGCATACTAACACATATATATGGAATTTAGAAAGATGGTAACGATAACCCTATATGCAAAACAGAAAAAGAGACACAGAAATACAGAACAGACTTTTGAACTCTGTGGGAGAAGGTGAGGGTGGGATGTTTCAAAAGAACAGCATGTATACTATCTATGGTGAAACAGATCACCAGCCCAGGTGGGATGCATGAGACAAGTGCTCGGGCCTGGTGCACTGGGAAGACCCAGAGGAATCGGGTGGAGAGGGAGATGGGAGGGGGATCGGGATGGGGAATAAGTGTAAATCTATGGCTGATTCATATCAATGTATGACAAAACCCACTGAAATGTTGTGAAGTAATTAGCCTCCAACTAATAAAAAATTAAAAAAAAAAAAAAAAAAAAAAAAAAAAAAAGAAAAAAAAAAATGGGCCAAAGAACTAAACAGACATTTCTCCAAAGAAGACATACAGATGGCTAACAAACACATGAAAAGATGCTCAACATCACTCATTATCAGAGAAATGCAAATCAAAACCACAACGAGGTACCATTACACGCCAGTCAGGATGGCTGCTATCCAAAAGTCTACAAACAATAAATGCTGGAGAGGATGTGGAGAAAAGGGAACCCTCTTACACTGCTGGTGGGAATGCAAACTAGTACAGCCACTATGGAGAACAGTGTGGAGATTCCTTAAAACTGGAAATAGAACTGCCATATGACCCAGCAATCCCACTTCTGGGTATACACACTGAAGAAACCAGATCTGAAAGAGACACGTGCACCCCAATGTTCATTGCAGCACTGTTTATAATAGCCAGGACATGGAAGCAACCTAGATACCCATCAGCAGATGAATGGATAAGGAAGCTATGGTACATATACACTATGGAATATTACTTAGCTATTAAAAAGAATTCATTTGAATTGGTTCTAGTAAGATGGATGAAACTGGAGCCCATTATACAGAGTGAAGTAAGCCAGAAAGGTAAAGACCAATACAGTATACTAATGCATATATATGGAATTTAAAAAGATGGTAACAATAACCCTATATGCAAGACAGAAAAAGAGACACAGATGTATAGAACAGACTTTTGGATTCTATGGGAGATGGCGAGGGTGGGATGATCTGAGAGAACAGCATCAAAACATGTATATTATCAAGTGTGAAACAGATCGCCAGTCCAGGTTGGATGCATGAAACAAATGCTCGGGGCTGGAGCACTGGGATGATCCAGAGGGATGGGATGGGGAAGGAGATGGGAGGGGGGATCGGGATGGGGAATACATGTAAATCCATGGCTGATTCATGTCAATGTATGGCAAAAACCACTACAATATTGTAAAGTAATTAGCCTCCAACAAATAAAAATAAATGATAAAAAAATCATCTCTGTTTTTGTTTTGTAGGACTAAGATGATACAAGCGTCTTTTAGATAAAGGCTGAAGCTTGGGGATAGATTTAAAATTAGAGCCTGTCTTTCTGTTTCATAACATTACCTTACTTTTCTGTTCTGCTTCTAAAATTTCACTTTTCTTAGGGGGTGGTGCGCTGAGCTGAAAGAGTATTTATAATTTTTTTCTGTTCATGTAACTCATGAAGTTATGAGTGCTTATTTTCAGTTTCTTCCCAGAATATGATCTTCAGAAAAGTACGTGATGGATTTAGGTATACCCTCATAGACATTGAGAAGACATCTGTGCCTGTCTTTGCTATACATACATCCTTGAGTCTGACTGGGGGATGGGTAGGACTCTGTACATTCTCTAACCAGGGAATAGACTGAACAATTATGAGGTTTTGATTAATATTATTGATGCTTTAATGGCCCATTTTATATTCTGAACACTGGGGGGAAATATGTTCTCTTCTGTAAAGACTGTGGTTCTTATGATTCACTTAGCATAGACAAGTGAAAAGCATGAAAGATCTGTCTGGCAAGAAGAAATGGGTGACCGTATAATGCCAGTTGCATATATTACTGAACTGTTACAGAGGAGAGGAAATTACCCAGTCAGAAAAGATATGTCTCTGTAGCCTTATATCCGCATTCTAATAGCCACAGAGTTTATCTTAGTCTGAATGGAGCTCTAAGTTATTAATTGTTTTAATGATTTCATTGATTTCTGTTAATCTAGGTAATGTGCCTTACTAAATTCGGTAGTTTATTTTGCTTTTCAATTAACCTTTTACTTTTGTTATATCATTTTTTATTAAAAACAATGGTTTTATCTGCATTTTAATGATATGCCTATCTTAATGTATTATGAATTATATTTGGCTATCGTCAGTGCAATTTTCCTGAATACTTCAGGGTAATGGCAAACCATAATGGCTCAATATTTTATTGCAGGTTATCATCGACACAAAACACTTTTTGAGTCATTTGAATAAATGTTACTATCCTCTATGCATTACCAAAAATAATTTTTAAAGGCTTTTTGTGTCTTTTTGAAGAATGTAACATGGAAGAAATGTAGAGCTTTAACTTAGGCTTTAATTTCTCAAATTTAAGAATAATATTATTTAAATTTAGATGCAAGGTATTTAAATTTGAACAAACTCCGGGAGATAGTGGAGAACAGAGAAGCCTGAAGAACTACAATCCATGAGGTCTTAAAGAGTCAGACATGACTTAGTACTGAAAACAGCTACAATTTTAATTTTATTCAAATGACAGATACAGTATATGTTAGAACTTTTGAAAATTTAAAGCAATGTTTGAAATAGTATATTGCAAAAGAAAGAATGCAATTAGTATGTGTATCATTACTAGGTTTGTAGAAAATTTCCCTGGCTTATATAGATTATGTGATACTCAGATAGTCTGCCTAATTAAAGTTTTAATTTATTTGGCAGATGTAGAGTTTTCTGTGTTTATAAAAACTGATAAAATTGTCCCACTTGAAGTGAGGTAAGTTCTCTACTCTTCATTCTTAGGGAGTCACATTCATGCATAAATTTTTTGCCAATTAAAAACTGTTAGTGGCACAACATTGAAATTGATTAGTCTTTGTATGTTTACAGCTCACTTTAATTGCTGAAAAACACCGTTTGTCAGTTTCATGTTCTATCGACAATGCTATTGATTTATCTGAATTTGGCTTTGTCTTGTCTCTTGTACATAAAACTCACATATGCAGTTCAAATGGGAAATGACTGTATTGATTTCCTTAACTTGAGCCCAAATGCTAAAGATTTTTGGATAAGCTTTCTCATTACTTAAGCCAAAATCAATAAGAAAGAGCATCTTTTAATGAAAGAACAGTTTGAGCAACGTACTTCAGAAATAGGGTCCTGTTCATTCTTTGCTTTACAAATCGATCTCCTAGGTTCCTTAAGTGAGGTCCAATTGGTTGACATTGTGGTTTGTCTTTGTGTATAAACTTGCAGCTTCAGAAAAGAGAAGATGAGCTACAGAGACAGTGGAAAGAAACTCTCTTTCTGAGAAAGAAGGTGGTTCCCTAGCAGGTATAAAATCTAGTGTTGAAATGCAACACAGATTATAAATATATCAAATAATTTTTGTATCTTTTAAGTTCATATATGTATATACATATATATATATAATGCAGGATATTTTTACAGATTCTTTGCTGGTTCATCTTTTTAGTATTCTATATCTGCGTATCATATACATTTATGCCAACCTGATTTTAATATTTGCTTTTATTCTAGAAAATCTCATTGCTGCAATTTGTGTAATGTAAAATAATTCATTGAAACAGCAGGCCATTTTAAAATAACTTTTTCTTTAGTGATCGCTTATCTTCTTTTTCTTTTTTTAAATTGTTAATGTTCCCATTTTCTGCAGGAAGACAAGCATTGAAGGCAAGCTACGGAAATAAGGTGCCCTATCTGAGGAAAGCAGAAAGAACTGCATGTGTAAAACAAGTTATATGGACAGGCCAAACGTCAGGTACTGTACTATGATATCATTAACTTCTGTGAACTACATAAATTAAGCTGATTATGCCTTCACTTAATTAACTGAAAATGACCTATTGATGGATAGGCTGAGTTAGCTAGAGACCGCTGGCTGCACTGTACTTAATTTATTGGTTTTCAATTAGTTCTTCTCTAGCCTGTGATTGTTGAGAAAATAAGTGTCTGTTTGCATCTCTTTCCTATAGTATGTTTTTATGCATGGTGAGTTTATATTTAAAATTTTATCCTGAGTAGTATTTTTCTTTGACACCAATGCCTAGGTTGATTTGAGTAGTTTTTTCTCATTGTTGCTTTTAATTTGGTTTTTGAAATGAAATAAATATGCAGATTGATTCAACTTGTTAATCTTGTGATATTAAAGTATTTTATAAATGATCTCTCACATTCATTTCAAGAATTATCTAGCTTTAATTACATTTTGGGCATTAGTAGTTAGCAATCATATGGTTAAGCTATATTTTTGTGGAGCAATCTCAGTGAAGAAAGTTCTTAGTCAAATAGAGTTTTTATAATTTTCTCTAGAAACCTAATTTGAGAGATTTTTTGAAAGTGGAAAAATTATAACATGAATGTTCACTCTCAATTTCTTGTGGTAAGTAGGACTAAAGTATATGAAAATACATTCAGACAAAAATTTATCCTTAAAATTTTGATCTTTTACACACTGATTTGTGATGGTTATTGTACCTCACTATGTTGCCCTCTACTATGAAGCTTTTATAACCCCCTAATCAATAAAAATTTATTGGATTATTCTTATGTTTTCTGCATCTATACATGAAAACATTTCACTAGAGGCTGGTAGTCTACTTTTAGGTATTATTATTAGCTTAATTAATTACTATTGACAGTTATTGTAATGGGGTTGGTCAAAATATGAAAATAAACTACATGTAAAGAATGTGATCTGACTTTGGTAATTGGTTTTTATCTCTTCTAAATTTAGGTCTTTATCTGAAAATGGAGCTAGTAATGAAACTTGGACTCAGCACTCTTTCTGAGGTCCTTGCTAATTCTTGTATATATGTGGTTTAAGTGTTACTTGTTCTGAAAGTTCAGAGAAACAGATATTTCTGTGGATTAGAGTAGTCAGAGATAGGTTAAAAATTTAATTACACCTACAAGACATACATGAGTAACATTATAGTTGATAATCCTTGTTAAATTTATATGCATAATATAATTAATACTCTTGGAACTTGTGGGCATATAAGGATTTAACATTGTCATTATTTGTGAATAATAGAAAGCTCATAAATAGGTGTAGTAATGCATCACAGATTTGGATCACATACCTGTACAAGTACCTTAGTGTTAGGAGAGTAATTGTGCAGCTATATTCAAAGAAGTGCTGTTGTGTTTTCCATACATTTGTATATGTTCAGTGAATTTCACTGAAGTTCTGACTGGCTTACTTAAAGTCTTAGCCACATTTTCCTGAATTTTAGAAGAGAAAAAGTACGCTATTGCAGAATTTGTGAATTAGGGGATCACAAATTACTGGGATCTTGCTTGGAAATATGAAATGATTGTGTCCTTTGAAAATCTAATGTAGATTTATGTGAGAAAGTAATAGGAGATAAAACTTGTTTTTAGGGAAGACTATTTTGGAAATTCACTTTTAGTTTCTCGGTGTATAAGATTCTATTGGATACAAAATTGGAAAGGTTTTATACAGGTCTGTATGTTCACTGAAATGTTTAGTGGAAATTTTGACCTGGAAGCATAAGTCAGGAAATTGTTAGCATATAGATTGTATTAAAGTCAAGAGAAAATGTAAGATGATCAAGAAGTAAATGCTATGAGAAAAGAGAAGAGGATCAAGAAGTTAGGAGCATGGGCAAATGTTCCATGGCAGAATGAAAGAATGAAATATGTACAGGCACAGACACAAATAGAAGGGTGGATATAATGGTTTTCAGCCATTGATTTCTCATTGAAGGAAATCTAGTTATCAGTTCAGAGTAAGAATAGGGAAGGAAGTACTGGAGGATTTAGGAGTGACAAAAGGCATGAAATATTTTTCTTGGACAGTAAAGGAAGAAATTATGCATAAAAAGTAAGCCAGAATACTTAGAATTATCAGGTCTATTTTAATTGAAAAGTTATCTGACCCAATTTTTTTCCTATCAGTATGTATATCATTTCCACTACTTAACATTATGTAGTGAAACTGTGCTCAGTTTCTGCCTTTCAGTAGATTATGAGCTGCTTGAAAATAAGATATATTGGTTTATTTTTATATTCACAACATCCAAATACAGTCCTCAGAATGAGGGGTAAAATTTAAAAAATGTTTGGTTAGATGAGTAAATAACTTATGCAATACATTGTATATTGTGCTAAAGATATATAAGCAACGAAAAATATCTTTATATTTGGGAATTTTAATGCTAAATCTTATTTCATAACTGAATTTAGCAATCACTTCTTGATCTTGTTTCCAGTTATTTTTTAAACTTTAGGTATACTGCTGAGTTAATCATTCTTAGTTCACGACATATCATCACCATTGGTCTCCCTTAGTTTTATCATTTTTATTTAATTTTTAATAGAAACTTATTTTTATTATCATAAGCAATGTATGAAAATATGACTTGCCAGAACAGACTGTAGTAAGTCTCTTGGCTTTTGACAATCTTGTAAGTAAAAAATGGTAGCTCTCTTTGCTCATTATAGTTCTAATTTTAATTCCAATAATCTAGACAAAATTGAATATCTACTCATATGTTTAAAGTCTATATATTTTTTTTTCTGTGAGTTACCTGTTCATAACTGATCATTTCTATACTATGGCTGTTTCATTTCTTGACATCCTTTCTCCACTGAGGCTGTCTTACATTCTAAATTTCCAATAACTGCAAACCTTTACCTAATCTCAACTTTACTCATGACCTCCTATTTTAGTAAAGCTTTATTTTGGATATTCTCATTGCTCACAGCTGTTTGCATTAGTTTATTTTATTTAGTATGAGAGACACTTTAAGCTCATTATTTACACATTTACTGAAGCAGTTGAACATTTATACTTTCTATTCCATGTGATATTACTTATGTGGAAATATTTTCTGAAGGTTCTAAGGTTCTTGATATTTTTTTTCCTTACGTTAAAGCTTTAATTTGACAAGTCTCTGTGGGTCAGCATCCCTTTACTATGAAGTATGGGCATCCTGCCACCGGGAACAACCAACCAGCTTAGCAAACAGAATAATTGGTACCATTCTTTTCACATACACAAAAGTAACTTAAAACAGAATAGAGCTTTTATCATCAATTGATTCTTAGAAGTCCTTTCTTGATATTTCAGCCCCAAGGCTTATATCAAAGTTGTTTCCTTCAATGTGGAAACTTCAAGCTTCCAATTCACCAGTCTGCAGACCCTGAGGATTAAAGCAGACCTGCCCTGTGATCCACGGCTAAGCACTTACTTTCTTGAAGTGATGCTTAGTGCTCTGATTCGGCATCAAGATCTAAGAGTGCTGTTATGAGACGATAAATTAGGGAACCAGACGATTACACCCTTTGGCCTCCACTGAGATCTTCCTGAGCAGGAGCACTTGTCTCCAATTCCTCTTTGACCTGTCATTGTTTCCATATGGTGGCCACTGCTCAGGATTCTCACTTGACTCACACACAGTTCCTGAAAGATCAGCCTGTGTGAGGAGCCTGATTGCTTCATACTATGGTTATTAGAGTCCGGTAAACCAAAAGGTCTATGAAACTGTATGTTATCTTATCTACTGTTTTATTTAATGCCAGACCTCATGTTCTTTTTTATTATCCTGATTATTGAAATGGTAATTTCCTTACTTTAAAAAATTCTGTGTAGTTTCTCATTTCAGTCTATCAGGCTGATGTTTTATCGTGCCTTATCCTTACTTAGAGAAGTCACGATTTTATGATAATTGCCGTCATCCTCAACCTCTGTGTTCTTTTATTGAAATTTAAATAAGAAAAAAGAGAACACGTGATGTATAATTTATTAACATTACCTGCTGATCCCGTTTCATCATTTTTTCAAATGTTCCTCATGTGCCATGGGTTTATCTGTGCTCGTCCACCACTATGTGATACATGTTAGAATTAGTCATTACACTGTTCTGTCAGATGATCTTAAATGTACACGTGGTGGGGTAAAAATGCTGGATCTTTGTTGTCTTAAATGTATTAATTAATCCTGGGGTTGTGGGAGAGGTTGGGGAGAGACCACTCCTCAGACACTTTTCTAGTTACCTGGATAAGTGTCTTAAATCCATTTCTTTCTCTTTCTCCCCCTACTTGGTCCAGACCCTCAACATCTCTCTTCTATTTCAACAACGCTCTCTCTCTCTCCCTTTGGTCTCATCCTGTTTTACTCATCCTTCTGCTACTAGACTGTCCTTAAAACATCCACACATATGCACACACAGGAATCTAACCATATTACTCCTCCCCTTAAAAGCATTTTATATTCCCAGCTAACTACTGAAGTTTTTTTTGTTTTGTTTTGTTTTTTTCAAACTGAGAACATCAGGAATAGGTAAAAAAACCAGAAACTAACTCAAGTGGTGCCTTGAGTCTCTCACAACCAATCAACCAATGATAGCAGTCCTGCTTTGTGTATTTTATTAAGTCCAACTGTGATTATATTTGAAGAGAAAGGATTAGTCAATGACCACCATAATAATGTTGTGTGAAGAACGTCTTCCAAATGTCAGTATCTTATAGTAACAAACAGTTACTTTTCTTGATTGTAGGCCCTTGGATTGGTTGAAGTGATTCTGCTGAAGGGATTCCAAATTTCTTCCACATGTCTTTCTCTCTGGCATAAGTGGCTCTTTGTAGCCATGGGACTTCCCTGGTGCTCCTATGGTTAAAACTCTGCACTCCCAATTCAGGAGGCATGAGTTTGATTCCTGGTCAGGGAACTAAGGGGCTTCCCACGTGGTTCAGTAGTAAAAGAATCCACCTGCCAAGGAAGGAGTTGCAGGAGACCCCAGTTTGATCCCTGGGTCTGGAAGATCCCCTGGAGAAGAAAATGGTAACCCACTTCAGTGTTCTTGCCTGGAAAATCCCATGAACAGAGGAGCCTGGTGAGCACAGTCCATAGGGTTGCAAAGAGTCAGACATGATTGAAAACACATGCACCATCCATCATGTAGCATGCAGGTTTCCAAATTAAACAATGCAGATGTCTTTAAAGGTTTGCTGATACCCTACGTGCTTGAATGACAGTGGCCTGCATTGTCAGATAGCAAAGAAGCGTCTTAAACCTACAGTGAAATCGTAGGAAGGGCATGGAGGGTAGGAAAGATTGTGAATAAATAATACTAGAAGATTGTGAATAACTAATAGTATCTACCATAAAATGCCTCTGCTGTTTTAAACAGAAGTTTTAAAACAATTGATCTGCCACATAAAGTACAAATCTTAACAGAAGAAACCAAAGCCTACATTACTTCTTCTTATTTATATTTGTTTGTTTTTGGCCACTCTCTGCTATATCTTAGTAGTGCATGCTTAGCTGCTCTTTGTGACTCATGGGACTGCAGCTCTCCAGGCTCCTCTGTCCAGTTCAGTGATTTTATATTGAAAAGTTGAAATTAATTTATAATTAATTTAATATAATTAAAGTTGAATATTAATTTATAATTCTATCTTATTAGAATTAATATAAATTGTATTATTTTTCTTATTATAAATTAATATTCTTGCTAGAGAATCTCAGTTTCTAGAAACCAAAGATAAAACTTTATTATTTTTTATATACAAACTTATAACAATAAACAAACTCATCTTTGTTCATTTATAATCAGAATGTGGCATTAGAAATAAATTAGAAATATGTCCCCTAGTGTTTCCTGTGTTAGGGTTTTGAATGTGACATGTATGCTTCCTTGTATGCATCGTGTCCAACTCGGTGTGACTCAATGGACTGCAGCTCCCCAGGCTCCTCTGTCCATAGGATTTTTCAGGCAAGAATACCAGAGGGGGTTGCCATGCCCTCCTCCAGGGGATCTTCCCAACCCAGGGATCAAACCAGTGTCTCTTAACATCTAACCCGCTTTGGCAGATGGGTTCTTTACCACTAGCACATATGCTTCCTTACAATTGTCTTTTTTCCCCTCTCCTTAGCTTCAATGTCTTGCTTATCCTACTTTTTATTCAGATTAAGTTTCAAAGTAGGAAAAATCCAAGTTGTGGCCCCTTGTTAATGGTGTAACCCTGAACAACTTGATTTTAGCTCCATTTTCTCCATCTGTTTAGTTGGGGAAACAATTCCATAATACTATTGTGAGATTAAATTAGAATATGTTTATAAAGTAGTTAGGGAGGCATAGCACATAGCTAATACTTATTAAGCATTTACTAGCATTATCTTTCACAAACCACCATCTCTGTAGGTTCATTCCTTTGGTCTTCCATTGATTATTACTCTTATTTCTTACTCTCTGGAGTATTTAGCTAACCTACTCTGTTAATTTTTCCTTTATTTACTTTCCCTAGATTGTAAGGCTTTGGAAGGAATAAGAATTGCCTTTTCATTTCTCATAGAGTCCAAAATCCATAGTGGATTACCATTAATATTAAGCTTAGACAAATATATATTATTGGTGATGAAGCTATTGATAGAAGGATGGAGAGAAAGTTACACTTACTTTCCATAGATTTATTGTCTGAAAAGATTTCACATTTTCACCCATGTGTCTCTTGCACATCACACTCAACTGTATATCACTTACATTTCTTGTGCATGTCATGTGTAGTTTATTTTGAGAATTCTTGAGATGTGAATGCATGACATTAAATAAATGAAAACTGACTTCCTCAAAATGGACAATGATAGATTGGAAAAATTATAGCTTATAGCAAAATTTAGTAGGAAAAGTAGATTCTATTTATTGTCAACTTTTTGTTTCATTTACAGAAATCTTTGTTTTTTAAACTATTCTTAAGTGGGTGGGTTACTTTTCCATCATATATGAAAGGTTTAACCTTTTCAAATGTTTTGTGTTTCAACCCAGCAATTCTTGAGACATTTACATTTTAGCTCAACAAGCATACAATACTGAAGACAAATACATAAATCAGCAACAATTTAAAAAAATAAAGATTAGTATTGTCTGTGATGTTCAAATGAATGGAAGCCATTTATGTCAATGACAGTGTTGTGGTGTTGAACTGGCTCATCTCTAATTCCTTTGTTCGCCTCTAGCTTTTAAAATTATTCCTGAAATAAGTACAGTGGCAAGCTAATTTTCTACATTCATTTACATAATTGCCATCATAACTTCTTTTATCTTCCATCAATTTACAACTAACAGCTCAGAATGTTTCTATACAATTATTGTTTTTTTGCATTAAGTTTCTAAAGAACTATTGAAAGGGTTGATGATTTCAAACCTTATTCTTATAAATATTAACCTAGATTAGAGCAAACAGGTGTCTTCTCAGAATATGAACACTTAGAATAAAGAGGGAAGTAATTTGAACACTTAATATAAAGAGGGAAATTTATTTTAGGAATTTATGATGCCATGGTTTAACTAGATATTGGAATATAAATAAGATTAGAGAACACACATGCTAAATGAGAATAGATACCGTTGACTATGTTTTTATGAGTGATTTGAGATACTTCAGAATTAAAATAAAAAAGAATGAAAGATTCAAAACACACTTTGTCAATATTGACCAAATGCGCGTATATTTACTTCACTGTATCTTAAAAAAAATCATGCTCTGGGCACATTTATGCAGCCAGATGAATCAAAGATTGGCTAGATATTAAATATTAAATATATATTTAACTAAATATATATAAATATATATTTATAATACATAACATATATTTAATTCACCTTTCTATAAATTCATTGATTTTAGTTAAAAGATTGCCTAGGGATTTGACTAACAGTATAGATTCAGACTAAACTCTGATGGAAAATAAACTGCCAAACACAACAATGGAAAAAGAAATTTCTGTCAGATTTACAAATAAAAATATTATAGAGAAATTGAATAAATTTATATAATATGTAAACATATGGTATGCATTTAATAAAAGATTAATCTTTAAAAATATTTATTTGAATACTTAAATAAGTACAATTGGATTCTTCCAATAATTAACTGAGATATGTAAAAACAAATGTAAATATACTGTTTCAGTATTTGTTATGCAAGACAAATAGCAAAAAAGAAACTTCTCAGATGTATTTTGAATAAAATTATTTGATTTATGGTAATTTCTATTTCCTTATAATATTTAATCTGGTTAATTTATGGAAAAGTATATATTTCTCTATTAAAAGTATAATTAGAATATTAATGCTTATTATGTGCCTATTTTATCTGATTTATATATACTTTATCTAAGTCTCATGAAACACTGTGAGGTTGTTATTATACCCATTTAAAGATGAGAGGGGTTAAAGTCCCAGACATTAACTAAATCCCTGAAGATCATTCCTTGTTCATGATAAGGCCAAAAAGTTACCTAGGTTATCTACCTCCACACCTCTATTTCTTCTATTCCAGTATACTACCTCTTATTTCTCAATAATCAACATCACTTAGAAAATAAAGATTGATACTTCAGTGGAATAGTGACAAGATAGAAATTGCAGAGTTGAAATGCAATAGTGCATTAGTCAAGCAAATCTGGAGGAAGAGTGTGCATTTCAAAATACACAATCAAGGTAAGAATAATGCTTCCTGACTATTTCTCCTGCAACTTTTATGTTGTTGTTGTTTAGTAGCTCAGTGTCTGACTCTTTTGTGACCCCATGGACTATATCCCATCAGGCTCCTCTGTCCATGGGATTTCCCAGGCAAGAATATTGGAGCAGGTTGCCATTTTCTTCTCCAGGGGATCTTCCTGATCCAGGGATTGAACCTGTGTCCCCTGCATTGGCAGACATGTTCTTTCCCACTGAGCCACCAGGGAAGCTCTCTGCAATTTGTATAAAGAAATCAAATCTTCCAGTGCCATAGTTTGGATTGGGGCAATTTCCTCTAGCTTGTAATATGTATATTCTGGCTTTTTCCTAAGCTAGCATTCATGGGTTCAGTAGTCAAGGACCATTAATGGGTGTAGCTTCCTCAATATTACCCCTATTTATTCCGTAACGAAATCTTGCTTTTTATCCCCCAAAGTTTGGACACTGCTGATCTAGTAGTCTTAGTTTTCGACATTCACTACCAAACACGCTGTGGATTATTTTAAACTGAAAGTTGAGACTGCCTCTTGGGTTTTGGGCTTCCCAGGTGTTCCTAGTGGTAAGGAGCTCACCTGCCAGTGCAGGAAGATAAGAGACATGGGTTCGATCCCTGGGTTGGGAAGATCCCCTGCAGGAGGGCATGGCAACCCACTCCAGTATTCTTGCCTGGAGAATCCCTTGGACAGAGGAGTCTGGAGGGCTACAGTCCATAGGATTGCAAAGAGTCAGACATGATTGAGTGACTTAAAAAACATGCAGTTGGCTCTTTTGGGCTACAGATGATCATATATTGTCAGGCAAAATGAGTCTGCGCTAGTTGTGGTGGTTGATCTTGAATTTCAGGAGGTTATTGGGTTACTAACCATACAATGTGAATGAAAAGAGGGTTATGCGTAGAACTCAGAAGATTCCCTGGGATGCCTCTTAGCTATCCTATATCCTGTGAATTGAGTCAGTGGAGAACTACAGCCCATTTCAGGTAGGACTGTATCAATTCAGTAAATCAGTTCAGAGGGTGTTAAAATTTGAGTTTCTCTTGTAAGCAAAGACCTTCAACCAGTTGAAGGCAAAGGAGACATGGAATGGAATAGAAGAAGTGAGATACATATCAGCTACAATCATGTTACTACTTGCAGAAATGAGGACTGCAAGAGTTATGGGTATTTCTAATTTTTATGAATATATAGTTTAAACAACTATTTTCATTTTCCATCTCTCATTCTTCTAGCATCTAACATCAAAGTTGAAAATACCAGGTAATTAATCTGTTCAATATTTTAGTTATAAGATATCAGAGAGAATGACTCAGCCAGAAGAATGAGTATTACTGAAAAATGGAAAAAAGGACATTGTACCCTTTATGAGAAAGTTAGTTAGCATGCTTATGGTGGTATACAGGGTAGATGTGTAATATTAGGCAGAAGTATGGCATTGCTATCATCTTTATTTGGAAGTTAAGTGTGGTTACAAGAGGTCTGTTGGTGCCTAGCTGACAAGGGATGGGCTATGGTGGCTTTTGGATGTGTTGATGTCTAAACTGAACTACATTTCCCAGAATTTTTTTCTTTAATGTTTTGCTTAGATTTGGACACAAGGGTTATCTGTGTGAGACTTGGAAGGTGAAAAAAACCCAATAACTCTGTTCATTCTTCTTCAGTCACCTAGTCACGTTTGACTCTTTGCGACTCCATGGGTTGCAGCATGCCAAGCTTCCCTCTCCTCCACTATCTCTGGGAGTTTGCTCAAGTTCATATGAACTGAACTGATGATGTTATCAAACCATCTCACCCTCTGCCACCCTCTATACAGGTTGAAAAGGTCTGGCTTTTATGCAGCTCATCAAAGTTTCTGCAGATTTGCTCACAAACTTTTTTGGCATGGTCAGAAGCCCAACTCAGATCTCCAGCTCCTGCTGGAATTCTGCTGTTAACATCTCAGCTCCAAGCCAAGTACAAGTTTGATTCTTTGGTAGAATGATAGCTTCTTCTACGAGTCATCCATGACATTGAGATTGTAGACTTGGGAATGAGAAGAGTCCAGTTGGGCTCCCACGAGATGCAGATAGGAGTTTCATTTGTCGTTGCTCTTCTCTACTTCTTGTTCATTTTTTGAGCCTTAACACCTGTTCTGTGCCTTTAGACTCCAAGAATAGATGGAGGTGAAATGGCACATCAAGACTATCTGCCACCACAGTTGCATCAAGTCCAAGCTCTTTAGTAAATCTTTTATTCTACACCATCCCTAATAGTTCTATTTCTCTAATACTGACACTGTCTTCTTTTAAATATACTACCTTTCATTTCTCAACAATCAAAACTGTTTAGGAGATAGATGTTTATATATTTTGAAGGTATATTTTCAGAACAAAATTTTTTAAGTTGGAAACTAAAATATATCAAAATTAGATAGATGATTTTCTGTAAGAATATTTCAAGTTTTACCACCTTTAAAGTCATGTCAAACTAAATACATTCAACCACTTCTTCCATAATTTGTTGTTAAAGAATCAAGCCTCTCAGTAGAGATTTTTAATCCTGTGACCACTTCATTATTAAAATGTCATGATGATGTTACACATTTAATTATAGTGCTATGCGTCATGGAGACTGAAGTTTACATCAAAAGTGATTTCATCTAATGGGATATAGTAGGAAACTAGAAAATCAAGTAAAAATGTATCCAAATTAGCTCAGTTATATGTACTGAAGGGCTTCCCTGGTGGCTCAGGCAGTAGAAATCTGCCTGCAATGCAGAAACCTGGTTTCGAATCGTGGGTTGGGATGATTCCCTGGAAAAGGGAATGATAACCCACTCTGGTGTTCTTGCCTGGAGAATCCCATGGACAGAGGAGACTAGCAGGCTACAGTCTATGGGGATCACAGAGAGTTGGACATGACTGAGAGGCTAGCATTTACTGCAGTTTAGTTCAGTCACTTATTCATGTCTGACTCTTTGCAACCCCATGGACTGCAGCACACCAGGCTTCCCTAGCCATCACCAACTCCTGGAGCCTGCTCAAACTCATGTCCATTGAGTTGGTGATGTCATCCAACCATCTCATCCTCTGTCGTCCCCTTCTCCTCCTGCCTTCAATCTTTCCCAGCATCAGGGTCTTTTCCAATGAGTCAATTCTTCACATCAGGTGGCCAAAGTATTGGAGTTTCAACTTCAGCATCAGTCCTTCCAGTGAATATTCAGGGATGATTTCCTTTAGACTGGACTGGTTGGATCTCCTTGCAGTTCAAGGGACTCTCAAGAGTCTTCTCCAACACCACAGTTCAAAAGCATCAATTCTTCGATGCTCAGATTTCCTTATAGTCCAACTCTCACATCCATATATGACTACTGGAAAAACCATAGCTTGAACTAGATGGACCTTTGTTGGCAAAGTAATATCTCTGCTTTTTAATATGCTGTCTAGGTTGGTCATAGTTTTTCTTCCAAGGAGCAAGCGTCTTTTAATTTCATGGCTGCAGTCACCACCTGCAGTGATTTTGGAGTCCCCCGAAATAAAATCTCTCACTGTTTCCATTGTTTCCGCATCTATTTGCCATGAAGTGATGGGACCAGATGCCATGATCTTAGTTTTCTGAATGTTGAGTTTTAAGCCAATTTTTTCACTCTCCTCTTTCACTCTCATCAAGATGCTCTTTAGTTCTTTTTGCTTTTTGCCATAAGTGTGGTGTCATCTGCGTATCTGAGATTGTTGATATTTTTCTTGGCAATGTTGATTCCGGCTTGTGCTTCAACTAACCCGGCATTGTGCATGATGTACTGTGCATATAAGTTAAATAAGCAGAGTGACAATATACAGCCTTGACATACTCCTTTCCCAATTTGGAACTGGTCTGTTGTTCCATGTCCAGTTCTAACGGTTGCTTCTTGAACTGCATACAAATTTCTCAGCAGGCAGGTAAGGTGGGCTGGTATTCCCATTTCGTTAAGAATTTTCCACATTTTGTTGTGATCCACACAGCCAAAGGCTTTGGTGTAGTCAAGAAAGCACTTACTTTCTTGCTTACATGTATTGAAATGTTTGGACATGACTCATACCTGCAAATTGTTCTAAAATTTGCATAGAAAAACTATGCAAATATTCTCTAAAAATATATAGAGTATGAATTAGGCATAGCATTGGCAAAGCTTTTACTACGAAGATCTGTGTAATTGTCTATTTTACATTCATTTCAGTATTGTCTTACACTGAAGTCAAACAAAAATAATATTTTTGCTGTTATGAAGGTTAAATGTAATACTTATAATTTTGTTTCATCTTTACTTTTTTCTCCAAGTACCAAGGACACTATGTAATAGTTTTACTATTTTTTATATAACTTGACATTGGATATCCTAGCCAGAGCATATGGTCAAGAAAAGGAAGTAAAAGGCATCCAAATTGAAAAGGAAGAAGTAAACAGATGATGTTGTATAGAGAATATCCTGAAGATTCCACAAAATTGTGTTAGAAGCTAAACAAATTCAGTAAATTTGCAGGATTAAAAAAAACATAAAACATCAGTGATATACCTATGATTACATATTTCCACTTGTGTTTTTAAAATAACTCAGTTAAGCTATCAAATTTCTTCCCAAAAGCTTTTTTGTAAGAAAACTCTAACTTTGAGAAAATGAAAATTTCCTATTTGGTTAAAGTGCTTGATGACAAAATGTATAACTGCACATAATTTTCTAAAATCTGTGGAAATGTTTCCTGCTTATTCAAACATTTTTTATTGCTAACCAAAACAAAGGAAAATATGAGGTATTAAAAATATTTTAATTTTTAAAAATTGCAAGCTCAACTTTAAATTAGAGGATAAGTAACATTATCAAATCCTTGAGTCAAAATATTGTAATCATTAGTTCTAAATTTTGTTTTACTAATATAGCATACTAATTATATGACTATAAATCAGTCAGATATTAAAGTGTAACTCTCAAGATGTATCACCAAAAAATTGAAACTATTTAGGAGGGTAAAAGACTCTAAAATTGTCAGTTAAGACAGTAGTTAGATACAGTAATGTACTCTTTGATTATAATATGATTAGTTATAGAATCATATCAGTTGTCCATATATTAATGATTATTTCTATCTCAAAATGATAATATAATTAAATTATTAATAACAACATATCCTAGATTAAAAATAAGTCATTTTTAAATAAATTTACAACCAGTATTCCCCAATTCTAAAAGTATGTAAAAGATATATTTAGGAATAATCATTAGAGTGGCTTTTTAAAAGTAACAAAAACTTTTAAAAATTAAAAAAATAATTACATATCCCCAAATAGGGAGCTGTTTGGAAAAATGGATTCCACAGTAATTTCATAGCCATGTATAGTCATTTAATATACTATGGGTTGGGAAGAAAGTTCTCCAAAGTACAGATGAGTAAGAAAATTGATCAATGAATAGCAATGATAAAACTAGTAACAATGATAATAATAATTCATAGCACTTACTACCTGCTTACTATGAGTCAAGCCCTTTTCAGTAGTTTTATAGATATTACTTAATTCTCACAGCTTTGTTTTTTAGGTACTATGAGTACCGTTTTTGTACAAAGGAAGATGCTGACACTCCAAGAAACAAAGAGAATAAGCTACGTGCTCAAGAACTCATGCGGCACAATTGACGCTTGATCAACAAGGTAGTTAGGGGCATCCCACTCAGTCAAAAATCCATGCATAACTTTTGAGTCCCCCAAACTTAACTATTAATAGCCTACTGTGACGAGAAGCCTTCCTGATAAACAGCTGGTTAACACATATCCTGTATATGTACTAAATACTGTATTCTTATGCAGGCAAAGAAATATATTAAGAGAAAAGAAAATGCTTTTAAGAAAATCATGAGAAAGAGAAAATACATTTACAGTACTGGACTGTATTTATTAATCCCTTAACTTTACACCATCTGTTTATAAACTGAATCATCCATCTGTCAGTCAAAGTATCATATCTTGTCTTGTATGACACCAAACACTGTAGATGTTATGTGTATTACTACACTAGACTTAAAAAATGAAAAGATGATGTATTCATATTTATTTACAGGGGCATAACAATTCATGCATTGATAACAAAAGAGTAGCAATACAATAGCTTTATGGCATATTAGTGTAATCAATAGGATTGCTTCATGGTAGTCTTGCCTGTATGCTAAGAAATGAACTATTATAAAAATTTTATGGCATACAGTATTACAGATATATTCATAATACAGTATTGAAAACACTGTTATATTAAAAACAGTCATTTATGATAGGTTAATACACAATTTCTTCAATTATGAGAAAAACATGCTTTATGATAATGCAATAATTTAAAAGCAAAGTTAGAAAACAGTAAGAAAACTAACACATTATAATTTTACATTAAATATCACTTACCTTCTGCTTGTGCAAGATAGACTAGTGTCTACACATAGTTTATACCTTCATGATCATCCTTTTCCTTAATTTTCTCGATGTTTTTGGACTATATTGTTTAGTAACTAACTCTCTATGGGAAATGTATTAAATTCCCTGGGCTGTGTGTGCTCAGCTGCCTCAGTTGTGTCCAGCTCTTTGTGACCCTGTGGACTGTAGCCCTCCAGGTTCCTCTGTCCACGGGATTTTCCAGGCAAGAACACTGGAGTAGATGGCCATGCCCTTCTCCAGGGAATCTCCCTGACCCAGGGATGGAACCTGTATCTCCTGTGTCTCTTGCATCACAGGCATATTCTTTAACCACTGAACCATCTGAGAAGTCCATTAAATTCCTTAGTTCAGGATAAAGTTATTTGCAGGATTTTGACCTTCAGGAAAAAATGGAGTCCTTATTTACATTTTAATTCCATGGGACTTCCAAATATTTCAGAGAGAATATTCCAGGCTCCATATTGAGATGAATGATCATTCTCTATATTTTAGTTAAAACTATACTTCATGTTCTGTAACTTTCTTATGGAGCTTAATTTGATTAATAGCTATAATTCTATTATTTTTTAAAAAAGAAATTAGAGATAACTTTAGTATATTAGCTTATAGTGCAATTTTTGCCTTTCTTTTATTTAACCTTACCTAGATATATGAAAATGAGATAGAAAATATACAGAAAATGAATTACTGTGAAAAGGAGAAAGTTAATTTCTATGAGGCAAGAGCAACACAATTTGCAAAGCAGTATTAAGATAAAGCAATTTTAAAGGTTAATCAGAGGAATTTTCATTTAAACAAATTTCTTAACACCAAATTATGAAAATAACTATCGCATTTTACAAGTGTCTGTTGCTTTGCAGTTTTTTAGTACCATCATATCATGATGATTTTTCAAAATTTGTTTTCTAAGCCCCAACTGTGAGGGGCTTCATTTGTGGCTCAGTGGTAAAGAATCCACCTATAATCTAGGAGAGACGCAGGTTCTATTCCTGAGTGGTGAAGATCTCTTGGTGAAGGAAAAGGCAACCCACTGCAGTATGCTTGCCTGGAAAAATTTCCTGTACAGAGAAGCCTGGTGGGCTATGGGCTACAATCCATGGGTTTGCAGAGAGCTAGACACGACTTAGCGACTAAACAACAGCAACAACTATGAGAAAAAAGACTGCAGGTGTTTTTGTATGCTCCAGCTGGGGAGATCAGTGCTTGGAGATGTCCTCAAGGTCACAAAGCCAAAGCTTCCAAGTACTGAGTGTTTTTTCCAGCATGCTTTATTGCTTCTTAATGGAAATTATGATACAGAATAGTTGTGCCAAAAAGGATATTGTCAAACCTAGCTAAAGAAGCTAATTAAAGTACAAAATATCCTTAATGTAAGATTTGATAGCAACTTCTTGCAGGTAATTTTGTAGTTATCTAAGCAGCTTTTCATTTCTGAAATTGTATTGTACTGACTAAGATTTTCTTGCTCTTTTCATTCTTTGTCATTTTTAATATCTTTAGTGATTTTGAAATATTTGGTGCTGGATCATTCTGCTGCAAATATGACCTGTCATTCCAACAAATGGACTGATTGAATCTGTCACACGGGTGGGATTTATAGTAAATTCACCACAGCACAGTAAAACCATTAGAAATTGCATTGGTTTAAATGACTGAATATGAGAGCCTCCTGATTCTATCAGCAAGATGGCTTATATTTTCCCTCCAAATGACCATGGAGAGTCTTAAAATTATATCAATTTTAATGTGCATATGCTGCTGTGTTGATTTCTATTTCAGATCTGTAACATGGTTTTGGTCTCTAGAAGTCTCTATATTGAAATAATTTATGAGAAGGATTAATGAGATTTTTATACTACAAAGTGTTTTGCTTTGAAAACAATGGATATGTATATATACACTATTTCTTCAATATTTTAATTATTATATATTACACACATATAAACATTAATTTAAATGGATTACTCTTTATAGTACCTATAAGAATATTTTAAATCATTTATTTTATTTTAGCTTTCAGACTGTCCCATTGAAGTGGGAAAATACTGTAATGAATCAGAAAGGGTCTACATCTTGAAGTAAGTGTTCAGATGTTGATAATTGGAAAACGAACCAGTGATTTTGTTTTTGTCATTGTTCATACAATACTTGCTGTTCCAAATAAAATACTTTGAATCCTTTTCACCTTTAAAGAAAATGCAAATTTAACTTCCCAGATTTTAACACATAGCCATCTTTTTTACAAATATAAAAAAAAACACAACATTTCATTATTCTATGTAGACCAATGCATTTTGTTTTGTTGTCTCCACACACTTGATCACCTGTATTTTTTAGATTTTTCAAATTTAATGTAGTCATGTTTCACAGTGTATTTTACTTTACTAATCTAACAGCTCAATTTGATACTATGCCTATCTGAATACTAAAACCATAATAAAAATAACCTTTTAATAGTCTTGTAAAACAGAGCACATAAAACAAGAACATTTATTTTAGTTGAAGACATGTGCTAATTTTTTATTGAGAAATGCATTAAACATTGATACATCCAACCTCTGATTGAACCTTTAGACCTGTCATATGTAGGGGCTGTTGAAGATTTATTGCACAATATAAAATTAGGCATATACAGTAAACTTTATAGTAAATGACCTTTGCAGACAGGAGACTGCCACGGAGAAAAGTTGCACAACAGAAGGGGATTTGAAAAACATATTTAAAGACATTCAAAGATGAGTGATGGAAACTGAAACACATAAAGAGAAAAAAATATTCTGCAATGAAATAGATACACAGAAAATGTACTTTCTGAAATGAATAGATGCTTTTAACATCTCTAACTCATTTGTTATACAACAATCCACACCGAAGAACAGGTGTTTAACTCCAAACATAAAAATATGCCTATTTAGTCATGCCAGTTTCACAAAGTACTTATAAAATATAAATACAAAAATATCTGTTTAATCCATTAAAAAAGTACAAATTAACAGAACAATAAAGACTCACTTAAGGATAAATATGTGTCAAAAGCAAGCACCCTATGATCTGACAGAAGGTTGATTTCACCGTGAATTGAATTTAACACACGTTTCATTTGCTGATAAGTCCATTTCTCTCTCTTCTGTCCTGTCTTGCCCTCTCCTCTCTCCCCTCTTCTTCCCACTTTCCCTCTTTCTCTCCTCTCCTTAAATGGATTAGTGAATTGCCCATCAGTATCAGTCTTCTTTGGGAATAAATACAAAAACGCCTACTGCAGCTCAAATTTATTGGCATGATGACCTAATGAAGTTTTAATTGGAATTGGGCAAAAAGTATCTTGAAGCTTTAACATTGCTTGTGCAAAATGTTTAAAGAAAAAAATGTTATATCAGAAAGACAAAAAGCTGTATAAAAATATTTCAAGGTGATGTCATTTATTTCTTACTAATGAGCATGCATTTATTGATTTTTGAAAGAAAAATTAAAACCTACACCTATTATCAAAAAACAATGTTAATAATAAGTCTGTCTAGTAATGGAATCAATTTTTCTCAATATGGTAGAGAAATTCACATTTTATCATCTATTTTCCACAATATACAAGAGTGGATGGCACTTGGAAGTTTTCTTAAAATTTCTGAACACATAATTTCTTGATTTTTGTGTAAGTTTAAGTTATATTGCATGGATCCATGGGTTTTTTCCCTGTGTAAAAGAGCTAAGGTACTCAGAGAGGCATATCAAGATTCTTCAGTGTCTCAAAAACATTGAAGCATACTTTCATTTTTTTTTTAAGGTAAAATATCTACAATTAACCATTTTCCTACCAAATTGGATTATTTCTTCTGAACAAATGGTGCGTTTGTAGTACTTTATTAATATTGGCATCAGTTCAGTTCAGTTCAGTCACTCAGTCATGTCTGACTCTTTGCTACCCCATGGTCTGTCCACGGAATTCTCCAGGCAAGAATCCTGAAGTGAGTTGCCATTCCTTTCTCCAGGGGATCTTGCTGACCTAGGGATCAAACCCGGATCTTCTGCATTGCAGGCAGATTCTTTACCATCTGAATTACTAGAAGCCAGATGCAGTTGTTCATTTCTGAGCCCTAAGAGTAAACATCAAGTAATAAATCATATCAAGGTTTTAAGGGGGTGCAGAGGAAGTGGGAATATTCTCCTGCAGTAAATGCTCCTGTGCCATCATACCCCTTTGACAGATGGTACTGTTTAGCCATGAAATTGAATTGAGTAGCATAGCCTTTCTCTTTTTCTTATTGCAGGGATTCAATGCAAGAGATAAAAGGGAAATCATAACTAAGGGCTGAACCTGATCATTAACACAGCTTTGCCTTTTTATTGTGTTTCCTGTTCAGAGACTCTTCTGGGATTTTGTTAAAGATGTCCCACATTTTCTTTTTTTTTTTTTTTTAATTCTTTATTACTTTCACTTTTCTTTCTTCTTCTTTTTTTTTTTTAATAGACTTTCTTTCTGGTTAGAGATTACCAAGACAAAAACAAACAAACAAAAAACAAACAGACAAAAAAACCAACCAGCCACCATCCTTTTAACAGAGTTCAGAGGGAAATCTTTATAAAGATTCCAGATGAAGAAAAATTATTTTTCTTACCTCAATTTATTCTCCCCATTGCTCCCTACATGATATCATTGAAATCAATCTTTTTTTTTTTTTGATCTTTGTAAATTTCTTTCACTTTTAATGGAAGTGGACTTTGAAATACTGACATGAAGGTTTGTGCATGAAGTAAAGCTGCTTGAAGGACTTCATAGGTGACTTCGGTAAAGAATGCCTGTAACGCAGGAGACATAGGACACATGGGTTTGTTCCCTGGGTTGGGAGGATCCCTTGGAGGAGGAAATGGCAACCCATTCCAGTATTCTTGTCTAGAGAGTGCCATGGACAAGAGGAGTCTGGAAGGCTACAGTCCACTGAGCCTCAAACAGCTGGACGCAACTGAAGTGACTGAGCATGCATGCACGCAACGCTGGTTGAAGACATTGACCAAGAGAAATACCACCTCCTCCTTTCTCTTCTGTCTCCCACATGGCTTCACTGCAGGCCTGCCTAGCAACTCTCCAGTCACTTCCTCACTGTGCAGCCTAGAATGCTGCCTTGAAGGCCTTCTCTCAAGATTTGTGTACTTTGTTGTTTTCACATTTTGAGGCTACTAAGGTGACTGCAGTAAAGTTCACACATTAGAGTAAATTTTCCTGCAACTAATGATTGATGAATAGCTAAATTCTGGTGTTTGAAATTTTATATATATATTTAAAAATTTTATTTATAGTAAAGTTCTAGTGTTGGGCTAAAATGGTTCAAAGTTAGGATGACACAAGGAATTCAGTATTTAATTCAACAAGGTATACACTTTATAGAAATTCATTAAGTTGTTTGCACTGTTTAGACACTCACTAGAAGTAAATTAGGAATAAAGATACTCTTCTGGCAATCCAGAAATATTACTTAATTTTTAATGAATTTTCTCTTTATTTTCTTTACTTTGCTCCCAATAAAGTCACTATTAACCTTTTTATTTCTTATTCTTTATCCATTCAGCACAGTTTTATTTAGCACTTCTGCTGTACCAGGCACTATGATGACCTTGAAGATACAGTAGTGGTCAAGATCACAAAGTTCTTGTCTTCAAGATATGTACAAACTACTTAGAGAAACAAAAATAAATGATACAATGAGTGCTGCAATGGAAATAATTACTAAAGAAGCTTGTGAATTTATGGCTTCTGATCCCATTCTTCTGCAATTATAGGAACATAACATTTTTGCCTTCCTTTCTTTCCACAATCAATCCTGTCTCACTTGGAGAATGTTTTCCTTATGTTTAATGGATGAATGGTTGTCTAAGGAGGCCTTACAAATAGCTGCCAAAAGAAGAGAAGCAAAAGGAGAGAAGGAAAGATATACCTATTTGAATGCAGTGTTCCAAAGGATAGCAAGGAAAGATAAGAAAGCCTTCCTCAGTGATCAGTGCAAAGAAACAGGAAAACAAGAGAATGGGAAAGACTAGAGAGCTCTTCAAGAAAATTAGAGATACCAAGGGAACATTTCATGCAAAGATGGGCACAATAAAGGACAGAAATTGTATGGGCCAAAGCCTTCGACTGTGTGGATCACAATAAACTGTGGAAAATTCTGAAAGAGATGGGAATATCAGACCAGCTGACCTGCTTGTTGAGAAACCTGTATGCAGGTCAGGAAGCAACAGTTAGAACTGGAAATGGAACAACAGACTGGTTTCAAATAGGAAAAGGAGTACGTCAAGGCTGTATATTGTCACCCTGCTTATTTAACTTATATGCAGAGTACATCATGAGAAACACTGGGCTGGAAGAAGCACAAGCTGGAATCAAGATTGCCTGGAGAACTATCAATAACTGCAGATATGCAGATGACACCACCCTTATGGCAGAGAGTGAAGAGGAACTAAAAAGCCTCTTGATGAAAGTGAAAGAGGAGAGTGAAAAAGTTGGCTTAAGCTTAACATTCAGAAAACTAAGATCGTGGCATCTAGTCCCATCACCTCATGGGAAATAGATGGGGAGACAGTGGAAACAGTGTCTGACTTTATTTTTTGGGCTCCAAAATCACTGCAGATGGTGACTGCAGCCATGAAATTAAAAGATGCTTACTCCTTGGAAGGAAAGTTATGACCAACCTAGATAGTATATTAAAAAGCAGAGACATTACTTTGCCAATAACGGTCCGTCTGGTCAAGGCTATGGTTTTTCCAGTGGTCATGTATGGATGTGAGAGTTGGACTGTGAAGAAAGCTGAGTGCTGAAAAATTGATGCTTTTGAACTGTGGTGCTGGAAAATACTCTTGAGAGTCCCTTGGACTGCAAGGAGATCCAGCCAGTCCATCCTAAAGGAGATCAGTCCTGGGTGTTCATTGGAAGGACTGATGTTGAAGCTGAAACTCCAGTACTTTGGCCACATGATGTGAAGAGTTGACTCATTGGAAAACACCCTGATGCTGGGAGGGATTGGGAGCAGGAGGAGAGAAGGGGGCTACAGAGGATGAGATGGCTAGATGGCATCACCGACTCGATGGGCATGAGTTTGAGTAAACTCCAGGAGTTGGTGATGGACAGGGAAGCCTGGCGTGCTGTGATTCATGGGGTCACAAAGAGTCAGACACGACTGAGCGACTTAACTGAACTGAACAGAAACAGAAGATAAGAAGAGGTGGCAAGAATACACAGAAGAACTGTACAAAAAAGATTTTCACGACCCATATAATCATGATGGTGTGATCACTCATATAGAGCCAGACATCCTGGAATGCGAAGTCAAGTGGGCCTTAGGAAGCATCACTATCAACAAAGCTAGTGGAGGTGATGGAATTCCATTTGATCTATTCAAATCCTAAAAGATGATGCTGTGAAAGTGCTGCATTCAATATGCCAGCAAATTTGGAAAACTCCACAGTGGCCACAGGACTGGAAAAGGTCAGTTTTCATTCCAGTTCCAAAGAAAGGCAGTGCCAAAGAATGCTCAAACTACCACACAATTGCACTCATCTCACATGCTAACAAAGTAATACACAAAATTTTCCATGCCAGGCTTCAATTGTATGTGAACCATGAACTTCCAGATGTTCAAGCTGGATTTAGAAAAGTCAGTGAAACCAGAGATCAAATTGCCAACATCCACTGGATCATTGAAGAAGCAAGAGAGTTCCAAAAAAACATCTACTACTGCTTTATTGACTATGCCAAAGCCTTTGACTGTGAATATCACAAAAACTGTGGAAAATTCTTAAAGGGATGGGAATACCAGACCATCTGATCTGCCTCCTGAGAAATCTGTAAGTAGGTCAAGAAGCAACAGTCAAAACTGGACATGGAATAACGGACAGGTTCCAAATTGGGAAAGGAGTATGTCAAAGCTGTATATTGTCACCCTGCTTATTTAACTTATATACAGAATACATCATGCACAATGCCGGATTGGATGAAGCACAAGCTGGAATCAAGATTTCCAGGAGAAGTATCAATAACCTCAGATATGCAGATGACACCACACTTATGGCAGAAAGTGAAGAACTAAAGAGCCTCTTGATGAAAGTGAAAGAGGAGAGCGAAAAAGTTGGCTTAAAGCTCAGCTTTCAGAAAACTCATCTGGTCCCATCACTTCATGGAAAATAGATGGGGAAATAGTGGAAATAGTGACGGACTTTATTTTTTTTGCGGGGGGGCTCCAAAATCAGATGGTGATTGCAGCCATGAAACTAAAAGACACTTGCTTCTTGGAAGAAAAATTATGACCAACCTAGACATCATATTAAAAAGCAGAGATATTACTTTGCCCACAAAGGTCCATCTAGTCCAAGTTAGGGTTTTTCCAGTAGTCATGTGTGGATGTGAGAGTTGGACTATAAAGAAAGCTGAGCACCTAAGAATTGATGCTTTTGAACTATGGTGTTGGAGAAGACTCTTGAGAGTCCCTTGGACAGCAGGGAGATCCAACCAGTCCATCCTAAAGGAAATCAGTCCTAAACATTCATTAGAAGGACTGAAGTTGAAACTCCAATCCTTGGCCACCTGATGTGAAGAACTGACTCATTTGAGAAGATCCTGATGCTGGGAAAGATTGAAGGCAGGAGGAAAAGGGGATGACAGAGGATGAGATGGTTGGATGGCATCACTGACTCAATGGACATGAGTTTGAGTGAACTCCAGGGGTTGGTGATGGACAGAGAGGCCTGTCGTGCTGCAGTCCATGGGGTGACAAAGAGTCAGACACGACTGAGCAACTGAACTGAACTAAATGGATAAATTAGCACTTTTAATACAGTCATTTCAAAGTCCCTGTAGAATAATTTGACATCAGGAGTATTCATGTTTCATCCTCTGTTGAGAGTTTCTTTTTTGATCCTGGGTCACATTTTCTTCTGCTTTGGAGTGAGTTTAAAATTTTATGACACATGGAAATTTGGACTTCCCATGTGGCTTAGTGGGAAAGAATCTGCCTGCCAATGCAGGAGATTTGGTTTCAATCCCTGGGTTGGGAAGATCTCCTGGAAAAGGCAATGGCAACCCACTCCACTATTCTTGCCTGGGAAATACCATGGGTAGAGGAGTCTTGGGGGCTACACAGTCCATGGGCTGGCAAAAGAGTCAGACATGACTTAATGACGAAACAAAAACAATAACTCCAATGTAAAATATAAACTAAAAACAAACAGTTATAATGTAAAAAATTTGAAGGTAGAGTTAATATGTCTTTGACTTTGTAGATCACAACAAACTGTGGATAATTCTTGAAGAGCTGGAAATACCAGACCTGAGCAGCCTGTATGCAAGACAAGAAGCAATAGTTAGAAGCAGACATGGACCAACGGACTGGTTTAAAATTGGGAAAGGAGGCTGTCAAGGCT
The DNA here is from genome assembly GCF_019320065.1 of Cervus canadensis. Classification (NCBI taxonomy): domain Eukaryota; kingdom Metazoa; phylum Chordata; class Mammalia; order Artiodactyla; family Cervidae; genus Cervus; species Cervus canadensis. Next base: position 38,638,741 of record NC_057397.1, read on the forward strand.
GTATATTGTCACTCTGTTCATTTAACTTATATCCAGAGTACATCATGTGAAATGCTGGGTGGATGAATGACAAGCTGGAATCAAAACTGCCAGGAGAAATAGCAACAACCTGAGATATGCAGATGATATCAATTTAATGGAAGAAACTGAAGAGGAACTAAAGAATTTCTTGAGGAGAGTGTAAGAGGAGAGTGAAAAAGATAACTTAAAACTCAACATTCAAGAAAGAAAGATCATGGCATCCAGTCCCATCATTTTATGGCAAATGGATGGGGAAACAATGGAAGCAGTGACAGATTTTATTTTCTTGGGCTCTGGAATCACTACGGAATGTGACTGCAGTCAGGAAATGAAAAGACGCCTGCTCCTTGGAAGAAAAGCTATGACAAGTCTAGACAGTGTACTGCCGTGTAAAAGTAAAAGATAAGGAGAAAGTGAAGGGTGCTTCCTTGGTGACTCAAATGGTACAAAATCTGCCTACAATACAGGAGACCTGGGTATAATTCCTGGGTAGAGAAGATCCCCTGGAGAGGGAAATAGGGACTGTGTAAAAGTAAAAGATAAGGAGGTCAAACTCTAAATTCTTCTGGAAAGAATGGGTATATTACTGCTGAGTTTTCCTTATTCATATTTTTAGTAGCTTCCTACTTTTCCTGTTATTTCGTAGGCATGAATCGTCAAGCCTCCTAAGAGACGATAGTTTTGTCTGTAGATTTGAACAGAGATTGGTTTAGTTAGCACATGGTTTGGCCTTTTGACAAACATCAATTGTTTGTTTGCTCACTTGTTTTTACTGCCCCAACCCCTCAGGATGTTTCTTGCAGAGTTGGCAATCATTGTTTTTAGGTTCCCAACCCTTTCATCTTTTGTGTCACTCCTTGTGGTTATGATTTCCTCTTACATCTTGGCATAAAGCATATGGATATTTTCCCAATTGTACTTTAGCTGCTACCAAACCCAATAGTGATTATCTCTTACATTTTCTACTGTCCTGGCAACATTAAAGGGTTGTGTAGAGTAATCTTCCAAGAATCTCCTAAGCTTTTCTTAGAACATATTGTTTTACAGTGTACTGAATAGCTTCCTATGGAAGTTTCTTATTTCATAAAATTGAGAATAGTTATCTCAAAAGTATTCTTCCAACCAATGGATACTTTCACTAATTATTTATGGTCAACCCCAAAGTTGATATTACCATAAAATACAACTTTCATCAGAATCCATTGAGTGGTAAGTCAGGACTTTGCTTATGGTTTTGAAAATTGCAATGATATTCTTTTCCTGAACTTTGTCTTTCTTTTTGTATTCTTAATATTGGGGTTTTAAATTTCTTTTGGAATAAAGTATTTTCATATATTTTATTTAATTTGACTGCACAACAATATTATGAGAGATAAACCATCTTAATAGAATTTGCTTCTGATCCAACATCAAAAAATCTTTAAAAAACTCTTTTTTATAAGAAAATGTATTCAGTTAGTAAATAAATATTATGGGATAATACATAGTAAAATAAAGTATGTTAAAATGCCTTATGAACTGTTATACAAAGGTTAATTACTTTTGCTGCTAGTTATTATTATTATGTTCTCTTAATGGCCCATATGAATATATTTAATGTGAAGACAAAAAGTGAGTCAGTGAAATCAAGTCAGTTTTCATTTGTGTAAGGACAGTGTTTTGCTGGTTATAGTACAATATGGTCAATGGTTGTTAAAATTCATCACTATGAATTTTATTCTTATGTTTTTCTAGTAAATTCTCTCCACAAAAAAGTTGTCTTTGTAGTTGATAAAGAATGGATCTGAAGTAAATTTGCTGAGTTGATATTCAAGCTTGTTCATGAAATTTATTATCTGTAAAATTGAGCTAGTTAAAACCTGCAAGAGTTGTTATCAATTTAATAATTTTTATTTAACAAGATAAAAGATTTCCTTTTATCAAATATTTGGCAACCCTTCCACTTTCATTTTTAGCAAATGACTTTCTTTCATATTAGAAACATTGAACGTACATTCCCTAATCATCCCTCTACCTATATCTCTGAGCCTATGGTCATCTATATACTTTTCTTCTCCTCTAACAATAAAGAAAACATCGTCACATCTCAAAGATAAACTCCTCATGTTCACTTGGAATTCCTTGCTTTTCCCTTTTGTCAGTACTAAGCTCCTTCAATTTATCCACCTCCTGTTTGCTTACAAATATTTTTGTAGTTTATTATTCTCATTAACATTTAAATGTTTACTCATCATCTATTATTGCTTGTGTTGATAGCATCCACTTTGACTCCCTCTTCAGCCTCTCGTTCTTTTCACCTCTTGACCTAGCTTCACTATCCTTCAAGTGCAAACTTCTTTAAAGAGTTGTCTCCTTGTGGTTGTTGCCTTTTCATCACTTCCCATTCATTTTTTCAACTAACCTAATTCTTGGCTTCCACATCCATTTCTCCATCATAACTGCTCTGGGTAATATCACTTATCACACCCCACACTGTTAAATTTAAGGCACACTCATTCTGTCATCTTAATATCCTCCCAACGTCATTGCAACTAGTGATTACTCCTTAAACATTTTCATGTCATCTTTCCCAATGGCCTTCATAACACCATATTTTCCTGGTTCTCCTTTTTTCTTTTCTTTTCTCAGTTTCCTTTCCCAAAACCTACTCTCAAGTGCATCTCAAAATGTAACATGTTAATTATCAAGAGGTCTTCTAGATGCAAGATATGAGTCAACAGGTCTGGGGTGGCTCCTGAGACACTGCATTTCTAAGAAGCATTCAAGGAATGCTGACACTTATTTCACAGACCACATTTGAGGAATAGTTTCTATAAAATCCCTAGAAATCCTCAAGACTCATTCATAGACTTTATAACCTCTAATGCAGAATTATCTCTCTAGGCAATTTCATCCATTCCCATGGTTTTAAATGCAATACACATGCTGATGGGTCTCAAATTTAAATACCATTCCGGACTCCTTTCTAATTTCCTGGTTCATATATTAGTTACTACTTGGCATTATCTCTTAAAGGTGTTATTGTTATTATAAATGTCTGAAGCTGAACTCAAGCTTTCCTCCAAATCTTTCCTTCCTTTTATTATTCAGTTCAGTCAATGATACCTCCACCCACCCAGGAGCTTCCCCAATGGCTCATCAGGAAAAGAATCCACCTGCAATGAAGGAGACACAGGAGGCGTGGGTTCCATCTCTGGGTCAGGAAGATCCCCTGGAGAAGAAACTAGCAACCCACTCCAATTTTCTTGCCTGAAAAATTCCACAGACCGAGGAGGTACAGTCCAAAAGGTCACAAAGAGTTGCACATGACTGAACAACTAAACAGAAACACAGAAGCAGAACCCAAAATTTGAGGACAAACTCTATGCCTTTTATCTGCTAAATGCAATGCTTTACCAAGTCATATTTCACTTTTCTATGAAATATATTTAACAACTGTCCATGTTTTTCTTCTGAAAGTCCCGGCTAAGTTCTTATTTTTCAAGATTTCGCTTAGAGATCCACTTTCTCAACATATGTTTCGTGTCTGCCCTTACTACTACTAATAAAATAATTTAATTAACCTTGTTAATTTATAATTATATATATATATATATTTCCTTACCCCTACATATGGATGAAGAATGTCACCTACTATATTAGTAAACAAAGAATATTGTGGCTACAAGCCATCAGACACTGTATTCACCCTGACCATGCATCCTGAGGGGATTCAGGATGGAAAAGAACAGAGCACTGGCCCTAGATAGTTAAGGTATATATCGAAGAAATGCTTCCAGTGATCCCAGACTCTTGCATCTTCCCATAGAAAAGTGCTAAATTCATGTTTGCTTTCCTTTAATTAACAGTAATATTTTGATGTTCCAACTACCTGTTTTTTTCTGTTTGTTTGTTTTTGCAAAACTGCCCTATGCTATGCATCCTGGCTCTTCCCTTGCCTCTTTGAAGCTGTCAGTCCCCCAGAGCTATCTGAAAGGCTGCCTTCCGAGCTTGCATCTTCAGAAAGTTCAACGAATAAAACATAATGCTCAGCTTTTAGGTTGTATAATTTTTTCAGTCAACATACACTAGCTTCTCAGCATTGGAAAGCCAGAGATTGTGTCAGTCTTGTTTAATATTGTACCACCAGCTGATCACCTGAAAGAGTGCTTGGGCTTCTGACATATTTGTTGAATGAATACTTTACCTTGTGTAAAGATAAGAAGATAGCTTTTTAAGCCAGATATCTTGACCTTCTAATTCTGCAATTTATTCTGCCTCTGTGATACTTAAGTCACTCAAATTGAATTAATTTTCAACTGTCATTAGTTTAAATAGCTGCTTGATTTTTCCCTTAGGCCCTGGCTGCTAGATGGAATGATCCTGTTTCTGAATGTACTCCACAAGGGTACACAAAGTACTGGGCTCACTGAAAACTGGAATTCGGTTATACTCTGTTAAAGAACAATTATTTACATAATATGCAGATGAAGAACTGACACCTAGAGTTAAGAAATGCTATTTGCAAGATGTGGCATTATAATACTTTTAAAAAGTGAGTTTCTTATAAACCACTGATGTTGTTTATCTTGAAAATTTAAAAACTGGTTAATAAAATTGCCTCCATTTTTTATGTGTGTGTATATAAAATTTACAGGTGACTCTTTTTGGTTTTTACAATAAAATCAAGTTATTATAGGAAAATAAAAAGACATGCTAGAACTTATCTAACCAAAAGGTGTCAATATTATTTCCTCTCTAGTGTCAATTAGCTGTTAGTGCCTGCTTGAAGTTGTAGGATGAGAATGAGTGAAACACTTGTTTGCGTATAAGAGGAGGAGGGCTGGGATCCATTTGCAATGCCTATCATGGTTGCAGAAGATTGGGGCTTTGTGACATCTATTTCAACTCTGATTTGGTGCATAGACAAATACTTATGAAATCAGAATATTTTCTTTACTAAGGCCCCACTACTAGTTCCAAATATAGTTAGGACTAGAATTTAGATTTCTTAACTTTTAAGTCTATTCTGTATATTTCTAGAATTTTTTTCCTAGTTAAATATTTCCTATTGTATTTCTTTATTTAATTTGTTCTAAGGATTTAATACAAATGCATAATCTTTTCTTCTTGTTCTTGTTATTTGATTGGAACAAAATTAAGTATGCTCCTTTAAAGTTTTGTATCAGATTTTCATTTATACAGATGCTTAATGATAGCTAAAGCAAAAAAAAAAAATCATTGAATTAGTGTTTTTTTATATTCTGACTCTTATTATTTTTTAAATCTGACTCTTTGTGACCCCATGGGCTTTAGCCTGCCAGGCTCTTCTGTTCATGTAATTTTTCAGGCAAGCATACTGGAGTTAGTTGCCATTTCCTCCTCTAGGAGACCTTCCTGAACAAGGGGCTAAATCCACATTTCTTGAGTATCCTCATTGGAAGGCAGATTCTTTACCACTGTACCACCTGGGGAGCCCAACAATATGCGGACTCAAGTCTATATCAAATATGTTGCTACCAAATTTAGCTGTATTTTGAAATACTAAATATTATAAATTGTCTAAAAGACAATTACAAATCTCTGCCTTACATCTTTCCCTGAAAATGTTTTATCTAGGAGTATGGCTTATTTTTGTGTTTATTTAAAAATGGAGATTGGAATCAGCCACTTAAATTATTTAATAATTTAAATAAATAAAAAATAAATAAATATTTTATTTATTTATGGTGATATTTTAAATAAATATCACCATAAATAAAAATGTATTAGTCACTGAAGTTGCTTTTAAGAACTTTAATAAACATAAAATGACAAGGCTATTTCTTCACTCCACTGAGAATCTATGCTAAACTTTGCCCTATTGCAACGAAAATGACCATACACTAGTTCACAAAACAGCATGTTTTCAGAAGCTTTACTGGATCAATTTTAGTCTGTCTTTGGGTATTTCAATGTAATTATATATATATATATATATATATACATTTATTTATTTATTTATTTATTTATATGGGGTTTCCCAGGTGACACAGTGGTAAGGAATCTGTTTGCCAATGCGAGACCCAGGAGCCAAGGGTTCAGTCACTGGGTCAGGAAGATCCCCTGAAGGAGGAAATTGCAACCTGTTCCAGTATTCTTGCCTGGAAAATTCCATGGACAGAGAAGCCTGGTTATGCAAACATGGGGTTGCAAAGAGTAGGACACAACTGAGTGACTAAGCACAATTTATTTATATAAATTATAAAGTATACAGTATTAATATATAAATGTCAAATGCATTTAAGTATATTGAAATTTTTTGTGTAAATATATTGATATGAATATATCATATGATATATAAAGTATATTTCCATATATATAAAATTGGGCTTTTTACATAGCTCAGTTGGTAAATAGATAGCTCAGTTGGTAAAGAATCTGCCTGCAATGCAGGAGACCCTAGTTAGATTCCTGGGTTCTGGGAGATTGGCTGGAGAAGGGATAGGCTACCCACTCCAGTATTCTTGGGCTTCCCTGGTGGCTCACTGGTAAGGAATCCACCTGCAATGCAGGAGAGCTGGGTTCGATCCCTGGTTTAGGAAGATACCCTGGAGAAGGGAAAGGTTACCCACTCCAGTATTCTGGCCTGGAGAATTCCACAGACTGTATAGTATATACATATATATATATATGTATATGTATATATATATGATATATAAATTATATTTTTCATATATATAGTAAAGTGTTTCAGAAAACTAGAGTTATAAAAGAGTTAAAAGATAGCTAATACAACTTTTGTCAGTATTATTCCTTCTTAAATTTCATGTTTTGCTGTTGTTCAGCCTCTAAGTCATGTCCGACTCTTTATGACTGCAGCACTCTAGGCTCCCCTGTCCCTCATATCTGCCATCTTAAGAGGCAAGGAATTAAGAAGAAATAATTGACTGGATTTTCAAGCAACAAATTTTACAAAAAGCGATATCCTCACTGAACAAAACTTTGTAAATGAAATCTTTATTTTTTTTTTATGTTGTTATTTACCTTGTAATTCCTCCAAAGCCCAGAACCATGCTTGACACAAAGAAGCAGCTCAATAAAAATGTAACAGATAAAAAGAAAATTGAGCAGTCAGGATGGCTGTTATCCAATAGTCTACAAGCAATAAATGCTGGAGAGGGTGTGGAGAAAAGGGAACCCTCTTACACTGTTGGCGGGAATGCAAACTAGTACAGCCACTATGGAGAACAGTGTGAAGATTTCTTAAAAAAACTGGAAATAGAACTGCCATATGACCCAGCAATACCACACCTGGGCATACACACCAAGGAAACCAGATCTGAAAGAGACATGTGTACCCCAATGTTCATCGCAGCACTGTTTATAATAGTCAGGACATGGAAGCAACCTAGATGCCCATCAGCAGACGAATGGATAAGGAAGCAGTGGTACATATACACCATGGAATACTACTCAGCCGTTAAAAAGAATTCATTTGAATCAGTTCTAATGAGATGGATGAAACTGGAGCCCATTATACAGAGTGAAGTAAGCCAGAAAGATAAAGACCAATACAGTATACTAACGCATATATATGGAATTTAGAAAGATGGTAACGATAACCCTATATGCAAAACAGAAAAAGAGACACAGATGTACAGAACAGACTTTTGAACTCTGGGAGAAGGCGGGGGTGGGATGTTCTGAGAGAATAGCATTGAAACAAGTGTACTATCAAGGGTGAAACAGACCACCAGCCCAGGTTGGATGCATGAGACAAGTGCTCGGGCCTGGTGCACTGGGAAGACCCAGAAGAATCGGGTGGAGAGGGAGGCGGGAGGGGGATCAGAATGGGGAATACATGTAAATCCATGGCTGATTCATGTCAATGTATGACAAAAACCACTACAATATTGCAAAGTAATTAGCCTCCAACTAATAAAAATAAATGGAAAAAAAAAAGAAAATTGAGGTCTCAATACTATCAATTGGAAGTATGTTAACAATGATTTTTGTTATTGTTTCTGATGTGATATTTTCCTATATACTTTCAAGTACATTTTGCTATTAAGTAATTTAATTTTCATATCTGAAAGTGTCTATTGTTTTTTTTTTTAGTTCAAAATAAAATCTTTTAAAATGCTTAACTTTCAATAAAATGCCCCAGAATATTAGTTCATCTTTATTCAAAACAATCTGATGATCCATGTAGATGGTGCTAAAAGCTTCTTGATTCATTTATCTCAAACAAGTGCCCAACTACCTGTAATTGGTATCAGCAAAATTTGTTGCTTGGTTGATTTCACTCCTCACTTAAAATGGCCTATTGTCTTGCTAGGTAGACACAACCAGTTTTATTTTCCACTTTCTGTATCTTTTTAAAGTATAATATTGCTTCTCTTAGCATTTTCCAACATAGTGCTAAATGAATTCTTTGGAAGAACGTGCTGTGTAAATTTAAAGAATTTTTACTGTTGCAGATGACTTATTTCTGACAGGCATCTAGTTTGAGGGCTCAGTAATATTCATCAAGTGCAGAATTTGTTTTCACTTATTTCCCAACAAATTCAAATTTCTCTCTTCCTACAGATGTCTAGCTTGAAATCAGGTATATGAAGAACTTCTCTGGAAATTCTATCCCTATTTAAAAGCAATGCTTTTGAAGTCTCTCCCCTAGGGAATATCAGGGGTATGTATTTCTTGCATAACTTTTTATAGCAAAGAGGTCTGCAGATTTACCTAGCATATATGCCCTGAATGAATATGTTGTACAAATAAAATATATACTCAAATGCTTTCTTAGAAACAGACCTTTTCCTGTTGAATTGCGGAGAGCAGATTTGTGTTTTATTTGGAGCAATATAAAAGACTTTGAAGATTTTCAACTGTAACTGATTTATTAAAAGACTAAATTAAATGTATTTATGGAGTTAAAATATTTTCTGTATTCTGATAGCAATTGTGAAAACAATATAATGAAAGTTAGCATTTCATTGTTACAGAGCATATTTATTAGGTATATCTTATCCGACTACTGGGGTTAATCACATCTTGCAAAAGGGAATTTTACAATGATGATTTAAATACATAAAGCAGAAATAATATTTTTATCATGGTCCTTCAAGCTTCAGTCCTTGTCTTTTGTGTAACAAAAGACAATTTGTTAAAGCCATAGTGTTTATCCAATTGTAATGTTAGTTATTTTGTCATACATTCATATTTCTAAATTGTGAGTCTCTTGAGGTAGATAAACTCTCTTTACACCCTCTAACTAACATGGTACCCAAGTGCCCAAAACATTTTTAATTGAATGAATGAATGAATTAAAAAAATGAAGAATTAAGAGATATGTCTTATCACATGTTAGGAAATAGTAATACCTGCACTGTTTTGGAAAAATTTTACACATGGTGTTTAAGGAATGCAATTTCTTGCCAAATTACCTGGTTTATGGCATGCAAACTTATGGGAATTATTTTATATCTGTGATAATACTTCACTATTTAGCATAGGGATATAGAAAACTGGGAACTGATATCTGGGGTAAGACCTTAGAATAATATGAACTTTTCCACTTGGTGTTGCTCACATAATTCAAAAGGGACATGTGAAGTTGGGCCCCTAGTCATGTCCTTAATCAATTCTAATTTAAGTAAATCATAGTTTCTTTTAGCTGCCACTTACAAATGTTATTGTAACTGTGTCCATGTTATTTTAAATCAATCTATGTCCTCTTCTCCTCACTCTTGGGGCTAGTGATATCTTTACTTCTCTCACTTTGTATTACTCACCACACTTTTTTCAAGTACCCAGTGGTGATTTTTTGCTACTAGTTTTTCCATATTTTGCAAAAAAATTTTCATAAAATTTAAATCAGTTTTGTATAAATTTAGGCCTAGGTAGGGCTTCCCTGGTGACTCAGATGATAAAGAATTTGCCTGCAATGTAGGATACCTGCCTTTGATTCCTGGATCAGGAAGGTCCCCTGAAGAAGGAAATGGCAACCCACTCCAGTCTTCTCTGGGAAATCCCATGGACAGAGGAGCCAGGCAGGCTATAGTACATCACATCTCAAAAAGTCAGGCACGATGGAGTGACTAACACTATCACTTTTCAAATCTAGATAGGATTCTTATGAATAACATACAGAAATTTTTGATGGTGAAAGGGAGATATTAAAAATATTTTCTTATGAAATTGTTTTTGAAGAACAATTTTTAATTTTCATGGAATTAATGCAATCTAAAGATATTCATGTTGATTTCCTAAGATACAATTCTTCTCAAGCCACAGAGATTAATATACATATATATATATGATTTTCTTTTTGGCAGTGTTTTCTTTATAAGTATTTGTGTTTCATATGTTTTTATTCACACCTCTCTGGTTAATTTATTTAATATATATTTCAACCTCTGTGATATGCTAGGTATCATTTTAAGTCCTGAAGGTACTCAGTGAGTGAAAACAAAAAAGAAATTGCCTTCACCGAGCTTGAATTCTTGAAGGGGAAAACAAATAATAAACAAGATTAATAAGGAAAATATATATTCACAGTTATTATGATGTAAAAGCATTAAGGAAAAATAATGCAATTTTTAACTCCTGGTGTGTCTTCGACTTCCTTCCAGACTCATACTTTTATGTTGTTTCACAGCTCAGAAACTAATTTGTGATATTTTTTTCTTCCTTTTCTGGAAAAAAAAATGTCTTATTATCTTTAAAAAGCACTTACCAAGAGATTTCACAGGTAATAATTTTAGCCTACTGCAGTATGAGTAGATAGAATATGGTATGCGGTTTGGGACAGGAAAGAGGTCATGGCAGGTCAAGGGTCCCTGCACAAATTGTCTAGTCCATGGGTCTTCCAATATGGAGGATGCAGTCTAATACCTCAGCAGTCATTTGCAGGGCATTGCTGGAAGAAAAAAACAAAAAACAAAACTAATGATAATTTAGAACTGATTTAAAACAAAATTAAGTGGAACTCCTAATAGAGATTTGGTGCTTAACGTCATTATATCTAATCTAATTTTTCTGATAAACCAATAGGCTAAGCATTGTTACCACTTTAGATGAGGACACTGAGATTTTGAGGGCTAAAACACTATCCTCATTCATTAGTTAGGTGCAAAGTTAAACTTAGCATCGAAGTCTGCTTGATTCATTCGTACTCTTTTCTCCTGAGAGCTGGACTATCTTCCTGTTCTTAACTCCTATTTCTTATTTTTTATTAATAAATTCTTGAAAATTAGTGTTTCCTAAAGACTACCCCATTGAAAAATTAGTTCTAAGGAATGTTGAAAAGAGTTTTTCTAAAAAAGTTATTTGAAGTAAAATATTTGATTAATAATAATTAAAGGTAAATAGTTTTTATTTTTTAGCTTTAATATTTCTCAAAATATTTAGTATATAAATATGCTAAGGAATTGCCAAAAAAGTATAGAAGGTCATTTAAATGAATCCCACGTATTTATGAGTGTAAATCTCTTTTTTTGTTTTTGGGTGAAATATTCTGAGATCAGTGTACTAAGGAACATAATTTTCAGAATTCTCTTTCAAACCAAGGTTTTCCTAGAAAATGCTAGCTAATGATCAGCAATTTAGAAGACTGATTCCAGGATATCACTTTTATTTCCACTCTAGTGTTTAGTTATTATCATAATTATGGTCTCAAACTTGCCACATTTTTAGAGAAACAACAAAGAAAATGTGAATATAATTATAGCTTCATATAAAATCAAGTCCCAATTAATTGTAATGACAAATTCTAACATTCTTGAATAGAAAACTAAATTCAAAATGGAATTAATATAGGCATTCTACCACATTGCTGACTATTGATGGATATTGATCTCAAAATTGTTATCATATATGGAAACTACTAGGCTGCATATCATCACTTCAGATTAACTGCATAAAAATATATTTATGTTAATATGTGCAGTGTATTTCATGTGTTAACTTTCAGCGATGTTTTGAAAATGCAATCACATATGTAAAAATATTTGAAAACAGTAAGTAGCAACACTGGGGCAGCTACAGAATTAAAATTTATCTGGAAACTTACCTGTAAACCACGTTAATTTTCCATTGACAAAATTTCTCAAATTGGACAATAATGTTTTGATTCCCCCCCCACAATGTTTTCCATACTGCACTTAGTTATATTTTTTGCATCAGGTATATTTGTATAGTTAAAGAGAAGTCAAAATTATAAGAATAAGTCAGTTAATCTCTTGAATTATCAATGACCACTTGTTATCAATAGTTATGTGTAAATACTTTCCTAATTCATATTTTCATCCCTTATGTCTATGGTTCACTTTGTTCATGGCATATGCTGTTTCTGTTATAATTCAAAGTATGTCACTTCAGCCAATTTGGGCAATGGTCTTGAAACAATGAAGGGATCAATATCATTCAAGAAGACAGTATACAGCAGGTCAATAATTTAGGGAATGATTTTCTTTGTAGAGGACTTCCCTGGTGACTTAGATGGTAAAGGATCTGCCTGCAATGTGGGAGATCGAGGTTTGATCCCCAGGTCTGGAATATCCCCTGGAGAAGGAATGACTATCCACTCCAGTATTCTTGTGAAACTATGTGATATTTCTTATTTGAAACAATCCTTATTTACTATACAATGTATACAAATAAGATCCGTTTTAAATTTGTGATTGTCTAAATTTCTATGAGCTAAATTCATGAATATTTTGAGAATTAATAAGAGAAAGGTATTTATTTAAGACATAACATCAATTAGAAAGGCCACTGACTTTCAAAGGATAGGTATAATTGTAATAATACTGAATAGAATACAATTGTATTAAATAGAATGTGGGGATTGGGTGATACAAGAAATGGCTACTGAAATGTAGTCTTTTTCTACACTTTTTTTCAAGGCTTAAATTAAGCCAAGGTCATTTGTGATTGAGAGCTATCTGATGGTAGTTGGTATTCTCTAGGAAACATTAATTGAGGGTCACTGTTTTATTCTGAGTAAAAAGCAGAACTGGACCTTCTGTATCTCTCAGCAGGATTCTGGGAAAGCTTGTCTGAATCAGTCTATTTTGAAGCTATATTAACAGAAATTATGTTTTAGGACAAACTAGAATGGATTTGAACACTGACATGCTTTTCAAAAAATATGTTTCTTACAGAAAAAAATATCTATGTATAAATTATTTTCCCTGTGTTTTTTTTTATATCCTTCAGAAATACTTTTAATTTGGAATGGGTGTTTGCCTTTTTTAGGCACACCTAAGTGTTTTCCTTTTTGATCTTTTGACATATTTTAATATGGTTGTGTAATAATAGGTACATTTTCCTGTAATGAAGGTTAGATTTATTTTTCTTAAATACGAAATGTCTCTTTTTACCTTAGAAAATAACAAACATTTTCTTAAAATAAAATGTTTAATTAGTAGTATTGTTTAAATATAGTGTAAATGTACCAGTGACAATTATCATATATTTGAACATTTTAATTATAAAACAAAAAGTGTGTGTATGTATGCATGAACATATACACATGAGTATTAACCATTCAATGTAAAACATTACTTATCATCAATGGGCTATCTTCTGACATCGCACTGGAATAGAACTATAAAGTAAATAATGAATTGTGGAATGCAGCCAGGCTTGCAGAAAATAACTATTTGAGGGATGGTGCATGAACAGAAAGCTGTAATTTTGACAGGTGGCAAGGTGTCGTGTCACCAAGCCTTTCTAAAGCCTCATATCTCATACCTATTGATTAATGGCTCTAATTAAGGAATGAAATCAAGCATGTGAAGACAGGGGATCGCTTTAGGTCCTTGTTTGGTAGTTTTCTCTTCCTGGCACACAACTCATCCATCTAAATACCATGCTTTTTCATTTATTACTGCTGTATGGTATCACAAAAACAGTAGAAGGGGTGCATTCTGATCTCATCTTGGTCATGCAAAAATGTGAATTGGCAAAGGCTGAAGTAAGAGAACTTGCCAGAACATCATTTGAATGAGTACCGCTGTGGCAAAGCACTGCACTTTCAAATGCTCTGATGGGGATTTGGGACATGTTCAATGGCCTTTGAAATCAAGCTATTATATTAGTTTACATTCTTGGACTTGATCTTGCAAAGTTCTTACTTTCAAAGCTCTCAAATTGACCATTTTAATTTCAAATCTTTTGGTAGGTTGGTAACAAAAACCCCTTTAAGAATAGCAGATGGCATTGGGATAGCAGAGAAGGAAAAATAAAACAGGTTATATTAATGAAACTTAAAGAATATCAGTTATGCCACAACTGTACCCTCCCATATGGCTTACTAACAAGACCCTGAATCTGACATCATGCTACACAGCTAAGCAAGTCCCAGAGGATATTCCTGATCCTTTGCCCCCACATTAAAATGTTGTCCCTCTAGCACATATTCAGCATTAGGCTGGTTGCAGAGAGCCACCAGCTGGAACCTGTAGTATACATGGCAAAATATTCTCTCATCTTTGTAAATCATATGATAAAATTGTATTCTATATCTCTCAATATCTAAGAAACTTTTAAAATATTTTAAAATGTTACATGTAATATTATTAACAAATTAATACTTCAGTGGCATTAAAAATAATTATGTAGTTCTACAAAGGTGTTTATCCATGTTACATAGATTTTTAGTCATGTGCCATGTGGATTGAAGTGTGCAATTCAAATAAAGTGAGGTTAATTCTTATGATTTAGCAAGAGGAGATTTTATTAAAAATGTTCATGTATATTTCCTTATTCACTATTTGACTTTGGTTTCTTATAACACGGAGGCATAAGATTATTTTGTTCTAAGATGTTTACTTAACTACATGCCTAGCCAGTTTTAAAGAGAGATTACCTGTATATTAAAACAGTCTCAAATGTTTTATTTTATCAAAAACTGTTTACACATATTTTTTCATAGAACCATAGTTTAGAACACATTAAAGAGTTTTAAAAGATTAACAGTGGATACCGTCAACTTTTCCAAAGTAGGATAACTCTTTTGCCTTGTACCCAAGAAAAATAATATAGTTAAGTTGCACCAAAATTAAATTAAACTATTTTAGAAGTATAAATAGCTGAAATTATTAAGGACATCTCATATATTTGCATTTTCTTTACTTGGACTTTAAAAATTGGAAAATGACTACAAGAGGTGAGTTTTATTTTTCTCAAGACTTATTGATTATTATGATGAGACGTTAAATGAGATTATTAGATATATGATTCATATTTATTCAGGTATATGTATGACCACAGAAAAATATGCAGTGCCTTTAGAGATTAAAGATGCTTTTCTTTCTACATTTTTTCAATTAATTTGCTTTTACTGCTTTTCATTTATTAATTTACACACTATCTTATCTCATTTTAAGAATTTCCAAGACAGAAATAGTGATAAAATCATTGCTTACTGAAGCAAGTAGACATTGAATCCAGCTATGCACATTAGAAAGATGTTACACACTGCATACTTTTAATAATGATCATTTAGAAGATAATTTTAGCATCCACACAAGGGAAAAATGGATTTTTGATGAGTTCTTATATGACCATATGTGGTATTAGTCAGTGTGAGGTATTGCTAGCAAGCTCATTGCTTTCAAAAATCAAAGTTAAATGGTTCATCTATCATCAGAATTTGTGTCTGGGCGACTTGTCTGAACATCAGTATGATTTATGGTTTGAATTGGAGGAGTCAACCATGCATGTTTCTTAGTTTATCGTTTTATGCTGTCTTCAATTAAATGTCTATAAACACAGTGATGGCTTTATGACATTGTCCATCAATAAAGACTATCAGATTTTGCATGAGAATATGTAATTTTCAGAAAAAATAATGACCTTTTGACTTCTATGTGCCCTGTTCTTCCTATTATATGCATATACATGTAGCATTGCTTTGTAGAAAACTTGAGTATCCAATTTGCCATATGAAACAATTACTTATTTTGTAGAATAGTTGTAATTGTTATTTAAGACATTTTAGAAAACTTAATTATCAAATTATTATAATTTTAGCTGAGGTTAGAACTCATTTGTACACTATATCATAAATGCTTCCGTGAGAATGCCAAAAAGAAAAACAGGACATGTGTGAATATTTGCTTACATGCTGATTCAATATTTGATTGTTTTATGAAATCAAAAGAGTTAAAACAGGTTTTTGCTAAGAGAAAATAATGTATATGATAAAATTAAATTAAATTATTCCACACAAAGGATGAATCCTGGAAAATCTCGTGTTTTCATTTTCTCTAGGACATTGAATAATGATACTTTCAGTCTTCATATTTATGAATGTGGTGTATAGTATTCACACTGGCAGTTTCTGGAGTTTGAATCATTTTCTGTGTAGCTCTGCCCTGATAATGCTGTTGACAGCAATGCATTGTAAAAAAGAATTAGTATTCTACTTCTTGAAGCTATGTTGAATATCTTCTCAGCATATTTTCTAATAAAAATACAATGTAAAGGTTTTTATATAGTAAATCATCTGCATGTAATCTAAACACAGGAGAGCAGAAATGAGACAATTAAGGTAGGTTTAGATATAAATTTCAACAAATACAGTTTTACATGTACATAATGGTTGCATATATGTGGTTTTCATGTGGTATTTAACAAACTCTTTCTTCCCCTCATATAACAAAAAGTAGTGCGTATGTGGCAGGTAAGTGAGGTCACCAATCAATGCTTATCAAGGTTCACGTCACAGTACTGGGAGTACTTTGAGATCCATGCACAGCCGTGGATTGACTCTCATAATCTCATTATGCACTTAAAAAAATGCATTTTACTTCTGTACTATAAATTAACAGCAGTTGAATCTATGCATAAATTGTCTGGATATTGAAATAAAAAATGACCTTTGACCTCAATTATCTAGATAATTCAAGCAAGTGAAAATTACATATAGGAATCAAACTACTAGATAGTACTGCAAATAGTCAAAAACATCTGGCTATTTACAAGGAATATTTTGCATGCTTTAAATTCTGCATTTTTGGAAAATAGAAGTAGGTACAAAAACCCCATGGTCCATATACAAATATAGTTATAATTATTCAAATATTTTTTGTTATTAAAATAGGGTTGGTGTGCTACCAATGCAATTATTATCACCAAATAGTCTAAATCACCGCAGACATATTCTGGAAAACTGAGATTTCTGGGACATTTCTAAAGTTTAAAATTCTTATTTTGATCATATCTTCAGGAAAGTGTTATCAATATTAAAAACTTTTTAGGAGATGATCTGTATTGACTGACATTCCTTTAGCTTTTCACTGTTTTCCAAAGTATGATCTGTAGGTATATTCTCCAGGTCCAATTGTTCTGGGAGAATATTTCATTTTTATTTTAAGGTGGCTAATATAAGAACTAATTGTTAGTAAAAAATATTTATTTTAAGGAACATAATTGAAAGCTATTCATAAAAATGTATAAGTTTCTTAATCACTGTTTCTCAGACTTGAATCTGAATAATTTTTTCAGGAAAGGAATATTTTTTCACATTAAAAGAACTTGCACTCTTTGATTTGAAGAAGAGCATGGCAAGTAAATTTTTCTTCTTTTTAAAATATTACCTAAAAATATGTATGGTTTAAAGCATAAATAAGCCTGAAAGAGATGGATTTAAAATAGTCACTATTGTTAATCAGCAAATTTTCCAAATATCCAAGTTTCTGTTTTATGGTGTGTTTTGAAAGAAATGTGTGTTACGATTAAGAAAAATAAGTTCTTGGCATTTGGGAGCTAAAATATCAAATATCCCCTTTTTGTTTTTAAGATAGTTATTTGTTTTTCTAATAATATAGATTCAGTACTAAATTGATGAAAAGTTTTAAAGTGTGTAAATTCTTAATTTAAGCTACCTTGTGTGTGTGTGTATGTATGTTTGTGTGTGTGCATTATGTAAACAGTTGAGATACTTTTATTTATAATTATATGATCTTTTCTTAACATATGGTCACATACTTATCTTGTTATCAAAAATTCTTCATAAAAGTCATCTTATAGTTTTTTTGTACCTTATAAGTAATCTGGCCATGAACTATTCAACCAATTTTTTATTCCTATTCTTTTATATGCTTTCAATTTTTTTAACTATAAAGCTTCAAAGGAACACTTCTATAGATAGCTCTTTATTTTATTTTATTGTTTTTCTATTTATTTATTTAGAAACATAATATAATACTTTGTAATCATAACATGAAGACTTGGTCAGATATATACAACTATACAGTGATAACTGCTTTGAGTACATTTTTTGTAAAACAACATTGCTGATTTGTAAAGAAATTTTAGATTTTTTTCCAAGACTCAAAGAAATGTTCTCCAGATACAGAGAATTTCTGAAAAGAACAGATTTTAGTCCATCTTCATGTAAAACCTTTAACTGTCTTTAGCTATTTTTGTATAGTCTCAATACTATCTAGGAGAACTTATTTTAACGTCTTTGTCGTCTTGCTCTGCCTGTTCTTATTTTATGGTACTCAAGATGGTTTAAATGTATTTATGGCTTTAAGCTACTACTCTCTCAGTTAAAGAATGCCTCTTTCAGTAATGTGAACATGAGTAGCACTCTTCATAAGGTAATTTTGAATCAATGGAATCCTGTAAGTACCAGTAACTCACACCATACATTTGCAAAACCTTAAGCAAGTGAAACCCACTTCACACTCTAGCACATCTATGTCTTTTGAACTAATAGAAGATCCAAATGAAAATGTTTCCACCATTAATATGGATGAGGTATCAGCTTAGAATTTAAACTAAAATGTTTGCTTTAAATAGAAATTGTTTTTCTAGAATGATTTTGTTGCTAAAGAAGTGAAGCAGAGTCACAATTTGGAAACATTTAGTTTTGTTCAGTCTGTTTTAAAAAGGAACTTTTTATATAATTTCAGGTAAAGGGTAACAGTTTTTATAGGTGTGAATATGTAGACACAGGTAAAATAGATATTCTTGAAAGACCACTTTTTTGTTGGTCTTTATCCATTATCCAGAATATAATTTTCAAATAAGATTCATTATCAGTTAATTTTTCTATTGGAAATTTACATAAAAGAACAAATCAATGATAAGGATTCCTAGGTATCAATTTATGTATTGCCCATTCTTACTTTAAGAGTTTCTGGGCTGCTAAAAATAAGTGACCCAGAGTAAAATTGTTTCAAAAATAGCGTGACACTAAAAATAATATTTTTACTACATTATAAAGTGAGCTACTTTCCCACTAAGAGCATTCTGGAAAAACATGTTTTATTGTTTGGTTTCCTTTGTGTGTGTATGAGAAATCTTGGGAAATTAGGCTGTAATGTGTCTGTTCAGCTATATTGATCTCTTTATTAAGCTCAGCTATTTCTCCAACTTGCCTCCAGTCTCTTCATGACTTTTATATCTAGCACAGCATTTAAATATGCACTTCTGTGTTGAAATTTTAATATGCAATGATATTGTAGTTGATTCAGCCATAGGGAATGCATAAAACAACATGGAAATTATGTGATTACAGAGGCAGAACTAACCCTTAGGAGAGAGAATTGTTTTAGAAAGGTTAGCCATGTTCTCTCATTTTTAGCTTCAGATTCATAATATGCAAAGTCCTCCTATTGTTTTCAATGAAAAAAAAAGAGAGCTTTGTTTTTATGAAGTAATATTAATGTTCTATTTTCTTTAGTTTAAAACTATTTCAGTGCTGTGATGGTGGTTTTGTTTCTCTTGGTTTCTGGTAGGACTTGGTGTAATAAGAGTGGTTTATTTCATCATATTTTATTTCCTGTGTTTTGTGGATGTCCATAATTTTGGTCATTTATCTTCAAGAAAAATGTATGAATATTTTCAAAATCATAATGCTCTGACTACTGTCAGAGAGAAAACATTTGGAAATAGGCACAGACGGATACCATTTAGTTTATGAAGAGTATGACTTTAGAAGTTCTAGTTCGTGATACCCAGGAGGAGCATATGTTTATAAATAGCAGTGATTTGATTTGCCACATTTCAATACAAGTGTACCTCCTTTTATTATGCTTCACTTTATTGTGCTTTTCAGATAATGTTTTTTTTTTTTTTTTAATTGTTGCTGTTGTTGTTTTTACAAATTGAAGTCTTGTGGCAATCTTGTGTTGAACAAGTCTATCGGTACCATTTTTCCAGGAGCATTTGGTCACTTTGTGTCTCTGCATCACATTTTGCAAGGGCAGTTCAATATCCACAGATCAACCAATGTGATACACCACATCAACAAACTGAAGAAAGGAAAGGTAAAAACTACATGTCCATATTGATTTACTTCATATAACTCAGTCTAACTTAATGTTTTGACTTAGCAGTTGCAGTTGGAGATAACATAACATATATTCCTACTATACTGACTCTAACTAGATGTTTAGAAAGATGACAAAGTGCATATAGAGTGACCAAGAATTTACTGGTTGCTTTGGTACTACTTATTTAAGAATTTGAATATTTGTGCTCTTTGACTCTTGATTACCAAAGAATGGGTCCCAGAGGCTTTATAGGCCCAGGAAATTTCAAAACAGAATAATGACAGTGGGAGGTAAGCATGATTTATATAGGTTATCTCTTGTAATCTGCACACCTCAGAAAAATAGATATTTTTAATCTAACAGCATGGACACTGAAACCGATGTCTAAAGGCATTAAAACAACTCAAAGTCAAATAGCTGGCAAATGACTAAACTGCTCTGAGTCCTAAGATCTTAGTTGAAACCTTCCAATCTTTGCTTCCTTTTTCTCTCCTCAAAGCACATCTAGATACCAGTTAGATAACAAAAGATAAAAGCAAAGTCAGATGATACCATGTCAAACATTTCATGTTACTGTACTTATGATATTTTCTTTGTTTTGAGGCTCCTATGCCTATCTATTTATTTATCTTCCAGGTCTCTTTGATTTCCAAATAAAGCTTACTCTTTAACTCCCTGGAAAAGATCCTAGCTTTATCCAAGCTGGAAAGTATATTATTATCTCTTGTATTAAAACCAAGGAAAGGTTTATTATTACAAAGTAGTTTGTAAATATGAGTAAGAACCCTAAACAATCCTTTATATGTAAAGTATGTGCTGTGTGGTTAGTCATTCAGTCATCTCCAACTCTTTGCAACCCCATGGACTATAGCCGCCAGGCTCCTCTGTCCATGGGGATTCTCCAGGCAAGAATACTGGAGTGGGTTGCCATGTCTTCCTCTAGGGGATTTTCCCAATCCAGAAATCGAACACAGCTCTCCTGCATTGAGGGCAGATTCTTTACCATCTGAGCCACCAGGGAAGCCAAAGAATACTGGAGTGGTTAGCCTATCCCTTCTCCAGGGAATCTTTCTGACGCAGGAATGAACTGGGATTCAAATCGGGGTCTGCTGCAATTTAGGCAGATTGCTTACCAGCTGAGTTACCAGGGAAGCCCTGTATGTATGTAAATTATGTATATCCCTGAATTTATTTACTTTTACAGTTTTTGTACAAATGGCAACCCACTCCAGTATTCTTGCCTCGAGAATCCCATGGACAGAGGAGCCTGGCAGGTTACAGTCTGTGGGGTCGCAAGAGTCGGACACGACTTAGCAACTAGACCACCAAACCAGAAATTGTAGTGTTAGCACTAACATGTCTACATATTCTCCAATTCATTCATTCGAAAACTATTTCAGTATCTATAATAAGCCGAGCAGAGATCTGGGTGCTGGGAACACAGCAGTGAACCCCTCTTGGGGTTCTGGTAAGCACCCCTTCCCTTGCAGCTTCAGGTTCAGGAGTGATACACAGGACTTCCTCTCTCGTGTGGACACTCAGTTACTGTATTCACTTCTTTTATCCCAGCCACATCTTCGTAATAGTCTTTTAACTTTTATACTAAACTTTCTCTGTATTATCCACTTAGAATATGTCATCTGTTTTCTACCAGGACTCTGGCTAGTGATAATATCTAGCACACTAACTGATTACGTAACAGATGGAATTGTCAGCCATCCTAGTGGAAGAGCAAGGGGGAGCAAAGAGGTCAAGAAAATAATGTAATGAAAGGTGGGCAAAGCTTTTCTGTTTCTTCTTTTAAATTCGTGATTGGAAGGGATCTGACACATTCTCTTGATACTAGCAAGAGGATAAAGCCTTGGGCTAACATGTTATTGGCTAATGTTTCATCTGTAGTTCCCTTTTAATTAATAAAAAAGAGCTTTCTCTTTCGCATGGGTAAAACTGAATACAATATTAAGAATGTCAAATATAATAGTAAGAATTGTGAGAATTTATAAATATTCCTTAGTATCATTATCAAAGATTCCATTGAAAGTATAACGATGACTTCCTCTATCATGAACTTTTAAAATGTTAATCTCAATGATATTCCTACTTATCATCTTAACATAGGAGTAGAAGTTATTTAAAAGTATTTTCAGGTGGACTTGTCACTTCTGTTTTTAATTCATTCATTCAACAATTTTGACCAGAAACCTAGGTTGGCAGTGAGGATTGAAAGTAAGGACTTTGACATCAAAGTCTTCATAATCCATTAGCATAAACAACAAAGAAAAGTAGTTAGCACAGTGCAGTGCAGTTATTATTATATAATGGTTAACACATAAAATGTTGTGGAAGTAGAAGGAAAACCTAAGAGGTACTTGAAAATATCAAGAAATGAAAAATTAGTTTCAGTAAATTGAGTTGATGGTGACTAATCAGTTAGAAGAAGGAGACACATTACATTGAAATACCTTTTATGAACATATTTCATTTATTGAAAATAAATGTTTCACCCGAGAGGCCATTAATATAGGATTGTTTGAAAGAACTATAGTACACCCACTAGATGGTAAAGTTGTAAAGCGAACAAGGAACATTTGTGTAGACCACTATGAGTTGAATTCCAGGCTATATAATTTGGTAAAACAAAATAAATAAATAAGGCAGAACTGTGTAGATCATGCAAACTTTCATTTGGGAAGAAAGAAGTTTAATGTAGTTAAATAAATAATCAGTGGAACAATAAACTGAACCTTCTTAAAAATAATTCTCTGAGGATATTTAGCCACACAGAGAGAAATGATTCTAAATGACTTACATGGTGGAACAAAAAGGAACTCCAAAGATACATAGCTACTATAAGTCTGAAACTGTTATGCCATGATGGAGCAAGTGATTATTTATGTTAATGTCACCAGGAATCAAAAATTTTATCAAAAGAAAAACAAAACCAAAAATCAAGACTGTATGTAAAACTTGGTATTTATAAATTTGAATTGGCAACCAGTATGATTACTTTACATATCTTCTCTGGATATCTTGTACTTCATATCAATGGTGGTCATGTTGGTATAGTCACTAAGTTGTGTCCGAGCCTTATAATCCCTTGGACTGTAGCCCCCAGGCTTCTCTGTCCATGGAATTTCCCAGGCAAGAATACTGGAGTGGGTTGCCATTTCCTCCTCCAGGGTATCTTCCTGACCCAGGGATCAAACCCACGTCTCCTGCCTTGCAGGTGGATTCTTTACCGCTGAGCCAACAAGGATTCTTACATAAAGAATTAAAAGCAATTACCAACTTAGTAACATAAACATCCGAGGTTCCAGATTGTGGTCTTAAAACATTTTCCCCCAAAGATCTAAGAATATTTATGGAAATGGCTGATTCCTGGTATAGCACAACAAACATTCAAGATGATACTAGATTATCTTGTTGCATTGAAAGTGAGAAAACAATCAAAAATCCTAATTCTACCAAAAAGATGGAAGCCCCAGTGTTCTAAAAAGGCCGTGTATCTGTATGGGTCCCGTTTATTGTTTGTACTCCTGTGCACTGAGAGTTGTAACTGTTGAATGTGGGATATGAAATAACAGTGGGAAAGATTGGCTACTTAATTTGCAAGACTCAGTGAAAGATTAAAATATGGACTTATGTTCAAAATGATAGAAATAAAAATATTGCTAGAGGTACTAAAAAATGGAACATATTTTTTCTTCTAAAGAAAAAAAAGGTTGAAGTTAATTTGAAGTGTTTAACTCTGCTCAAAAGATAGAACAATTTCAGCACAAAAATAGAAATAATTGCAGCTTGTTGAAAAACAGAAAAATATTAAAATCTTTATCATAATTTGACATTAAAAGTAACCCTGATTGGTTACTCTTAGAAACTGCTAGGAGATTAATTTGTTATTCTGAAAACTAGCGACTTAGCAGCAGCAGCAGCAGCAGTGAATAAAAGGATAGACGGAAACATTTATTCTGTTTCCTATAAAATAGCACCTGAAAGTAATCAAATTATTGACAATGGGAAATGTTTAATAAAAGAATGTCAGCTGATAAATAAAGGAAAACCATAGAAGGTCATCATTTTATAGTCCCTAATAAAATAATATATTTAGGTTATAATGACTGATAGAATTCTTGGGAGGAAAGCTGATGGGAAACTTTAAATCTAAACATATTAATCAATCTTAACATTGTGTATATATTTATGCATATTTATATATGTAAAACAAACCCTTTGAATATGATTCAATAGGAAGTACTCAATACCATCTGTGAAATATTCTGTAATCAATTAAATTAGAAAATAATAGTTTCTAGATCTTATAGTCATTAAAAGAAATTACAGAGGTAGGGGACAAAAAGTGTTTACACTTGCAATTAACAAAATCTAGAATGACTTTATGTAAAATCAAGACTTCATAGGAAATCTTGTAGAACAATTGAACAGTTTCCTTTTACTCCATACCAAGTAGAAGTAGAACTTGACAATTATTTAATGACTTTTGAACCTTGGAAGTAAATTACTCACATAGAAGGAAAGAAATTAAGGAAGCAAGACTTAGTATACTTCTTAACACTCCATATTTCCTAGTAGCTTTTATATATTTGTAATTATCTGTTAAAAAGCTTTCTTCTCACCTAGATTATAAACTCCACAAGGATAGAACCATGTCATCTTGTTAACAGATCTATTTCAAATACCAGTTAGAGTCCTTATGACATGGTGGTGCTTTAGTAAATTTTGCTGACTAACACAACCAAGACAAAACAGGGCCTGGAGGAATGAACGTGGAGACAGAAGCCCAACGTGTCCAACAGAGCCTCGGAAATTGATCTCCTAGACAAGTGGGAGTTGTTTGTTACCATCAAAAATTTCTTTTTCGTATCTGTTGTATATAGTCACTTACAGCCTTGGGAAGATGGTCATTTAGCTTAGGCCACACTCAAATATAAAGCTTTGAGAGCAAAGCTTGATGAACACTTTTATATTGTAATATTGATAGAACAGAAGACCTATACCCACATATATAGTTTATAATATCTTTTCTCCACACTGCCAATCAGGGATTCCCCCTATACATACTTGACTTGTCACTATATCAGAACTTGCCACATTTTAAAAAACATTGTTAATGTATTATTCCTTTGCCTAGCTTTTCCCAGTTTGGTGTATTATTATTTTAAGTTCAAAAATTCATTCATTCACATACCACCTGTGTGATGCTGCATGTCTTACCAATCCACATCAGTATGAACTAATCTCTATTCTCTGTAAAATTTTGTTCGTATCTCAACAATAGCCTGTTCTCGTGTGTATCATTGTAATTTATTTACATATTAGCTATAAAGAGAACTGTATGCATTAGTCTTATCTTATACACATTTTTATCCACAGGGCAATATAAGGAACTGAACAGATAATTGACAATTAATGAAAAGACAGAATTTACTAAATTTAACTACTTAGGAGCAGTGTTTTAATTGGCCTTGATTTCATCAGGGTATTTGATAATGTCTAAAACTGTCAGGGGAAGGAACTGAAAATGTATGCTAGATCTTTTTTAAACTAAAAAAATAACATTTTTACAACAGGTGGGGTTATGTGGATAATGAAGAACTGCTATACCTAAGCAAATTTGGAAAACTCAGCAGTGGCCACAGCACTGGAAAAGATCAGTTTTCATTCCAATCCCAAAGAATGCTCAAACTACTGCACAATTGCACTCATCTCACACGCTAGCAAAGTAATGCTCAAAATTCTCCAAGCCAGGCTTCAACAGTATGTGAACCGTGAACTTCCAGATGTTCAAGCTGGATTTAGAAAAGGCAGAGGAACCAGAGATCAAATTGGCAACATCCATTGGACCATCGAAAAAACAAGAGAGTTCCAGAAAAACATCTACTTCTGCTGTATTGATTATGCCAAAGTTTTTGATTGTGTAGATCACAACAAACTGTGGAAAATTCTTTAAGAGATGGGATCACCAGACCACCTTACCTGCCTCCTGAGAAATCTGTATGCAGGTCAAGAAGCAACAGTTAGAACTGGATATGAAATAACAGACTGGTTCCAAATCTGGAAAGGAGTATGTCAAGGCTGTATATTGTCACTCTGATTATTTAACTTATATATACCATAAATCATGCAAAATGCCGGGCTGGATAAAGCACAAACTGGAATCAAGATTGCTGGGAGAAATATCAATAACCTCAGATATGCAGATGATACCACCCTTATGGCAGAAAGTGAAGAAGAACTAAAGAGCCTCTTGATGAAAGTGAAAGAAGAGAGTGATAAAGTTGGCTTAAAGCTCAACATTCAGAAAACTAAGATCATGGCATCTGGTCCCATCACTTCATAGCAAATAGATGGGGAAACAATGGAAACAGTGACAGACTTTATTTATTTATTTATTTATTTTGGCTCCAAAATCACTGCAGATGGTGACTGCAGCCATGAAATTAAAAGACACTTGCTCCTTGGAAGAAAAATTATGTTCAACCTAGACAGCATATTAAAAAGCAGAGACATTGCTTTGCCAAAAAAGGTCCATTTAGTCAGCTATGGTTTATCCAGTAGTCATGTATGGATGTGAGAATTGGACTCTAAAAAAGGCTGAGCGCCAAAGAATTGATGCTTTTGAACTATGTCATTGAAGAAAACTCTTGAGAATCCCTTGGCCTGCAAGATCAAACCAGTCCATCCTAAAGGAAATCAGTCCTGAGTATTCATTGGAAAGGCTGATGCTGAAGCTGAAACTCAAAATACTTTGGCCACCTGATGCGAAGAGCTGACTCATTGGAAAAGACTGTGATGCTGGGAAATATTGAAGGCAGGAGGAGAAGGGGATGACAGAGGATGAGATGGCTGGATGGCATCACCAAGTCAGTGGACATGAGTTTGAGTAAGCTCCAGGAGTTGGCAATGGACAAGGAAGCCTGGCATGCTGCAGTCCATGGGGTGGCAAAGAATCGGACATGACTGAGCAACTGATCTGAACTGATACCTCAGCAAAATTTTCTCTCATCTGGGGGTCTCTGTACGGTTAAGAAAAAACTTTCAGAACTTTTGAAAATCTTTTCATTCTTACTGTGGTGGGCATTATGTGATTTAAAGAGGATAACAAATTGTGTTTGCTAGAACATTGCATCACTCTGGATGCAATTAAGAGAGAATGAAGCCACACATCAATTTGAACAAGGAAAATTTATTATAGAAAATCATTAAACTATAACAAGGGATTCAAGTAAGGAGGGGTTGGCCAATGGGAATTAATAGGAGCTCTAAGTAATGTAGCAATACCAGATATAATGTGTACTATAGTAGGAGAATATATTTGTATTAGTTCGCTAGGGCTACCATAAACAGAATACCACAGACTGGTTGGTTTCAACAACAAAAACTAATTTTCTCACAGTTATGGAAGCTAGACGTCCAAGATTAAGGTGTCAGCAAGGTTTGGCTTCTCCTGAGACCTCTCTTTGGCTTGTAGGTGGTTGTCTTTTCTGTATATCCTCACAAGTTCTTCTTCTGTGTGTGTGGGTGTGCATCCCTGTTATCTCTGCATGTTCAGATTTCTTCTTTCTGTAAGAACATCATTTGGGTGGTACTGGGGCTATCTTAAGTGCCTCATTTTAACTTATTTCCAAATCACATTCTGCTGTATTGTGCATTAGCACTTCAACATCTGAATTTGGGGGAGACAAAATTCAGCTCATGATAATACAATCATGTTTATACTAATCATTGCTATTTTGTTGTTCAGTCACTAAGTCTGTGTTTGACTCTTTTGAGAACCCATGGACTGTGGCCCTCCAGGCTTTTCTGTCCATGGGACTTCCCAGGCAAGAATACTGGAGTGAGTTGCCACCTTGTTCTCCAGGAGATCTTCCTGACCCAGGGATTGAAGTCAGGTCTCCTGCATTGCAACCACATTCTGTACCTCTGACCTACCATGCTTTGCTGTATTATACTAATATATACTAGCCACTTCATCAAAGGCAGAGACAGAACAATGCTCAAGTAAATACCAGTATCTCCCCAAGGCTGAAATACTGACATGGTGGAGGCCTGACTGCGGCTCCTTGGAAGGCAGAGAATTTACTGGGACGCCCTGATGGTGGAATTTGCCAGCGGGTGTCTTTTGGAATAGCTAAAAATCAGCCTTCTAGGCTGCAGAAGAAAGCTGTGAATAGGGAGGTGCTTTTCCAAAGGGAACATGTAATAGATTTGGTGGGGGACCCCGCTGGTTTCTGGATATTTCTGGCCATCAAGCCCTACAGGAGAGCAGTGCTGGAGAAACTGGGACTGCAGGGACCGGCCAACTGGGCATGGGAAGGAAACTTTTCCTCCTTAGACCCTCGAGTAACATAGCTTTAGTGCCAGATGGCAAAGGAAAAATATTTAAAGGCCCCACATCCATTTTCACTGATCAGTTGAGAAGTATAAATGCACTGCTGAAAGACTCCATAACTGGCACAGACATGTTTCAAATGAGTTCAGAATGAACAGTGAGGGTGGTGATAAGTGAACTGGCGTATTAAATTGAGAAACAAGACAAAGGAAAAAGGAAGAAGGCATCTACCAAGGAGATATTTTAAACATTTATTTATTCCTTTCCCTCTTGAAATAAAATGGTTCATTTCTTATATTTGTAACCAATTACTGGATAAAAGTCTTTTTGCCAGAAATTCATCTATTTTATCTATTTATGTATCTATCTATCTCTATCTCTACCCATTCATCTACTCATTTTTCATCTGTCATCTACAATGAATATTCACTGTATACACACACAGAGTATACAATATTTACTGTATAAACAGTGAAGACATAATGAAGTGGACTAATGTTGAGTATTAGTTTGTAAGAAAATGCAGTTTTTTATTTGTTGACTGTTGGACAAAGGAAAAGTTATATGAAAAATAGGAGAAATTGATGGAGATTTTTCTCTGTTACTAAAATAATTTTATAATGAAAGGATTTTATTTTTTTCAAACTTCTTTTTATTAAAGTAATCTTTCACTTCAGACTGATTTATAAACTTCAGACTAATTTATAAATTTCAGAGACCCTTAAAAACATACTTCTTAAATTATAACTTATGTACCTCTTGAGTCCAGGGTATATATCTTAAAAGTCTGATTTTTTTTCTATTTTTCTTTCATTTTGTTCTTTCATTTATGTTATAATGCATATTTAAAAATAGAAACACAACTTGGATCAATTAGATGCTATTCTAATAGCAGAATGCTTCCATATTGAACACTCAAGTGTTAAAGCACTGAAATTAATCTCTCTGGCAACAATTAGTTATACCCCAATAGCCAAAGGCTAAGTGGGAAAAAAAAAAAAAAACTATAGAAAAGGTAGTGTATAAATGATGGTGACTGAAAAAAAAGAAAAATTATGAAGTACAAATGAACAAAGTTTTTTAAAAGTAGTTTCAATATAGAATAGGAATATGTGATGGCTAATTTTACATGTCAACTTGAATAGGCCAATGAGTGTCTAGACATTTGGTCAAACATTTTTCTGGATGAGATTAACATTTGAATAGGTAGACTGACAGAAGCAGACTGTCCTCCCCAGTGTGAGAGGGGGGCCTCATCCAATCCATTGAGGGCCTGAATAGAACAAAAAGTTCAAGAGGAAACTCCTCCTATATAATAGTTTCAGCTGGGACATTGGGCCTTTTCTTGGTTTTGGACTCACACTGAAACTTTGGCTCTTCTTCCAGTTTTTGAACTTGAAGTAACACAGCTATTCTGCTTATATATAAATATATACATGGGGCTTTCCAGGTGGCTCAGTGGTAAAGAATCTGCCTGACAAACAGATGCAGGTTCAATCCCTGGGTTGGAAAGATCCCTTGGAAAAGGAAATGGCAAACCACTTCAGTATTCTTGCCGGGATAATCCTGTGTACAGAGGATCTTGGTGGGCTACAGTACATGGGGTTGCAAAAAGTTGGACACAACTTAGTGACTAAATAACAACAACAACAAATATAAATATATACCTTCTATTTGTCCTGTTTTTCTGAAAAACCCTGACTAATACAGATTTATACCATAATTATACTGTTTATAAATATTTAGCTTCTGCTGAATAACATCATTTACAATATTAGATTTGTTTAAATGTTAATAGGATTAATTTTACAGTTTGTATGTAACAAAATATAAAGACATTTTAGCTTTAGAGATGTGCAAGACCTAAATACATAAGAAATTTATGATTTCTCACTTCTATTTTACCTTAAAAAAAAAAGTAAGCAATCAAATATCCCTAGCCCAAATATCATTCTCCTGCTAGTTTTGCTTTTGTGGTGCAAATGAATTGATGACTATAAGCCTTATTCTATCCCCCCAGTAAAAAGTAGTATTCATACTATGACAGTAGTCATTTGTATTTAATTGGCTCTTATATATATTGACATATTTGAAGATGTATTAGGAAATACATATTTTGAGAGAATATATGGCCAATATATCCTGTTCTAAGTATAAAACAGTTATAAGAACTCAAGATGCTTCATTTCCTTTAATATTAACATCAACCTATAAATTAGGATGTGCTATTATATCTACTTTATAGGGGAAGAGAATGAAGTGTATGGGAAGCGGAGAGATATCTAATTGTCTTAGGTTGTAGAGGTCAGAGGAAGAAGTCATTTCTAAGCTGAATCTACTTAAGGTAGCAGTTTTTCATGAGAAAGAATATGTAACAGTTAATGCACACGGAAGGGCAAGTATGAAAAAAACAAGGAGCAGGAAAAATATATCATATTGATAAACTGCAACTATTTTGGCTTTTTTTAATTTATTTTCAGAACTTACAGAGACTGAGGGTTTTGAAAATATAAGATTATTTCTGAAAAAATAGATATCCACCTTGTCTCTTCTACCATACCAGATACTTCCTGAAAAACTAAAATATGATAATAAAGAGAAATATGTTGGTTTTGTGGGCTAATGGTGTCATAGTGGTTAAAAACTTAGCCAACAGAGCTTTGATTTCAAATTCTGTCTACAAAGTTAAGTGACTGAGGAAATGTCTTCATTTCAGTTCAGTTCAATCACTCAGTTGTGTCCAACTCTTTGCGACGTCATGGACTGTGGCACACCAGTCTTCCCTGTCCATCACCAACTCCTGGAGCTAGCTCGAACTCATTTCCATGAAGTCAGTGATGCCATCCAACCATCTCATCCTCTGTCATGCTCTTCTCTTGCCCTCAATCCTTCCCAGCATCAGGGTCTTTTCTAATGAGTCAGTTCTTTGCATCAGGTGGCCAAAGTAATGGAGTTTCAGCTTCAACATCAGTCCTTCCAATGAGTATTCAGGACTGATTTTCTTCAGGATTGATTGGTTTGATCTTGCTGTCCAAGGGACTCTCAAGAGTCTTCTCCAATACCACAGTTCAAAAGCATCAATTCTTTGGTGCTCAGCTTTCTTTATGGTCCAACTCTCATATCCACACATGACTAGTGGAAAAACCATAGCTTAGACTATACAGAGCTTTGTCAATAAAGTAATGTCTTTGCATTTTAATATGTTGTCTAGGTATATTAAATGTCTTACCCTTTTTAACCTTGATTTTTCTCATTTATAAAAGGGAGCTGAATTCATACATTTATTTTGAACATCAAATAAAATAAGTTAAAAAATAGAGTATCAGAGACAGGCAAAAGTATGAAATGTTTTGAAAAGAACAATAATGAAATTGGGGTAAAAGATAATGCTAAACCAATATAAATAAAGAAATAAAGTACAATAATTGTTCATAGATTAATATCTTTATCTTTAAATGATGAAGAGCAAACTACTAGGAAAATGCATGGGTTAGAAATTTAGATGACAATCACAAAATTTTTATTATATAAAGCAGATATTTGTGTTAAAATAAATAAAATATATAAATTACATTAGATGTATTAGCAGATTATATTATTTATTTTCATTTATGTATCCAGGCCTCTAATCTTCCCAAGGTTAGAGACTATGACTCTTTTGAATCAGGTTGCAAAAATGGGTTATATTTGAGTTTTTTGTTTGTTAGTGAATTTTTTGTTTTTTTTTGTTTACAGCTCATGATCTTATTTCACTTTCTGTGTATGTCTTTGACATATTCTGATAGCTAAAGTAGTTTATCAACAATGGTTTGGAGACAATGGTTATCATGAGTCAAGAGAAGAAACAGCAACTGAATTGTAACAAGTGCATTGGGACTTACCCACAAGCCACAATCTAAATTAGATATGAGGCAGACCAAACAAGCAATGAAACTAATTGCAGTATTTTGAGCAGGTGAAAATCATTAATTATGCCATGGCAGAAAAGGAAAAGAGAAGCTTGAGAATCACAGGTGAAAGCAGAGGACTAAGGAAATTATTAGCTATTTTAGACAATTTCACTGATGATAAATGTACTTCTCATGCTTTTGGGCAAGGATCATATTTAGGCATCTATGCCAGTTTTTTATAGCTGAATAACAAACTATCCAAAATATGGTGGTTCAAAACAACAGTGACTTTATTATATTTCAAGATATAGTGAACCGGGAATCAGGCATGCACCGACTAGGAGGTTCTTCTCTTCTCTGTGACGTCATGACTGGTACTAAGTGGCACCTAGCAGATGAATGGGCTTGTCTTGAGGATTCAAGATGGCTTCACTCATGTGTCTTGTGCTTTGGCAACAACACCGAAGAAGACAGACACTGCTGGCTTATGGAAAGCATGCATGTGTGGCCTCTCCAACAAGCCGCCTTGGGGCTCACACTTCCTGCATGGACGTGCAGGAGTCTCAGAAATAGTGTTCCAATTCTGAGAATGTTACTTCCATCACATTCCATTGGTCCAGCATGTTGTTAAAGTCAGCCTGGGTTCAAGGGAAAAGGAACTGTGCTATCTCAACAGAAGGAGTAACAGCTTGTAGCCATCTCAAATACAGTTACTACTCTCAATATTGGCTTTATGTATGTTGACATATGTAGCTTCATTGTCATATCTTTGAAAGTGACGTACCTATAAAATAAAAGAATCTGAGAATGAAGAGGCTGTTAAATATTAGGTGGCTAAATTACCACCTGATAGACACCTGAAAATACTTTGATTCCACAGTGTTTGAAATACAGAGTTCAAAGAAAATTAAATAACAGTGTTGGTACTTGCATTTTGTATTGTTCAGTGAGATGTGCGTGATATAATATATAATGACACATCTATTTAATATGCTATATTTTATATATAATAAAATTATATGATATATAGTAAATAGTGCAAGTATCATGCAATTTTCTCAGCTAGTGAAACAAGTATCTCATACTATATGTTTGTTAATATGTTTTGGGGAGTAAAGAGATGAAAGCATCAATATAAGTAAAACTTAAATAACATTACATTTTTAGCCATATACTTTAAATTATGTTGGCATACCCTGAGGCTCCAATCATGAACTGCAATTAAAATAAACCAAGTTAAGGAGTAAAAGCAGTATGTGAGCACACAAGAGCTATAGGATGGACTATGTAAGTATTTTTCTTCTTAGCATTCATTTAGTATGTTTCATTTAAAATACTGTTATATTGGCAGTGATGAGAAGCTTTGCTGAAAAGACATTAATTTTAAAATAAGCTTTTTTAGAATGAGAAATAGTATATCTACATAATGCAAATATAAAAATATTTTGATATGTGTAATAAGTATTACACATATCTGTGTTTATAAACAAGCATAGAAGAAAATAAAAATAATTTGTAATTCTGCCATTCAGAGACTCAAAGACTGGTGTGCACTTT
The DNA here is from genome assembly GCF_019320065.1 of Cervus canadensis. NCBI lineage: Eukaryota > Metazoa > Chordata > Mammalia > Artiodactyla > Cervidae > Cervus > Cervus canadensis. The sequence goes on from NC_057397.1 coordinate 38,672,814, forward strand.
CCACAAAAGAGCTGAATTTTAAATGACTTTTTCTTAGCTTTTAAAAAAATATTTATTTGTTTATCTTTTGGCTGGACTGTGTCTTCACCACTGCACAGGCTTTCTCTAGCAGCAGTGAGTAGGGGCTCCTCTCTAGTTGCGGTGCACAGGTTTCTCATTGCGGTGGTTTCTTGTTGTGACGTATAGGTTCTAGGGCACATGGGCTTCAGTAGTTGTCACGTGGGGGCTCAGTAATAGTGGTTCCCAAGAGCACAGGCTCAATAGCTGTGGTACACGGCCTTAGTTGCTCTGCCACATGTGGGATCTTTCTGGATCAAGGATCAAACCTGTGTCTCCTTTGGCAGGCAGATTCTTTACCACTGAGCCACCAGAGAAGTCCTTGAATGATTTCTTAATCACTGACTTTTTTCTATGATCTATAAAATACCCATTTAAAATATATGAATTATACATGTTGACAAAATTTCCTTATAACATTACAATATAAAATACTAAACCCTAAGACCTGAAGATGAGAGCATTGAAACTAATTTTCACTATGACCTTGTCATAGAAAAGTAATTTTCTCCATATCCTGGAGGTTTTTCAATACAAACTAATTCCAAGGGCTAACATTTCTGAACTCTCTCTTCATCTCCTTCCCAGAGAGAAAGATAGGTGTGTTTGGAAGGAGAATCTGAGCATGCACACACAACTTTCTTCCTTTTCCTCTTAGGGAGCCACAGTACCCCTTGGGAAAAAGTGTCTTCCAGTTGTCCAAGTTGTAACTCCCATAGGCCACACCAACACTGTGGTTAGGGAAGGACCTTCATTTTTGGAAGGAGGCTGATGGTGCAAGTTCATTTCAGTGTGTTGGAGCACTGGGAAAGTAAAATCTACATAATAGATAGGACTTTTGCTTGTGTCACATTTACTGCTTTGTCTTTAGACCCCAGACATTCTTTTATGGGCAGGGGATTTTTATTTTGGCAGTATATGGGCTGCTTTTGAGCTGGCTGAAGTATTGGCCTTATATTATTTAGGCTACAGAGAGGGTTGTGACTCAGATTTCTATACAGATGCTTTGCTATTCTACACAAGAAAGGCTGCATGTATCAGACCTTAAACTTTTAGGGCCTCAAAAATAGTCCGAGCCTTAAGATAGTACACAAGAGATTCAAATAGGAGCTGAACCTAACAAAGATTTGAAAGGATTTCAACCACATTGTTAGTCTGCTAGCTTGTGGGAGAGGTTTAGGCCTTGGTTGCCAAAAAATATTGGTGTCCAAAGGCCATAGAGAAGAAAAATGATCACACAATTAGCTTGGCTTAATGACTCAGACTAGGAGTGGTAGCTGCAACTTGGCATTGAATTACATAGATAATGGCGTCAGTACCCATGAGTGGGCACCAGGAGGAATTTTTCAGACACCAGAAGGCCACAGAGCCTTTAGGAAGGTAATCCAAGGATTCAATTATAGGGAAATAATTTTTCCAATCTTAGGTCTTTTATTTGTTATATTTAAATACCAGTAAAGTTTTATGTGGATTCTATAGCACTAATGAGATTTTAGTTTTGTATATTTAGGGCAACGACTCAGTAGTCAGTGCTAAATTGAATGCTCCAAAATTCATAGTAATTCAGAGTTGAGAGAAGAGCCATGAAGAGGCTAAACTTGACCTATTAAAGCTCTTGAATGGATTCATGTGTCTCTCCAGCAAGTATCCTCATAGGTTCTCAGTTCATTAATCATACCTAGAAGGAAAATTTTCTTAGGAGGTAAATGTTAAGTCAAAGTGATTCCAATGAATGAGACAGAACAGAATGTGGGTACTCTGTCACTAAAGTCTAAGCTTAAACTTGTGCCATGTTACTGCTTCATCCATATCTCAACACGTTAAAAAAATCGATGTTACTGCTTCATCCATAGCCCAACATGTTAAAAAAAAAAATCATCACCTTTGGGAGTCCTAGTTCTGTAACTTTCAGGCATTTAGATGTGAGTCTTTAGTGGAATGGGCTTCCCAGGTGGCTCAGTGGTAAAGATTCCACCTACAAATGCAGGAGACGTGGGTTAAATTTCTGGGTCAGAAGATCCCCTGGAGAAGGAAATGGCAACCCATCAAGTACACTTGCCTGGAGAATCCCGGGGACAGAAGAGCCTGGAGGGGCTACAGTCCATGGGGTTGCAAAGGGTCAGACATGACTCAGTGACTAAACAACAACTTTACAGGATAATGAATATCTATGAGTTAATAGGATTTACATACAGTAGTTTTCATACATTTTATTCTAAAATTCACTTCATTTTTTAAGTACCTGGATGCTATTTTCTTTAAAATGAATCTTAATGGGATATCTGATATACAAACATACAAAGAACTGATTTGAGAGTCAGAAATTATAGAATTCGCAGTAATGTTGACTCACTCTCCCCCCCCCCAACCCCCAACCCATAAGTGTACTCACCAACACCACTTCTTTTCCTTTCAGATTTGATTTGATGGATCAGGAGCAGAGATGTGGTGAAGGAGGTAATGGAACAATCTGAGCTCCTCAGTAACTTATTAATGAACCTTATTAGGAGGGAGAATGAGTCAAGCAACCCACAAGTTAGTCTCATTAACAGTGGTGTTATGTCCTAGATGCATGATAATTTTGCTTCTCCCACACATTTTTACTCTCACTTCCTCTGGGAGATCAAAGAACATCTGAATCTATTAAAATTATTTTGCTGGTAAGTTATAAAAGTCTGATTCAGAATGACTTAAATTATAAAGAAAAACTTATTAGCTCCCATAACTGAAATTACAGAAGTAAGCTGGGTTTTGAATGGGTCTGATTTTGTGGTCTTTGCAGGGTACCAGAAGCCCAGTTTCTGTGTATCTCTATATTCTGCTTTTCCAGAGATTGCAAGACATATCCATTTAGTAACTCCCCCTTGCAGTTGTTACTCTCCCTATATGGGTTGGAAGTGTCTGAAGCCTTTCCAGTCTTCACATGTATACATTCCAGTTCAAATGAAGTTGGTCTTCCTAGTAGCTTCTAGAATATCCTAAAACATACAGTGATTTCTCAAACCCAGAAACCTCATCATGCATTACCTTTTCCACCCATGGATCTAATTAGTTTTTCTGCACATGCTTGTAGCCAGGAGTGTGATTGCTGGAGTTCAGTTCCTTTCAAATGATATGGCAGAAAATGAAAAGAGGGAGTTATCCCAAAGCAAATGCAGCTAATACCATTGGAATAAATGGGAAGTAGTTACTAGGAAACAAAGAGACATGTTCATAATGGTTCATCACTTTGACCAACCAGTGAAAAGTGAATGTGTAACTTGCTCAGTCATGTCCAACTCTTTGAGACCACCTGGACTGTAGCCTTGCAGACTCCTCTGTTTTTGGAATTCTCCAGGCAAGAATACTGGAGTGGGTAGCTATTCCCTTCTCCAGGGGATCTTCCTGATCCAGGGATCGATCCTGGGTCTCCTACATTGCCAGCAGATACTTTCTTTACCATCTGAGCCATCATGCAGACCTGTTATTTTTCTTTCATAAATACATGCAAAAGTGTTCTTGCCTGTCAAACATGCATTCACATCCTAGCCAAAGTAATGCTATTTAAAACATCTACTTCTTGAATTCAGCTATAAGTCAAGTGTCTCTAGATAATTGTGCATCCCTTTCAGTCATATGGAGATGCAGTCCTTTACTGTTTTAACATCTGATGGACAGAATGACAAGCTAAATTACCTTCTCTCAATATACAAGTGGAGACAGCTTTATACCCACAATAAGGCTTCCATTTCAAAATAAGAACCAGGCACTTAGTTCGTATGGATATCATTAATATTTGCTTCCTAGTAGGGGAGAAAATTTCTTTGTCCACTGATTTGTTTTTCCTGAGTTTGTCCTCTTGGAAGATCTTTTTATCCAAGGTTGGCTGTTGGGAAAGAGATTCTGTTCAAGCAGTCTCATACTTGTCTTACTTAAGTGATTTTCAAAAGGAAGATCCCACAGATGGCACAATGTCTCCTAAAAGTGTTTGGGAATCTTTTGATTATCTCAGTCATTGAAGTTGCTACCAGAATTTAGTGAAATTGTTCCACTGCAAATTAATTTGGGTTTAATTAATGCCTCTTTGGATTTAATTTAATGCACTTTGAACTAAATATTTTAAAATAAGTACTGATACAAAATTAGAAGACTTGTCTACATTTTATTAGTAACTTTATTTTGGAACTATTTCACATTATTGCTATTTCACAGTCTTTTTAGGCAATATAATTTCTTATATAGAAAACCAGTTGGAAAGGAAAGTGAGACCAACACAGATACAGTTGAATGGCTCAGATAGAAATGATCAGAAGAAGTTGTTTTAATTGTTAATTTTATCACTACTGAAAGGGATCAGATGAAGAGAGAAGTCAGCAAGATGCTATAAAGGTGGTTTCTATATGCTGTAAATGGCTATTGTAAACTTTATTGGAGTAGAATAGCCAACAGGCATTTTAAGAACAGAATTTGTTACTGCAGTTATTTCTGAAGTTGTTTACAATTGTAACGTAAACTCCTCTTCTCTGTTCCCTCAAATTTCTAAGTAAAATCTACTGTGCTCCTGGATACTCTTAATGGCTTTTGTTTTATTGGGTAAAGAAGACTAGAGACTGGATTTCACAACGACAAACATATATACAAAGATTCTTGTGGTGATGTTTATAGATGATATGAGAATCTGAGTTCGCTTTTTCCCACTGAAGTATTCATAAAAAACCTACATAAGGCCCTCTATATCCTGGGGATTTAGATTTGAATTTCTAGGCAAGCTTGATATGTATTTTGTGAGTTCCAATCAGTCTATCCATACTAAAGAATAAATCTTAGATTACAATAAATAAGCTTCACATTTTCCTTGGGGCAAGTGCTAACTTATATTTATATATACTATTTAAAATATAACTTTATATTTAGGTTATACTTTTGTTAATATATGGCTACCTTAGTTGGTTAAGCATCCAATGTTAAACATATTCTCCTAAGATATAATCAATATTTACATTTAAATAATAATTTTGAAAGAAAAAAAGCTTCATTACATTTTGCTTTTTATTATTTGGACTTCCCTGGTGGCTCAGATGGTAAAGCGTCTCTCTACAATACGGGAGACCTGGGTTCGATCCCTGGGTCGGGAAGATCCCCTGGAGAAGGAAATGACAACCCACTCCAGTACTGTTGCCTGGAAAATCCCATGGACGGAGGAGCCTGGTAGGCTGCAGTCTATGGGGTCGCTATGAGTTAGACATGACTGAGCGACTTTACTTTCACTTTCATCAGTTCAGTTCAGTTCAATCGCTCAGTCGTGTCTGACTCTTTCCGACCCCACGAATCGCAGCACGCCAGGCCTCCCTGTCCATCACCAACTCCTGGAGTTTACTCAAACTCATGTCCATCCAGCCGGGGATGCCATCCAGCCATCTCATCCTCTGTCGTCCCTTTCTCCTCCTGCCCCCAATTCCTCCCAGCATCAGGGTCTTTTCTAATGAGTCATCTCTTTGCATAGCCATTTCATATCCATAATCATTAGATATTTCATTGTTGCCTAAACCCAAGATATCTAAAACAAGCACAGAGAAGCTAATCATTCCTCTCCTCTATAAATGGGTTTCCCCTACTCTTGTGTCACAAACAAAGCAAAAGGGAATAGGTCCTGAAACACTGTAATCTTCTTCAACTAAAATATATACACATTTAGTCATTAAATGCCTCTGAATTATCCAACTCGATCTTTCATGACTTGAGTTGTTAGATGTATTAGAAATATTTTCTCCTTTGACTTTCCAAATGGAATTTTTTATTTTACTCCCTACTTCTGCCATATCCTTCTCCTCATATATATGGAGCACACACATACACACAAACACACACAAACATGCACGCATTGTCTCTTACTGCTCAAAGGTTGTTGTTGTGAGGTTGCTAAGTAGTGTCTGAATCTTTTGCAACCTCATGAACTGTAGCCTGCCAGGTCCCTCTGTTTATGGGGTTCCCTAGGCAAGAAGACTGGTGTGGGGTTGCCATTCCCTCCTCCAGGGGATCTTCTTGACCCCAAAGGCAGATTCTTTACTGCTGAACCACCTGCTAAAATCTTACTTATCTTCAAATTTAACTTATTTATATTTCAACTTTCACTTTCCTTTGCAGTCTCCCTTTAATGTTTGATTCACATTATGTCATGAATTAATAAGAAATGGAAATCGAGGGTCATTCAAAGATCAAAAGATTCTCATTTTTACTAACTCTTCTGCTTGTGCCCAGCATTATTTTTTATTGTATAGTTGGTTGGGTGAAACACAGGTGTTACATACAATGTTAAATAATAAAAATACAATGCATCTGAAGGTATCTGAATGTATCTATAAATTCAAAACTTTGTTGAAAAATAATTATTAAATTTGAGGCCAGATATTCAAAACATAGCAAATGCAAAAGTATAATGACTGTTAAAAACTAAAAGTTTTCAGACATTGAAATTTTGCTTATGTCAGTTTTCTATCCTTTGAATTAACTTTTATAAAAGGACTATGCTATTTTCAACATCATAATATAGCTATTGACTGCCTTTAATAAAAGAGTTTGCTGTTAGAATAGAGAGAAGGGAAATGGAATTAAGCAATTCCATGACATCTATACCAAGAAATGGGGAAGAATATAGTCAATTTTAAGCCAGGACAGAAAGCCTTGTTATAACTTCTCAGAATGAACAGGATGTACTTTCAAATGAGGTGACTACTACTTCAACATCCTGACATTCTCTGAGTCATGATTTATTACTTTAAGGCTTTTTGTGAAATTTCTGAGTTGATTTCACAGAAGTAGACTTTTTTCATTTTGTGACCTTGCAGATCTCCTATAAAAAGGACATAATTCATAAGGCAAAAATAGGAGAAACTGATAATGAAAATGAGAATATATGCATCTGCACATACAAGTCCATGGATTTAAGTAATTTTTCTTTGTGTCACATCTACTACTGTCAATTTAAATAGCCCGTTTATTTGTATTAATTAGGTTTATATGACCATAAGTTAATATGATGAAAGTTGAAATTAACTGGTTCACTAAGTAGGGTTTTAATCTTTTAAAACATATATAAGAAATTGCTTTTAGAAAAAGGATGCCTTATTATACATATTTTACTTGCAAGTATTAAGCCTAACATTTTTTAAAATGACGTGGAGATGTCTATGTTTGGTATAGCTATACTTTTCTTTATATTGCTTATGTTCTCAAACTGTATGACTGTACATAAAAGGAGATAGTAAAATGGTTACCTCCCTAGGGATTGTACCTGTGGTGTGGATGAAACTGATATTTGATTGTCCTCTGAGTTTTTTTGGGCTAGAGTCATTGTCTTGTGACATGCATTTGGAGACTATCAAACATTGGCAAAATACGTTTAATATGGAAGGTGGAGATGTCACTGCTACCCTGTTAACTTAATCACACAGTGGGCTTGCACACATTCAGTCAGCTTATTAACCACTTCACTAGCATCAGAATCAAACAAGGAGAGATGCTATGTTCTGTCTTTGTTCACACAATTCTTCTTGATAATTTTAAAGAAGTTGCTCTAAAAGAGTGCATATGAAAAAAAACAATTTTAGGGGTATCAAAAAATTACAAATCCCAATGTGTTACCAATGTCTAACTCTTCAGATGACTCTAGATTAATTAGGAGCAGTGACGGTTTCATCACCCAGGGTTCATTTAACCATGTCTGAAGAAGATTTTAGTTTTCAACAACTGGGGAAATTCTATTGTCATTTTGTAGGTAGAAGTCAAGGGTTCTGGTAAACATTCATAGGGCACAAGTCAGACCCACAGCATGGAATTATCCTGCCCAAATGTCAATAGTGTGAGGTGGAAAAGCCCTGATCTAGAGACATACATTTCAGTTAGAGGGAAAAATGATCTACCTTCTAGGAAAAATGCCAATTTTACATTCATTCTTATATTTTCAGAACAATTGAAAACATAGTTTATCATTTGTTGATAAGAATCCTACAGCATGACCTTTGATGATAAATGAGTGACAATCACAAGTAGAGATTCCTTTCATATTTTAGGAGTTGTTTATCAGGGTGGAGGCTTCCAGCTGCAAATAACAGAATTCCTCATCCATACTGGATTCAATAATAGAGAAGTTTGATATCCTACATAATAGGGAGCCTAGTGGTAGTATGGTTCCAGAGTTAGTTTAGTTAGTTGCATCAAAGACCAATATATTTTTTCCCCTTCTCTGGGGTCTGTCATCCACAATGTTAAAGCATACGGGTGCTAGTTTCCCTATGGTCATGAAATATGTGATCTTTCTCTTAGCCTGACTGGTCCAACTCAGGTCACTTGTTTGCGTGTAGACCAAAGATATTTACTGGAGGAATGTCATGAGTAGATTGGTTAGGAAGAACATCTGGAACTTGTAAAGGATACAGAGTTTCTTGTTGAAAAATTGTGATATTGGTGGGAGAAAAACAAACAAACAAACATGGAAATGAATCATCAAGTAATGTAACAACAGAACTTATATATGACAGAAAGTAGGAAAATATGATATCTAATAGATGTTTTAAACTTGAAATTTCCATGAAGAAGTCTAAATTCCCACCCCAACCCAATCCACTACTTAGAAACCTCATAAGTCACTCCAATCAATATTTCCCATTTTTATCATTTAACAACATCCATTTCCTTTTCCAGAAAATTAGGAACAATCTTTGCTATAACAGTAGCTCCAATACTGCACAGAAATTTCCAGCAGTATTATTATTTAGGTTGGTGCAAAAGTAATGGCAGTTTTGCATTGTTGAAACTTGCTGTTTTATATTGGAATACATTCTTAAATAAATGTGGCTATGTAACATATCATTGTAATGCACATATCTCGCTTTATTTTTTTAGCTAGTGACTTATTACTTGCTATTTATTTTATATTTATTTCAGACTAGGGAAATGATGTTAGACAAAAAGCAAATTCGAGCAATTCTCTTATTCAAGTTCAAATTGGGTGGTAAAGCAGTGGAAACAACCCACAACATCAACAAAACATTTGGCCCAAGAACTGCTAACGAACATACAGGGCAGTGGTGGTTCAAGGAGTTTTGCAAAGGAGACGAGAGCCTTGACGGTAAGAAGCTCAGTGGCCAGCCATCAGAAGTTAACAACAACGATTGAGAGCCATCATTGAAGCTGATCCTTTGACAACTACATGAGAAGTTGCTGAACTCAATGTCGACCATTCTATGATCAGTCAGCATTTGAGACAAATTAGAAAGGTGAAAAAGCTTGATAAGTGGATTCCTCATGAGCTGACTGAAAATAAATAAAAAAAATCATCACTTTGAAGCATTGTCTTCTCTTATTCTATGCAAAAACAACAAACCATTTCTCGATGGGATTGTGATATGCACCCAAAAGTGGATTTTATAACAGTAACCAGCCATGACCAGCTCAGTGATTGGAATGAGAAGAAGCTCCAAAGTCCTTCCCAAAGCCAAACTTGCACCAAAAAAAGGTCATGGTCACTGTTTGATGGTCTGCTGCCCACCTGATCCACTACAGCTTTCTAAATTCCTGTAAAACCTGTAAAACCTCATTACATCTGAGAAGTAAGCTCAGCAAACTGATGAAATGCTCCAAAAACCACAGTGCCTACATCCAGCGTTGTCAATAGAAAGGGCCCAATTCTTCACAACATTGCTGGATTGCACATTGCACAACCAATGCTTCAAATGTTGAATGAACCGGTCTACAGAGTTTTGCCTTATCTGCCATATTCACTTGACCTCTGGTCAGCTGGCTTCTTGAACCACTTCTTCAAGAATCCTGACAACTTTTTGCGGGGAAAACACTTCCACAACCAGCAGGAGGCAGAAAATGCTTTCCAAGAGTTTGTTGAATTCCGAAGCATGGATTTTGATGCTACAGGAATAAATAAACATTTCTCATTGGCAAAAGTGTGTGGATTGTAATGGTTCCTAGTTTAATTAATAAAAATATGTTGGAGCCTAGTTATAATGATTTAAAACTCATAGTCCCAAACCGCAATTATGTTTGCACCAACCTAATAAATAGTTTTGTAATTCATCTTCCTGTAGCTCCTTCCCTCCAAATATATTAATTTTGTTCACCTGATCTCTTGATGGACTGCAATTCCAGACAGAGAGAACCACTGGCAAGGAGGCTCTGAATTTGAACAAGGTTGATGTATCTGAAGGATGGAATGAAGGCAGCACATTTGAAAATACTGAGTTTTCCATTACAGATCTTAACACAAATGGCTCCCCTTTTATCACTTTAATCTCAGTGGAAACTCTACCCATTCTTAGAAGCTTCTCTGAAAACTCAATCTAAAATAGCCCTTGCTCCAGAAGTTCTGTCTTATAGCTATCTTATTTCCCAGAGCCTTGTCACCCTTTAAAATGGTTTTGCTTATTTTACTTGTGAATTTTTGTCTATCTCACAAGAATGAAAGATGCATGAGAGTGCAGATTATCTGTACTGTGCTTGCTACTGGATTGACTATCTAGAATAGTGCCAGGATCTGGTAGGTACTCATGTGTCTATTGGTTGAATGAATGAATACAAATGGCTATTCCAGAATGATTTAGGAAAAATCTATTCCTCTATCCTGAGTCCTTTCCTATTCTAAAACATTTCTGTCACTTCTATTTTCTGTTCATCCATTCAAATATACATGACTATTTTGGGAAGGGAAAAGAGGGAAGAAATAAAATACCTATTATGCTTTGCTTTTCAGCCTTTGATCATTAAGTCTTAGTCCTCAAAGAATATTTAAAGCTCACCTGCTTCATTGCTCCCAACCAGAAACAGTGTTGTCATGACACATCAAGCATGAAAGTTTAAGAGCCATGGATATGGGGGACTTCCCTGGTGGCATAGTGGATAAGACTCATCTTCCAATGCAGGGGACATGGGTTCAATCTATGGTCCAAAGAGATTCCACATGCCATGGGGCAACTAAGCCCCACTACCGAGCCTACACTCTCGGGCCCATGACCTCAAATACTGAGCCTGCGGACTGCAGCTTCTGACGCCCGTGTGCCGATAGCCTGTGCTCCACAGTGAGAGAGCTCACCACGGGAAGAAGCCCATGCACCTCAATCAGAGGCAGCCCCTGCTTGCTGCAAGTAGAGAAAGCCCCTGCAAAGCAGAGTAAAAGAAGATCCAGCTCAGCCAAAAAGTTTAAAAAAAAGAAAAAATTGAAAAAGAGCCAAGTAGATGGGTATGCTTGGACCTGATCTATGGCCTGGGTCTAGCTCACCAGTGTAGTGGACCTGAGGAGATGGATGAAGGACCACCCAAATGTGCGAAAACTCACAGATATATCTGAATAGTCAGATCTAAAGAAGATTAGGACAGGCAAAGCCAGAAAACTCAAATCCAAAGTTTTTACAAACCAAATGACTGCAAACAGATAGTGGTTTGAGGAGAAACTGAAGGTGAAGCCTGAATAAAGATGCAGAAAAAAGGGAAGCTATTACAGAAAGTCTTCATTTCTACTCAAATGAATTTAAAATGAATTTGATAGGATGTGTGTAGAGAGATGATGATGTTCAATTGATTTAGTCCTTCTATCTCTCTGAATGAGAACTTTTCTACCAGTGGGTAAATTACTTAACAGGACCAAACAATTTTTTTTGTTGTGGGTTGTAGTAGGTATCAGCTAAAATGAGTCTCTTTTTAGGATCACAAGCTACAAATATCCTATAATATCCTATAATTCTGTTGTTGTAAAAGGATGCCTCCTCACCATATGTGGGAAATGTTCTGAAGAATTAAATAATTGCATAGGAATTAAAAATATAAATATAAATTAAAATATAAACATAAATTAAAACAAGTATCTCTGAAGATTAGGAAGACTGAGATGATTGATGAAGCAAAAAAACTAAGTTTATAACCAAAAACTTGTACTTTACAACCACATATCCACTCTTACTTTTTATTGTTATTGTTAAACTAAGTTTAGTTATAATTTGTCACTTCTTATAAATTTTAGTATAAAAACAATTTTGAAGTATTAGAATTCTAATTTTGGAAGGCAGTGTTAAAATATGTCAATGTTTTTTATATAATTTATTATTATTCCCATAATGTACAGACCCTGAGAAATATAAATATTGTATTCTTTTAATAAAAATATGTTTTCTAAATGAATTTAAGAAGCTTTCATTTATCTTCTCATTCCTGTAAGAATATTCAGTATTTAGGGGACAGTGTATTTTTATTCATAACACTCATCATCAAATGATTTTTTCTTTTACCTTAATGCTTATTTTTAGCTTGTTGATATTAATATTTTCATTAGTTCAATAAAATATTTATGTTACAGATCTATTTTTTTCCTCAGAATATATATAAATGCTGATGTGCTTCATTTTAAAGGACATGCCAAGCAAAAGATCAGGTGTTCTGGGACACTAATTGCCTGTTCTGATTTCACTTGAAAGTTTTACTGAAGTCTGGTTCTTAGAAATCTCTTTTATAAAGTAAAAATCAAGTCATTCTTTCTATATATTTTTAGATGCCACCATTCAGTTGCTGTCCATTCATAACTGTTTGTTGTCTACATTTGTGTGATTTTTATGGTGCTGACTCATTTGTTCCCCTGTCTAGAGGAGAAGAACAGATGAAAAAATGTTCATTCACCTCTAAAGGTCACATTCCTGGTACATTTTTTCTGTTCTTGAACAAATACCGTAATGCAAAAGTTTTTTTTTTCTTTCTCATTGAACAGGAAACTGGAAAAGTATAATTAAGAACCAGATGGTTTCAGAAGTGCTTACTTTGGCCCATGTCTCACTGATACTCAGATACAGTCTAAATGAAAGCCCCAAGCAAGCCCGGTTATTTAACTTTGAAGTGGTGTGATTACATCAGCATTGAATAAGATGTTACAAACTCTTACTCAGCTAAATTGTTACTTTATTCATAGTGGAGTTTTCAGGACATACACCATCAGCTGTTAACTTGTTAATACATGCTATTTGTACTAACAATGTAGTAACATTTTAAATTAAAAAAACATTATAATTAGCAGGAACCTTGGTTCCAGATTTTCTATTGGCGGTAAGTAGTCTACTACATTGTTGATATTGTTGACTTATTTCCTTTTAGTGACCACTCTAAAAATCTTAAAGATTTAGAAAGCTATAGCAAGGTGTAGATGTGCTTCTTTTTATTCTAACTTAGAGGTTGGTATATTATGTTCCATAAATGCAACCTATCACCTATTGTCTTGGAAATAACATTTCTTGGAATGGATTAGAGTCCATTTATCTATGGCAGTTAAGTCACTAAAATGGCAGAGTGAAAGAGGCTTTATGGCCAAATAAGCCCCAAATATTTACTGTTTTGTCTTTGATGTTATTCTTTAAGAAAATATGATGAATTTTTTAAGTTACACTTCAGTTCTTTATAATACATGTTTCACATAATTAATTTTAGGTGAAATGTAACTTTATTATTTTTTCTCTTCCAAAATATGTCATCAACTTGTACCTATTTTGCTTGCATATCACCACTTCTTCCAGAACCAACTCCAAAATAGTTAAAATAAGATTAATTGTCATATGCATAGAGAATTTTAATTGAAAATCTAACCTATGATGCAGAGTTTGAAACCCATAAGATTTATTTTTTTAATAGAAAAAGAACATCAAATGATATATATAATAAACAAATAGAATAATGATTTATTCTTATTTTGTAATTAGAACTGAGATATAATTAGCAAATAAACATAGTTATTTATATTGGTTTATGTTGATTTATTAATGAAGTCTCTAAAAAAATCACACTATCATCATGATACTACTATTTATTTGTTCTATGCAGAATTATTTTATGCTAGAATTGTCAAAATAGAGATTTATGGCAATTAGGTGATGAACACAGTTTTAGTCTATATTCAGCTCCCAAGAAGCAGAACCACTCTGATCATTTCCTTAATTCTTGAGCAGTAAATGGAAGATCTTTTCAGCAACAGGCAGAATTCCCACATTGGCTTCCATGCCTTAAGACCTATTATACTGGAAAGAACTAAGTAGAAGTATAGTACACCTACAGCAATATTGCTGATCGGGAAGAATTGTAGAAATGAAGTGGGGAGGAAGTGATTTTAACCACAGTCCCCAGATAACTGTCATGTTTAACCTATAAAGAAAATGGGTGTATTCTTGGACAACACCTGTGGATGCCTGCAAATTTAATCAGGAGGTGATTCAACTGATTGCCACTGAAGTTCTAGAAATGCTGTAGTTAATGGAGCAGGACAATACAACTTCAGGTGACTGATACAAAGTCGCCTCTTTTCCTCAACACCTGTTTAAAAAGATTCCCAGAAGCATATTGCCAGAAGCAATATGCCTTTACCTAACAATGTCAACAGTATACTTTTAGGATATTGACTCAGGATTGCTTCTCCTCTCCTGCTCTCTGCTATAAATCAGTTTGAAGAAATTTTAACTGTTTTGACATTGCATAATATCACACTATTTTAATAAATTGATTATATCTTGTTGATTAGATATTTTGAATAAGAAGTGGCAAGTAGCTCGACTGTCTTAGCAAGACATTTTTTTGCCTGAATGTAATAAATAAATTCTAGGAAAGTTCAGAAGCCTAGTACCTCACCAGCATTTGGGGGAGAGTACATGTATAGAGCATATTTACACCAAAGTAAATAAAAAAACTTATCTACATTATATCATCTACTATTAAGTCCCAGCCCCAATACTTGGAACTCTGAATACTGGGGAGAATATATGTCATTGTAGATGTGCTGCCAAGACCCATTTACTGAGCAACCCATAACGCTGCCAGAGCGATAGATTCAGGTTATGCTCCAAGCTGCTCACCAAATACCCTGTGACTCTGAAGATTGCTTGAGTCTGTGGCAAGTAAAGATACAGCATCTGGAAAACCACAGTTAGACAATAATGTTACCTATCCCTAGGGATTTGGAACAAAGTCACACACTCATTTACAGAAAACTATAATCAACTCTTTATTTGTTAACTGGTCTTGGTAGAGACTGTACATCTGACACTAGGCTGTCAAGTGATCATACAATCTGAGTTCCCACTATGAATTGGGTATTATCAAATTAATATTATATTATATGCTGTATTATATATAAACCCGCACATCTTTCAGAACTGCTTAAGAAACTTTCTGTAAGTGTGTGTGTGTATATGTGTGTACGCACATGCATACATAAAACATCTATCACAGTCCTGAAAGACAAAAGTGATTTGTTTGAGCCTATAATATTTACTCCTCTTCCAACACTTCCTCTCCCTCAATCCATACTTATAATCTCATGAGAAGTTCTCCATGACCAAATAAAGGAAAAGGAAAAAATTCAGGCCTGATTTACAGATATTTCTGGAAAATACGCTGGCATCTTTGGAAGGATATGATTGTAATATTGTAATTCTAGCATAGTGTGTTTCTGAAAGACACCAGTGAAGAAATACCCTCTCTGTAGGAATAAGTTAATTAGGTACATTTGTTTATTTACTCGGTAGCTTTAAAATTATTAGAAATATTAATAATCTTCACTGATTTGTGAGTAGTGACTAATAGTTAATCTGATTGTTGGGAATTTAGAACATAATTTAAAAAAAATGATGGCAAGGTGATTGGAGTAGAGAGATGTGAGTGGATCAAATAGTGTGAAGACATTTATATGCTGCGTGGAATCTTATTAAAGGGAATTTACTAAAAACTAGGTTCTTAATAATCATATGGACAAGGTATTATATAGACATCAGTTAACCTCTTCCTCAGACATCCTTATTGTCTCAAAAGTCTCAAGAACAAAATGTCTGTGGCATAGAAATGAAGAACATACATGATCTCAACAAAATGTATTTCCCCTGAACAAGATTAATCTTCTTACTGCTACTATGGAGAACCTACCTTCCACTAGAATAGACCAATGCCAAGCACTAAATATGACTTGATGCTCTGGAGACACCAGTTAGCCATGTGCTGGACTGTGGATTACATTTGACTCCTTCCATCAGAGTATGAGAGTCAATCAATTCTCCCTTGAGAGAATTACACATGTAATGGACATTTTTGCCTCCTTGGCTCACAATGCTTCTGACATCATTTCTCTCCATGGTCTTACAAACTGCTTTATTCACTATCATGCCATGTCACTATCATGCCAATAACAATTCTTCAGATCAATTAACAAATTTCATAGGAAACAAACTGTTGCAATTAGCTTTAGTCCATGGGAATCATTGGTCTCAATTTCCATGAACCCAATCACCTACATGCCTACTAATAAGGATTGATTGGTATCAGCTGTGAGGCAACACCCTTAAAGGATTCTGTCTCATAGGTCATAGTCTATAGTGATTCATTGATAATGGTGATATCTTCAATCATGGGGATATTTTCCCGTTAGTTGGAATACATAGGTCAAGGTGAAAGATATGGCAATAACTCTTCTCTATGCTACATCTGTGAACAACCAGTAAGTTTTTTGTCCAAATTCCCAAAATTCTGAATGTTTGAAGGTTCTAGTTCCTTAAGAGAGAAATGCTTCCACCAGACTACACAGCAATTGTTCCACTGAGTCTGAAGTCAAGACTGTTATCCAGCTGTTGTAGACTTCTCATGCCACAGGTAAATAAAAGTTTAATGTACTAGTTGGGTTTATTGGTCCTAATTACCAAGTATATATTCATTTGCTGCAACCCCCAGTGGTGGTAGAAAAATAAGAAACTCTCTGGGGCTCTCTCTCCCATGGACAGAGAAGCCCGACTGGCTACAGTCCAAAGGATCACAGGAGTCAGACAGGACTGAGTGACTGACCATACAGGCACATGTAGCCTTCCATGACACAATCCCTCCTCTTCTGGATAAGCTTATAATTGAAAGCCAACTGTTTATACCCCCAAAGGATTTAGTTAACTATATGTTTACTTATAAAAGCCATAATGAAATTTCCAACATTATCTTATTGTTATAAAGCTGTTAAATTGCTTTCAATATCATTGTTGCTTGCTGTTGCTTAGTTGCTAAGTTGTGTCCCACTCTTTGTGACCCCATGGACTGTAGCCCACTAGGCTCTTCTTTCTAAGGGATTTCATATTAGATAACACTTAAGTGAGGTGTCATATTGGAAGATTATAAGCATATTGAAGGATTCTTTTGCAATTAGTATTTGAGTCGTTTGATAATATTTGAAGCAATAATTACCTCTTTGATTTATTAGACTGAAATTCCACAATAAATTTTCATTATTTACACTCTAATTTTATTTTATTTTTTTACACTCTAATTTTAATTCTCACTTTTGTGTTGAGTTTGTTTCACAGTGAAAGAGTATCATCCTTTATAATATTTACTTTGCCCAGATGCTCTGCTAGGCAGTTACATTATGCTTTTTAGTTATATACATAGTAATTGGATAATAATTATTATAGATAATAATTGAAATATCTGGGTTTCTGTCTATCTGACCAAACATAGACCCACTTTTTTCTATTTTATATACTGTCTTTTGTGAAATTGAACTCCTTCAGGTGATGTTCCCAACCCAGGGATTGAACCCTCATCTCTTACATCTCCTGCATTGGCAGTCAGGTTCTTTACCACCGGCACAACCTGTAAAACCCATTATAGCAATCACCATCGTAAATACACTTTCAGGAAGTGTTCATCAAATCTTAAGTCCAGCAAAGGATGTATTTTCTGCTTTTAACATTAAAATTCTAATTGTGTTCTTTGCTGCTGTTTATGCTCATATTTATCTTTTACTCATCCTTTTAACGACCAAGTGAAAAATTTTATTGAAAATCAAAATTAATGACTGCTCAGTTCACTCAGTTGTGTCTGACTCTTTGTGACATCATGGACTGCAGCCCGCCAGGCTTCCCTGTCCATCACAACTCCTGGAGCTTGTTCAAACTCCTGTCCATTGAGTCAGTGATGCCATCCATCTCATCCTCTGTCGTCCCCTTCTCCTCCTGCATCAGTCTTTCCCGGCATCAAGATCTTTTCTAAGGAGTCAGTTCTTCACATCAGGTGGCCCAAGTATTGAAGCTTTAGCTTCAGCATCAGTACTTCCAATGAACATTCAGGATTGTTTTCCTTTAGGATGGACTGGTTTAATCTCCTTGCTATCCAAGGGACTCTCAAGAGTCTTCTTCAACACCACAGTTCAAAAGCATCAATTCTTCAGTGCTCAGCTTTCTTTATAGTCCAACTTTCACACCCATACAACACTACTGGAAAAACCATAGCTTTGACTAGATGGACATTGTTGGCAAAGTGATATCTCTGCTTTTTAGTATGCTGTCTAGTTTGACCATAGCTTTTCTTCCAAGGAGCAAGCATCTTTTAATTTCATGGCTATAGTCACCATCTGCAGTGATTTTGGAGCCCTCCAAAATAAAGACTCTCACTGTTTCCGTTGTTTCTCCATCTATCTGTCCTGAAGTGATGGGACTGAATGCCATGATCTTAGTTTTCTGAATGTTGAGTTTTAAGACCACTTTTTCACTTTCCTCTTTCACTTTCATCAAGAGGCTCTTTAGTTCTTTGCTTTCTGCCATAAGAGTGGTGTCATCTGTGTATCTGAGGTTATTAATATTTCTCCCAGCAATCTTGATTCCAGCTTGTGCTTCATCCAGCCTGGTATTTCGCATGATGTATTCTACATATAAGTTAAATAATCAGGGTGACAATATATAGCCTTGACATACTCCTTTGCCAATTTGGAACCAGACTGTTGTTCCAGGTCCATTCCAAACTGTTGCTTCTTGACCTGCACACAGATTTCTCTGGAAACTGGTAAGGTGGTCTAGTATTCCCATTTCTTGAAGAATTTTCCACAGTTTGTTGTGGCCCACACTGTCAAATGATTGTTAAGTTTATATAATAAACACTGTTAAGATTATTTGGAAGATGATATCTAAAAATTATAGCTCAAGGTATGAGGATTACTGAGTATTTTTAAAACCTAAGTAGCTTGAGGTAAAAATGTCAAAGATCCATAGATCATGTGGGATAGATATAATAATTTTATAATAATTTCATTAATATTACTGAAAGTATACCTTTATTTGTAGTTTTTGTTTTCATTCTTGTAAGTTATTCTTTACTGTAATTTCATAGACTAGGTTTCAGGCATGGTAAAAGCTAAATCAAGTGTGATATTCAGAATCAGTTTGGAATATCTTTGTCCTAGGCCCTGCTGTGAAATAGAGAGCAGTTGGTTTTCCTGGATTCTTCCCTGGAAGAACCCAACATTGACCATATAGTTTGGACAGACATGGTGTTTCAAACTTACTTAGAACAAACACATTTCTAGGGCATCCTGAATATCTGTGGTCCATCACATAAAAAGGACAATTGCCTAGGCTGGGAAAATGAGCTGTGTTTTGATCGTTGAATATATTTAAGGAACATATGCAGATAAGTAGGTGTACTTGGAGAAACCGTCATACTAGAGAATCTGCTATTTACGGACACTTCCTTCTCTCTATTTTTTTTTAATTTGAAGGTTTTGTTAGATATGTTATAGCATCATTATGACTCCATTAATTTTAAATTTATGCTATTTTGCATGTAGAAGGAGTTGGCCTTTTCTTCCATCTACCTTTCCTTCCTTTCTTTTCTCTGTCTTTTCTTCCTTTCCTTCTTAGTTTTCCCCTCTCTTTACTTTTCTTCCTCTCTCTTTCTACTTTCTTTCCTTCCTAACTTCTTCATAAAGAGTGCATATTGTTTCCTAAAAGCTTCAAATTCTCTTATAATTCCCAAGAGATTATTTACATGCCAATATTCTGACAAAACCAATTTTATCTACCTTTTATAAATTAAATTTAAATATAACACATCTGTAGCTTGTCAAGATTAAATTATTTTTAAACTGAAAATATGAAAATAAATATTTTAAAACATTCCATGATTTAGTCATTTTAATAAATGAAAGTTTTCATAAATTGCTTTTCTCTCTCACAATAGAGATTTTCCTGGATTCTAGACTATTGCACTTTTAACTCTTCAATCATAGCAATAATTATAAGTTCTCTTAATATACTTTTTCATCAGAATTTCTAATGCTGAAATATTTTTTCATTACTTTTTATTTTTCAGTAAACATTTGCAAGCATTCAAATAAGGTCATACAAATATTATCTCTATTTTCTCTGTCTAGAGTCATATTAAGAATAGAGTGGTAATTTGTCTCTGATTTTGAACTTTAATTTTTATTCCATCTGATAACCTTTTTTTCTGTTTTTGATACCACAGAACACTCTTACTTAAGCTTCCTCCATACTGTCATCCTTATTTTGTCATTCAGCCATCAGGATGTTGCAGAAGAGTCCTCCAGGGATGTGACATAAGGGCTTTGGTTAAGCTCTATTCAGGACTTGGGTTGAGAAACACTGGCTACTTTTTGCTTTAAAGAAAGTTGAAGGCAGATTTTTTTCTGAATATATATTTTAGCAGTTAAATATGAAAAGAAAACTTAGTTTAATATATTCAATTAAATTAACTGTTTTCTTTACCTTTTTTTGTAATATTGTGTTAGTAAATACCTATGTACACATACAGGCTTTCCAAGTGACACAGTGGTAAAAAATTTGCCTGCCAATGCAGGAGAGTGGGAGACAAGGTTTCAATCCCTGGGTCAGAAAGATTCTCTGAAGTAGGAAATGGCAACCCACTCCAGTATTCTTGCTTGGGAAATCCCATGGACAGAGGAGCCTGCCTGGCTACAGTCCATGGGGTTACAAAAGAATCAGACATGACTTAGTGACTAAACAAATGTACACATACATATACTCATATACATACATACACATATACACATTTTTGTATAAATTATTCTGAAATGTTAGGTAACAAAAGGAAAAACCCCTCAGATCCTTTTACTTAAAGGACAGACTGCTGCTTGCCACTAGAAGTGATTATTTTAGAATATTGAATCATAATTCATTCAGCTATCCCGATTATGATAGCACTGCTGAAGGCAAGTTCATTGCATTTCCTAGAGCTCACAAGAAAATACTCACATGACTGACTTATTCATAAGCAAGCACCAATTTCTCTCTTAGATCCTTTTACATGGTCAGGATCATGTAACTGCATCTTTTCTCCTGCAAGATATTTTTATCAAGACTATACATGTACTTATAGAAGTTATACAGGAAGATTCCTGAAAATTCAATCAATTAATTGGCATTGTGACTATGACTGAAGCAATTATTCAGTTGACTGTAGAATGACTTGTTCTTCATATACTTGTAGTAACAGCAATGATAAAAGCTAGCATTTATGAAAGGCTTTCTATGTTCCAGGCACTATTCTCAGAGCTTTTTTCTTGGAAGAGCCCAAGTTAAGGGGAAAAATATATATATATATATATATATATATATATATATATATGTGTGTGTGTGTGTGTGTGTGTGTGTGTGTTTATTAGCTCAACCATCCAGGTAAGTACTCATCTTCTGTTTTACAGAGATGTTAGTGAGTAAACCAAAGTCTCACAGATAGGAAAGAAGAGAAATTCAATTCATTTATTTCACTCATCTCTTTAATGAATAAAATATCATATGCTAAACACTAGAAAACTAGGTAGTAAGGACACAAAAATAAACAGAAAAAAATTGCTGCTTTCATGAACTTAATATTCTGAGAGTAGAAACAGACCCTATGAAAATAAGTGTATAGGGTGTCAGGTGGTGATAAATGCTATAAAGGAACCAGTGTTCAATAAAAATAGAAGAAAATGCACTTGGAGGTTGTCTTACATGTAGGGCAAGAGAAGGAAATGGGAGGTGGTGCTCTGTAACAAGGTGAGTGGGGCAGAGAACTGAAGGAGGTAAGAGAGAGACCATAGAGAGAACTTCATAATCTTCAAAACTTCATAGTCTCATCTTCCCCAAACTTTTTAATCTTTTTTGAGCAAAGAAATCTTTTTTGTTCCAGGTGTCTTTTATAGTCTTCCAGGGATTGGAATCTTTTTCCATTAAGAGAATTTTGTAAAGACCAAAATAAATGGAAATATTAAGGTGCAATGTTTGGTGAATATGGCAGGTGAATCTGAACTTCCCAGCCAAGCTGTGACAGTTTTTGCCTGGTCATCAAAGAAACAAGCACCCTTAAATTATCCTGGTTGAAGATTACACATTTTCTTTTGACTAATTCCAAACACTTTTTGCAGACTGCTACTTTCAGGTGGTCCAATTTAGAGCAGTACTTGGATTGAATCATTTGGCTTTCTGGAAGGATCTCCTAATAGAGGACTTCCCTCCAATCCCACCATATACACAACATTGCCTTCTCTGGATGAAGATCAGCCTTAGGTGTGGTTTGTGGTGGTTCATTTCACTTGCCCCATGATCTCTTCCATTTTACATTATTGTGCAGAATCTACTTTTCATCACCTGTCACAATTTGTTTTAAAATCAGGATGCTTTTGTTATGTTTTAGTAGAGAATCGCATGTGGATATACAGTCAAGAAGGTTTTATCACTTAACTTAGTGAAACACAAACATCAAAGTGATGAACATAACCAAGTTGGTGCAAACGATTTTCAACACTTGATTTAGATATTTTGAGTATGTTGACTATCTCCCACATGGTATAAGGTTGATTGTTCTCAATTAATGTCTCAGTTTGATTGCTATCAGCTTCAGCTGGTCTACCTGACCCTGGAGCATTATCCAGTGAGAAATCTCCAATACAATACTTTGCACACCACTTTTGACATGTTCGCTCAGTCACAGCACCTTCTCCACACACTGCACTTTTTTTTTTTTTTTTTTGCATTTCAGTTGTGCTTTTACTTTTCATGAAGTAGTAAGGCATAATATGCTGAAAATGTTGCTTTTTTCTTTCATCTTCAATATTAAAATAGCTACACAAAAATTCACCTATTTTGGGAGGGCGGGCAGTGAGATAGAAAAGGATAGTTTTGTGTCTTTGCCAGGCAAATGGAGACATATCAGGCTTCTGCCTCGAAAAACTGTGTCTCAAAAAGTTGCCAATTTTGATAAATTTTTTAAAAAATGTAAGCTGAGATGACAGCTGTCACAATAAAATCTAACAAAATTGTTTTGAATGAAGTTCAAGACAACTAAACACTATTATATCCATCTTGGAAAAACCCAAATGAACCTTTTGAACAACCCAGCAGAATTTTACAGGTGCAAACTTCCCTTTTAAGACTAATTTTGCTGTATCCCAGAAGTTTTAGTGTATTGTGTTTCTGTTTTCAGTTGCCTCCAGACTTTAAAATTCCCCTTTTGATTTAATCTTGATCCCATTTGTTTTTCAGGAATGCGTAGTTTAATTTCCATGTATTATAAATTTTCCTATTTTCCTTCTGTTATTTATTTCTAGCTTTACACCATTGTTGTCAGAAAAAATATATTTGCTATGATTTCAATCATCGTAAGTTTGTTAAGACTTGCTGTATATCATAATATATGATCTATCCTACAGAATGCCCTACATGTCCTTGAGAAAAATGTATTATTATATTCTGCTTCTGTTGGATATAATGTTCTGTTTAAGCCTGTTAGGATCATTTGCTCTAAAGTGCAGTTCAAATCCAATGTTTCTGTGTTGATTTTCTCTGGTTATCTTATCCATTGTTGAAAATTAGGTGTTGAAGTTTCTTACTATTATTGTATAGTTGTCTATGTCTCATTTCAGATGTTAGGATTTTCTTAGTACACTTAGGTGCTCCAATATTGAGTGCACAAATATTTATGATTGTTACATCTTCTTTGATGAACTGACCTTCTTATAATTGTATAATGGCTCTCTTTGTCACTATTATGTCTTTTGTGTTGACATATATTTTGTGTGATATAAATATAGCCTCCTCTGCTCTCTTTTGCTTTCCATTTATACAGGATATGTTTCCCTCCCTTCAATAACTGTTTGTATATCTTCTTAAAGCTGCAGTGATCCTCTTGTATATAGCGTACAGTTGGGTTTATTTTTACATCCATTCCATCACTTTATGTCTTTATTGGAGAATTGCATATACTTATAATTAAAATAATTATTGAGCAATTAAGGCTTACTATTGCCATTTTGTTCATTGTTGTCTGGTTGTTTTGTTTCTGTCTTCTTTTCTCACTGCCTTTCTTAGTGATCTGATGATTTTCTCCAGTGATATGTTTTGCTTCCTTTATGTTTATCTTTTGTGTGTTTATTATAGGATTTTGCTTTGGGATTACCATGTGTGTGTATTCAGTTGTGTCTGACTCTTTGCAACCCTTTGGACTGTAGCCCGCCAGGCTCCTCTCTCCATGGGATTTCTTTAGGCAAGAATACCAAAGTGCATTGCCATTTCCTCCTCCAGGGGATCTTCCCAACCCAAGGATCTAACCCATGTCTTCTGCATCTCCTGAATTGGGACTTTATCCACTTTACCCAGTGGGTAATTCTTTACCCAGTGAGCTACTGGGGAAGCCTGTGGTTACCATGAAGCTTACATAAATCTCCTTATGGTAATAACAATCTATTAAGCTAACAACAACTTCAACTGCCTTGAAAACGCTGTTCTGTTACTACCTGCTTCACATTTTGCGTCACAATTTATATTTTTTCATACTGTATTATAAACAAAGTATTGTAACTATAGTTAGTTTTAATGTTTGCCTTTTAACCTTTATATTAGAGTTAAAAGTGATTTATATGACACCTTTACATTTTTAAAGTATTCTGGATTTTACTATATAGTTACCATTACCAGTGAGTTTTACACTTTCATATGTTCTCATGTTACTTATTATCATACTTTCATTTCAGCTTGGGGAACTCCCTTTAGTATTTCTTGTAAGGTAAGTCTAGTGGAGTTGAATCTCCTCAACTTTCATTTGGGAAAGTCTTCATCTCTCCTAATTTGAAGGGCAGCTTTGTTAGGTAAAGCAATCTTTGTATTTTTTTCTTTCAGCACTTTGAATGTATCATCGTACTCTCTTCTTGGCCTGCAGGGTCTTTGCTGAGAATTGTATTGACAGTCTTGTGAGTATTCCCTCCTGTATGAAAATGTGCTTTTTTTCTTGCTGTTTTCAAAATTATCTCTTTTTCTTGATTTTCAGCAATTTAATTGTCATGTGTTTCTGTGAAGTCCTCTAGATTGAATGTTTGGAGACTTTTGAACTTTATGAACCTGGACATCTATATTCGGTGGGTTTAAGTGAGAATGTGTTGACAATAAGTTAACAGCACTTTGTTTAAGGACTTTATTGAGGTATATTTTCCATATCATAAAACAGACAATACTATGAATTTTGCTGTAAATGGAAGCACTGTATTGGAGAGGTAATTGGAATAGAAGGGGAAATGGAAAAGTTTTAAAAATTAGTCCATTTTTGTTTACTATATTTTACTGTGTATATATGGTGATTATAACGATCCAAATCACATATGAAACAAACAAACCAAAATGCCAGTCTAGTATGAGCTACAGAGGATAGGATCCAGGCAGAAATTGACAGGTTAACTTTAGAAGAAAGATAATATATCCCTTAAAACAGGAAGAAAGGAGGTTGAGATATAGATAAATTGATAAATTTGGTGGTGGAGCTTCTGTAAAATTGCTAATGATTAATTCCATTTTCTCAGTGAAGTCAGAGGAAACTTCATTAAAAGTGTATGTGTCTGTGTGTGGATGGGTGAGGGTATCTGGAAATTATATTAGAATGGAAAAGATATGAAATAGTCCTTGGGAGAATGAAATAATACAATCATTATTTGGCAGCACTAAGGAGTCATCTGAAGTTAAAAGTCATAAATTTAAAATAAGACTGAGGGAGGAGCCAAGATGGCGGAGTAGGACGGGGAGACCACTTTCTCTCCTACAAATTCATCAAAAGAATAACTGAATGCAGAGCAAACTTCACAAAACAACTTCTGATCGCTAGCTGAGGTCATCAGGCGCCCAGAAAAGCAGACCATTGTCTTCGAAAGGAGGTAGGACAAAATATAAAAGATAAAAAGTGAGACAAAAGAGCTAAGGACGGAGACCCGTCCCGGGAAGGGAGTCTTAGGCGGCCTTGCTTGGGCTAGGGTCCGGGCCTGAGTGCCCTGAGGACAATCGGAGGGAGCTTCTGTGAGGTGCCAACTTGAACTGTGGGAGACCAAAAGAGAGAGAGAAAATTAACCGGCCGGAACACACTGCCAGCCATTCGCAGAAGAAAGGGACGGAGAAAGTCCCAAGAAGAGCTCCCAGGCTGCGGACCGGCCCAGCCCCGCCGGAGGCAGGGGGGAGGGGAAGGTCGCGGCGAGACACAGGGCGCAGGCACCCGACTGGCGCGGGCGGGGACTGGGGCTGGGGACGCAGAGGGCGGAAGGCGCGCGCACCCGACTGGCGCCAGCGGAAACTGAGACTGGGTCCGCGGAAGGGAGTGAGTGCGCCACACCTGGGGATAGCGCGCCCATCAAGCCCCTCGCTGCCTGGACCGCTCTGACGGGGAAGGCACAGAGAGCAGGCGCAGCTTTTCCTTCCGCGCTTTTGTGTAACACCCGAGGGCTGGAACCTAGCGCAGCGCGGGGCGCGCTCCATATAGAACAGCCGGGAGCCTGAGCAGCGCAGACGGAGAAAGCAGCGTCAGCCCCTCCCGGCAGCGCCAGCCCGCCCCCGCAGGGCCAGCCCCTCCCCGCAGCGTCAGCCCCTCCCAGCAGCGCAACGGAACTAGCTACCTGAATAAGAGTCCACCTCCGCCCGCCTGTGTCAGGGCGGAAATGAGGCTCTGAAGAGACCGGCAAACAGAAGCCAAATAAACAAAGGGAACCACTTCAGAAGGGACTGGTGCAACAGATTAAAATCCCTGTAGAAAACACCGACTTCACCGGAAGGGCCCTGTAGATATCGAGAAGTGTAAGCTGGAACGAGGAGCTATCTGAAACTGAGCCGAACCCACACTGACCGCAGCAGCTCCAGAGAAACTCCTAGATATATTTTTACTTTTTTTTTTCTAAGTAAGGAAAAAAAAAAAAAATTTTTTTTTCTTTTTATATTTTTTCTTTTTTATTTTTTCTCTTTTATTTTCCTTTAAAATTCCCTATTACTCCCCCATTACTCCTTAACTTTCATTTTCATAGATTTTTACGATTTTTTTAATTAGGGGGAAAAAAATTTTTTTTTTCTTTCTTTCTTTTTTTTTGTTTTTTTTTCTTTTTTCTTCTTTTTTTTCCTTTCCGTTTTCTCTTTTATTTTCTATTTTTCTTTTTCTCTTATTTCTTTTAAAGTCCTCTAGTACTCCTCTACTACTCTTCATTTTCATTTTCACTACACTATAACCTTACAAAAAAAAAAAAAGAGAAGCCCTATCTTTAAACCAAAGATTATTCTCTCCCAATCTTGACTCTCTGTTTTCTACCTCAGAACACCTCTATTTCCTCCTTTCCCCTTCTCTTCCCAATCCAATTCTGTGAATCCTTGTAGGTGTCTGAGATACGGAGAACACTCTGGGAACAGACAGCTGCGTAGATCTGTCTCTCTCCTCTTGAGTCCCCCTTTTTCTCCTCCTGCTCATCTCTATCTCCCTCCTCCCTTTTCTCCTGTTCATGTAACTCTGTGAACCTCTCTGGGTGTCCCTAACAGGGGAGAATCTTTTCGCCATTAACCTAGAAGTTTTATTATCAGTGCTGTATAGTTGGAGAAGTCCTGAGACTACAGGAAGAATAAAACTGAAATCCAGAGGCAGGAAACTTAAGCCCAAAACCTGAGAACACCAGAAAACTCCTGACTACATGGAACTTTAAGCAATAAGTGACCGTCCAAAAGCCTCCATACCTACACTGAAACCAACCACCACCCAAGAGCCAGTAAGTTTTAGAGCAAGACATACCACGCAAATTCTCCAGCAACACAGGAACATAGCCCCGAATGTCAACATACAGGCTGCCCAAGGTGACACCTAACACATAGACCCATCTCAAAACTCATTACTGGGCACTCCATTGCTCTCCAAAAAGAAGAAATCAAGTTCCACGCACCAGTACACTGACGCAAGCTTCCCTAACCGGGAAACCTTGACAAGCCAATCGTCTAACCCCACCCACTGGGTAAATCCTCCACAATAAAAAGGAACCACAGACCTCCAGAATACAGAAAGTCCACTCCAGACACAGCAATCTAAACAAGATGAAAAGGCAAAGAAATACCCAACAGGTAAAGGAACATGAAAAAATGCCCACCAAGTCAAACAAAAGAGGAGGAGATAGGGGATCTACCTGAAAAAGAATTTAGAATAATGATAATAAAAATGATCCAAAATCTTGAAAACAAAATGGAGTTACAGATAAATAGCCTGGAGACAAAGATTGAAAAGATACAAGAATTGTTTAATAAAGACCTAGAAGAAATAAAAAAGAGTCAATTAAAAATGAACAATGCAATGAATGAGATCAAAAACACTTTGGAGGGAACCAAGAGTAGAATAACGGAGGCAGAAGATAGGATAAGTGAGGTAGAAGATAAAATGGTGGAAATGAATGAAGCAGAGAGGAAAAAAGAAAAAAGGATCAAAAGAAATGAGGACAACCTCAGGGACCTCTGGGACACTGAAACGCCCCAACATTCGAATCATAGGAGTTCCAGAAGAAGAAGACAAAAAGAAAGGCCATGAGAAAATACTCGAGGAGATAATAGCTGAAAACTTCCCTAAAATGGGGAAGGAAATAGCCACCCAAGTCCAAGAAACCCAGAGAGTCCCAAACAGGATAAACCCAAGGCGAAACACCCCAAGACACATATTAATCAAACTAACAAAGATCAAACACAAAGAACAAATATTAAAAGCAGCAAGGGAAAAACAACAAATAACACACAAAGGGATTCCCATAAGGATAACAGCTGATCTATCAATAGAAACCCTCCAGGCCAGAAGGGAATGGCAGGACGTCCTGAAAGTAATGAAAGAGAATAACCTACAACCTAGATTACTGTATCCAGCAAGGATCTCATTCAGATATGAAGGAGAACTCAAAAGCTTTACAGACAAGCAAAAGCTGAGAGAATTCAGCACCACCAAACCAGCTCTTCAACAAATGCTAAAGGATCTTCTCTAGACAGGAAATGCAGAAAGGTTGTATAAACGTGAACCCAAAACAACAAAGTAAATGGCAACGGGACCACACCTATCAATAATTACCTTAAATGTAAATGGGTTGAATGCCCCAACCAAAAGACAAAGATTGGCTGAATGGATACAAAAACAAGACCCCCATATATGCTGTCTACAAGAGACCCACCTCAAAACAAGAGACACATACAGACTAAAAGTGAAGGGCTGGAAAAAAATATTTCATGCAAATGGAGACCAAAAGAAAGCAGGAGTCGCAATACTCATATCAGATAAAATAGACTTTCAAATAAAAGCTGTGAAAAGAGACAAAGAAGGACACTACATAATGATCAAAGGATCAATCCAAGAAGAAGATATAACAATTATAAATATATATGCACCCAACATAGGAGCACCGCAATATGTACGGCAAACACTAACGAGTATGAAAGAGGAAATTAATAGTAACACAATAATAGTGGGAGACTTTAATACCCCACTCACAACTATGGATAGATCAACTAAACAGAAAATTAACAAGGAAACACAAACTTTAAATGACACAATGGACCAGCTAGACCTAATTGATATCTATAGGACATTTCACCCCAAAACAAGCAACTTCACCTTTTTCTCAAGTGCACACGGAACCTTCTCCAGAATAGATCACATCCTGGGCCATAAATCTAGTCTTGGAAAATTCAAAAAAATTGAAATCATTCCAGTCATCTTTTCTGACCACAGTGCAGTAAGATTAGATCTCAATTACAGGAAAAAAATTGTTAAAAATTCAAACACCTGGAGGCTAAATAACACGCTTCTGAATAACCAACAAATCATAGAAGAAATCAAAAAAGAAATCAAAATATGTATAGAAATGAATGAAAATGAAAACACAACAACCCAAAACCTATGGGACACTGTAAAAGCAGTGCTAAGGGGAAGGTTCATAGCATTACAGGCTTACATCAAGAAACAAGAAAAAAGCCAAATAAATAACCTAACTCTACACCTAAAGCAATTAGAGAAGGAAGAAATGAAGAACCCCAGGGTTAGCAGAAGGAAAGAAATCTTAAAAATTAGGGCAGAAATAAATGCAAAAGAAACTAAAGAGACCATAGCAAAAATCAACAAAGCTAAAAGCTGGTTTTTTGAAAAAATAAACAAAATTGACAAACCATTAGCAAGACTCATTAAGAAACAAAGAGAGAAGAACCAAATTAACAAAATTAGAAATGAAAATGGAGAGATCACAACAGACAACACTGAAATACAAAGGATCATAAGAGACTACTACCAGCAGCTCTATGCCAATAAAATGGACAACTTGGATGAAATGGACAAATTCTTAGAAAAGTATAACTTTCCAAAACTGAACCAGGAAGAAATAGAAGATCTTAACAGACCATCACAGGCAAGGAAATCGAAACTGTAATCAAAAATCTTCCAGCAAACAAAAGCCCAGGACCAGATGGCTTCACAGCTGAATTCTAGCAAAAATTTAGAGAAGAGCTAACACCTACCTTACTCAAACTCTTCCAGAAAATTGCAGAAGAAGGTAAACTTCCAAACTCATTCTATGAGGCCACCATCACCCTAATTCCAAAACCTGACAAAGATGCCACAAAAAAAGAAAACTACAGGCCAATATCACTGATGAACATAGATGCAAAAATCCTTAACAAAATTCTAGCAAACAGAATCCAACAACATATTAAAAAAATCATACACCATGACCAAGTGGGCTTTATCCCAGGAATGCAAGGATTCTTTAATATCCGCAAATCAATCAATGTAATACACCACATTAACAAATTGAAAGATAAAAACCATATGATTATCTCAATAGATGCAGAGAAAGCCTTTGACAAAATTCAACACTCATTTATGATTAAAACTCTCCAAAAAGCAGGAATAGAAGGAACATACCTCAACATAATAAAAGCTATATATGACAAACCCACAGCAAGCATCACCCTCAATGGTGAAAAATTGAAAGCATTTCCCCTGAAATCAGGAACAAGACAAGGGTGCCCACTCTCACCACTACTATTCAACATAGATTTGGAAGCTTTGGCCACAGCAATCAGAGCAGAAAAAGAAGTAAAAGGAATCCAGATAGGAAAAGAAGAAGTGAAACTCTCACTGTTTGCAGATGACATGATCCTCTACATAGAAAACCCTAAAGACTCTACCAGAAAATTACTAGAACTAATCAATGAATATAGTAAAGTTGCAGGATATAAAATTAACACACAGAAATCCCTTGCATTCCTATACACTAACAATGAGAAAACAGAAAGAAGAATTAAGGAAACAATACCATTCACCATTGCAACAAAAAGAATAAAATACTTAGGAGTATATCTACCTAAAGAAACAAAAGACCTATACATAGAAAACTATAAAACACTGATGAAAGAAATCAAAGAGGACACAAACAGATGGAGAAACATACCGTGTTCATGGATTGGAAGAATCAATATTGTCAAAATGGCTATTCTACCCAAAGCAATCTATAGATTCAATGCAATCCCTATCAAGCTACCAACGGTATTTTTCACAGAACTAGACCAAAGAATTTCACAATTTGTATGGAAATACAAAAAACCTCGAATAGCCAAAGTAATCTTGAGAAAGAAGAATGGAACTGGAGGAATCAACCTGCCTGACTTCAGACTCTACTACAAAGCCACAGTCATCAAGACAGTATGGTACTGGCACAAAGACAGAAATATAGATCAATGGAACAGAATAGAAAGCCCAGAGATAAATCCACGAACCTATGGACACCTTATCTTTGACAAAGGAGGCAAGGATATACAATGGAAAAAAGACAACCTCTTTAACAAGTGGTGCTGGGAAAACTGGTCAACCACTTGTAAAAGAATGAAACTAGAACACTTTCTAACACCATACACAAAAATAAACTCAAAATGGATTAAAGATCTAAATGTAAGACCAGAAACTATAAAACTCCTAGAGGAGAACATAGGCAAAACACTCTCCGACATAAATCACAGCAAGATCCTCTATGACCCACCTCCCAGAATATTGGAAATAAAAGCAAAACTAAACAAATGGGACCTAATGAAACTTAAAAGCTTTTGCACACAAAGGAAACTATAAGTAAGGTGAAAAGACAGCCCTCAGATTGGGAGAAAATAATAGCAAATGAAGAAACAGACAAAGGATTAATCTCAAAAATATACAAGCAACTCCTGCAGCTCAATTCCAGAAAAATAAATGACCCAATCAAAAAATGGGCCAAAGAACTAAACAGACATTTCTCCAAAGAAGACATACAGATGGCTAACAAACACATGAAAAGATGCTCAACATCACTCATTATTAGAGAAATGCAAATCAAAACCACAATGAGGTACCATTACACGCCAGTCAGGATGGCTGCTATCCAAAAGTCTACAAGCAATAAATGCTGGAGAGGGTGTGGAGAAAAGGGAACCCTCTTACACTGTTGGTGGGAATGCAAACTAGTACAGCCACTATGGAAAACAGTGTGGAGATTCCTTAAAAAACTGGAAATAGAACTGCCATATGACCCAGCAATCCCACTTCTGGGCATACACACTGAGGAAACCAGATCTGAAAGAGACACGTGCACCCCAATGTTCATCGCAGCACTGTTTATAATAGCCAGGACATGGAAGCAACCTAGATGCCCATCAGCAGATGAATGGATAAGGAAGCTGTGGTACATATACACCATGGAATATTACTCAGCCGTCAAAAAGAATTCATTTGAACCAGTCCTAATGAGATGGATGAAACTGGAGCCCCTTATACAGAGTGAAGTAAGCCAGAAAGATAAAGAACATTACAGCATACTAACACATATATATGGAATTTAGAAAGATGGTAACGATAACCCTATATGCAAAACAGAAAAAGAGACACAGAAATAGAGAACAGACTTTTGAACTCTGTGGGAGAAGGTGAGGGTGGGATGTTTCAAAAGAACAGCATGTATACTATCTATGGTGAAACAGATCACCAGCCCAGGTGGGATGCATGAGACAAGTGCTCGGGCCTGGTACACTGGGAAGACCCAGAGGAATCGGGTGGAGAGGGAGGTGGGAGGGGGGATCGGGATGGGGAATAAGTGTAAATCTATGGCTGATTCATATCAATGTATGACAAAACCCACTGAAATGTTGTGAAGTAATTAGCCTCCAACTAATAAAAAAATTAAAAAAATAAAAAAATAAAATAAAATAAGACTGAACAGGGACTCCCCTGGTTATCCAGTGGTTAAGACTTCACCTTCCAATACAGAGGGTGCAGTCCATCCCTGATCAGGGAGCTAAGCTCCCACATGCCTCACAGTCAAAAAACCAGAACAGAAACAACAGAAGCAGTATTGTAACAATAAAGGCTTAAAATTTTTTAAAAAGAATAAATAAATAAGGTTAATCAGCAAAGTTGAACATTCTCTTTAATCATAATTGGAGATACAGATATAGGTTCAGAGAGGGACATGAATTGGATTTATCCAAGTGTTAATCAAGGTATCAAGGGCTTCCCAAGTGGTTCTAGTGGTAAAGAACCTGCCTGCCAATGCAGGAGACCTAAGAGATGTGGGTTCGATCCCTGTGTTGGAAATGGCAAACTGCTTCAGTATTCTTGCCTGGAAAATCCCATGAACAGAGGAGCCCGGTGGGCTACATTGCAGGGAGTTGCAAAGAGTCAGATACGATTGAGTGACTGAGCCTAATCAAGGTATGGCTTTGCCCAAGGAGTACTCCAGAGTAGGGGAGAATCACTGAAACAGAATGTCTCTTAAGGAGTGATAGGGTTTCCCTGATAGCTCAGTAGGTAAAGAATCTGCCTGCAATGCAGGAGACCTGGTTAGATTCCTGGGTTGAAAAGATCCCCTAAGAAGGGATAGGCTACCCACTGCAGTATTCTTGGGC
The DNA here is from genome assembly GCF_019320065.1 of Cervus canadensis. Lineage (NCBI taxonomy): Eukaryota > Metazoa > Chordata > Mammalia > Artiodactyla > Cervidae > Cervus > Cervus canadensis. The sequence goes on from NC_057397.1 coordinate 38,706,875, forward strand.
TTCCCTTGTGGCTCAGCTGGTAAAGAATCCTCCTGCAATGTGGGAGACCTGGGTTTGATCCCTGGGTTTGGATGATCCCCTGGAGAAGAGAACAGCTACCCACTCCAGTATTCTGGCCTGAAGCATTCTATGGACTATACAGTCCATGGGGTGGCAAAGAGTTGGATGTGACTGACCGACTTCCACTTTGACTTTCAGGGGATGGAGATCCTAAAGCAGAAAAGGAACAATGAAAAGTTTAGGGCTTAGTTAGTGGTCAGTAGCTTAGAGGTACTGATTTGGTAAAATCATTTTACACAGGTATTTCATACATGGTAAAAGGCTACATGTTGGCTTTTAGTTCAACCTCAGAAAATATGCCTTCCAATTACCTAGAGAATTTCTTTTTTCTAATGTATGTAAATCAATTGATTTCAGTGATTGCTATTAAATAATGATTTTTGCCTGTAGCATAAATCCTATTTCTAAATGATCTTTAGTGAATAGGGGTACTTAGGTTATATGTGAGGGCTCAGTAGTTTTTATAATAGGGTGGCATGGAACTTATTGTAATTATTTGCAACAGTGTAGAGTAGAACATTCAAAATTTATGCAGCAGAAACTTTGAGCTTGAATGAATTAAAGCTTTTGGATTTGAAAACCTGTCTGTTTCTTAATATAATCAGATATGTGAGTCTCTATAAACTTTCTTTGCTTTCAAAGGCAAACATAACTAATAATTCCTGCAAAGGTCTCGAATCGTTCCAACATCTGTTCTTGGTTTACTATAAAAACCATGTCTCTGATCTCATGTGTTGAACTACTGTATGTTTGCCACTGTCTATTTCCTGTGAAAAAATACATTGAACAATAATAGCTTTTGTTCCTAACGCTCCAACCACTAAAACAGCTGAACAAATAATATCCATGCTTTCATTTGGAATAATTTATTCCATGTACATGTTTATGCAGAGTCATTTGGCTTATTGGATGTTTCATCATTTAAAAATCAAATCTCAGAATTTTAGACTACTGAAAACTCTTGTCTAATAGTTTCCTCATGCTTAGAGTAATTCTCTTAACAGCATTTCCTTCCTAATTCATCATCTTATTTTGTGTATAGTTTGGTTTTTATGAGTAGAAGTGGTAAAAAAAAATCCCTTTATTAACAAAGTTAGTGAAAATTTCCATTTGAGGCCATGTATTTTGCAAATAGCTTTAAAAGATTAAATAATTTTCATTTTAACCCTAGAAGTAACTCTTTTTGCTCTTTTGTTACCTAAAGAAATAATGACTATAGATTTGTAATGATATAAATTTTAATACATTTGTCTTAGCTCAACACACTCCAGATGACTTAATGGTAGGCCCAGCATACAGAGCAAAGCTAACATCCATTCCACTAAGTATCTTATTACATAAACTTTACTAGTCCAGGCATGGAATAAGTCATGCACTGATTAAATAAGACAAATAAAAACACCATTTAAAAAGAAGGAAAACACGTTACTTAAAAATCAGGCTTAAATCATTGGCAGTTTGGATTTTTTTTTTTAGCATGCAAGTTTTCTATTTCTAAGCATTTAGGAATTACAGTTTCAGATTTCGTCATCACAACATCCCATTGAAAACTAAAAGCTGCAGTCAGTCATTCAACTATACAGCTGACCTACTGTCTGATAACAGACTATCTACAAAGCTCAGGACATCCAATGTTCTCAATTTAAATTCAGACTAGACAACTGATGAGTAAAGGTATATGAGTAAAGTGATAAACCTCTGAATAAACTTAATTTTAAGGTTTGAATGTGTATAACAGCATTTGAGAGATTAACACTTCATCAGAATTCAGCTATTTTAAGAAACAGCCAGTTTCTTGGTGGTGGTATATCCTAACTAAGGTAATAATGAAATGATGGCAATATGAATTTCCTAGGGTTGCTATCACAAAATGTCAGAGACTGAGGAGCTCAGAATAATAGAAATTTATTGTCTCACAGTGCTGGAGGCCAGAAGTCCCAAAGTCAAGGAGTCTACTGAGCCATGCTCCCTCTGTAGGTAGAGAAGAATCTGTTCTGTTTCTCTTCTAACTTCTGGGGTTCATCTGGCTTGTGGCAACAAAGTTTCAATTTTTCACATGACATTCTCTTTTTGTGACATTCTCTTTTTGTGCACATCACTCACTGTGTCCAAAATTTACCCCCTTTTTTAACAACACCAGTCATATTAGATTAAGACTCATCTTAATGAACTCATTTTAACTTGATTATTCTTGTATAGACTCCAGATAAGATCACATAATTAGGTACTAGGAATAAGGACTCCAACATATCTTCTTTAGGGGACACAATTACTGCAAAACAATGGCTTTTCATTTCAGCAGCTAGTATTGTCATATGTATAACATAGATACACTTTAAAATTCAAATGTTTTTTCAACAGTGTTGCACTCAAAATTTTACAATGCTATATATTTATGATAATTAATATTTTAATGGTTTAATCAAAACCATGGTATTTGCCAGGCAAGAATACTGGAGTGGGTTGCCATTTTCTTCTCCAGGAGATCTTTCCAACCCAGAGACTGAACCCGGTTCTCCTGCATTGGCAAGCAGATTCTTTACAGGTATTTTAATAGTCTAATCATTGTTTTTTAAAACTATATACAAAAGTATAACAATTATAGTATGTCTTTGAGAAATAATTTAATATCTATTTCAAAAGTCTAGATCAGCTTAGCTTTGGAGCTCTCACTAGATACCTCACTCTTCTTTGCCCATGAGATGCAGACAGTATGCTTCCTTCCACTTACCATGAATCTCTGTTTGCATCCACTGTTTTTCCTTTGTGGTGAGTGTAGCTCCGGATACTTCTGTCAGCACATCAAAAAATCTTATAGGGACTTCCTGGGTGGTCCAGTGGTTGAGAATCCGCATTGCAATGCAGGAGACCTGGGTTTGATCCCTGTTGGGGAACTAGGATCCCACATTCCTGGAGAAACTAGCCTGTGTGCCACAACTGGAGTATCTGTGCTTCACAACAAAAGATACTGCATGGTGCAACAAAGATACTGTGGGATACAATGAAGATACTGCGTGACCCAGCTAAGACCCAACACAGGCAGATAAATAAATATTTTAAAAAATTCTTATAGTGCTATGCAAGCAATTTCTGATGGCTTCTCTATTAGCGCACAGCTAATTTTATTTTCTTTATGACTTGTCCAAAGTACATAAGAAAGGATCTCAAATATGCCACACAGATTCATAATATCACTGTTTGTCTTTCCCACTAGTGTTGCTATAATCAGAAATTGATTTTATGGATACATTTACTACTTCATTGCAAGGTAATCTTTTATAGCAAAAAGGACTAATTTATAGATTATATTCAATTAATTTTAAAGTGTTTGCATGTGTGTTAGGTTACTTCAGTCTTGTCTGACTCTTTGCAAACCTATGGACTGTAGCCTACCAGGTTCTTCTGTCTATGGGTTTCTCCAGGCAAGAATACTGGAGTGGGTTGCCATGCCCTCCAGGGAATCTTCCTGACCCAGTGATCAAACTTGTGTCTCTTACATCTCCTGCATTGACAAGCTGGTTCTTTACCACTAGCATCACCTGAGAAGCTTTAAGGTGTTTGCTTATTACCAATTTCTTTGAAATTCATCTAATTCTTAATTTCATTCAGGCACAGCTTCCTGATAAACAATGACTTCCTTTTTATATTCCTTTTTAAGGACACATCTCTGGAGGGGAAAAAAAACTGAAAAGAATCAAGTAGGATTTAAAACCTTAAGTCTGCAGTAACATAGTTTCTATATTTATTGAGTTGTGTAGTTGCATATTCTAAAATATTCTGACTGTGTGTGAAAGTCTGACATTGTATGAAAGCTCCTAATAGTATAAAAACAAATGGAACACACAGCAGTATATTTTCCAAACAACACTAAACACTAGACTAATGGTAAACTACAACTTATGTTGTACTATTTTTGTCAGCTTGTTTAACATGCTTTATAATTTCTTTTAGTTCTTTTCAACTAACAGGTAGAAAATTTTATCTTAATTTTACAGATGAAGAAACCTGGATCTGAAATGACTCAATATTTGTTGAAGGAACTCAGAGGTAATAAATGGGGAGATCAGATTTGGAAGCCAGATCTCGTGACTAACCAATTCACCTGCAGCCTGGAAAGTAGAACTTTCCAACAGTTGGACTTGCTTAGTAGTATAAGGTTCTGCCTCAGCATGCAATGATTCCTATATTCCAGATTCACTAGAAACAGAAAGCAAAATAGAATAAAACAAACAAAATATAATACGGACACTTGCAGTTCTCTGTTGGGGCTATCACAATATTCCAAAATGGGAGAGAATGAGATGGTAAAAGTTTTGCTAATGCAGTTGGATATTCACTTTTGTTTTTCATACTATTTATTTTCAGTTTATTCTGGTTTAGCCTATCTTGAGCTTCCCAGATGATGCTAGTGGTGAACTCGCCTGCCAATGAAGAAGACGTAAGGGATGCAGGTTTGATCTATGGGTCTCGAAGATCACCTGGAGTGGGGCATGGCAACCCACTCCACTATTCTAGCCTGGAGAATCCCATGGACAGAGGAGCCTGGGGTGGGGGGTGGAGATACAGTGCATAGGGTCACACAAAATCAGACACAACTGAAGCTATTTAGCACCAGATTACTCTAAAAAAATCTGGTCACAACTCATTAAATGTGTTTCAAAAATCATTAATGGGTAGAAAACTTGAAAACCATACAATTAAGTGATATTTCAGAAACTGAAATTGTGACATGTTCATGAGTACACACATACTTTGCACTTTTGGACTGGGAGCAATGATATTCACCTGATAATCTATCAGCCATGTTTGCTATCATGCTTCTGTATTTCTACATCCTAGTTCAACATGGTGCTGGGATGATGAAATTGGTACTGTTTCCCTGGTTGGCAAGCTCTTTTTCATGGATGTGGGAGATTCCAAGGTCTAGCTAGGGTCCTCAGAAACATAATGGAGGAAATGAATTCAATTTTTCTAATTTCTTGTCTTAGCCATACTTCATTCATTCAACCATTAAATGTTGATTGAACACTTAGAATCTGCAAGGTGCTGTGTTAGGCAATGGAATTTCATCAGGAAATTAGTGCAGACATAAATGTATCCCTCACTGAGGTGATAATCTAGACTTATAATCTTTCATACATAATCACACAAAAAATATAGAATTGCAACTTTTTTGTGATACACTTCAAAGAGATTCTTTTGCTTACAAAATCACTTTTCTTAATGCTTTACCCTCTCTTCCTCTCCTTCCCTAGTGAATAAAATAATAGTTAGAACGCAAATCTAGAAAACTCACCGAAAGTACCTCTTAGGAAAAAATGGCCCCTACTCCCTCCTTGAGCCCTGTCACATACAAATATTCCACTGTCTTTTGGTGGGGAAATGAGGAAGGAAGGAAAGGTAATTATCTATCTCAGTTCCTGACAATTGATTTCTAAATGCACACTTGGAATACAGTCCATTTGAATATGAGGGTTTCCTGCAAAGCAGTTTTGCAAAGCATAATAACAGCGACCAAATTTTCAGCAAATTTGATTTATTTGATACATTAATTTTGTCATGAAAAGCCAGACATCTGCGCCTTTACTTTTCCCGAGGCAGGTAGAGTGGTGTAGATTCACAGGACAAAGCAGATTTGCTCCCCTTGTTCTTTTCTTTGAACTGATTATTCCCTATTAAAATAGATTCTCCGCTGAGTTTCAGTCAGCCTTCCAGTCAGGGATGGTTTTCCTGAACAGTATTGGCAGGAAGCTCTGACTTTGATTTGGATTTTGAGCTTTACTGTCAGGTTGGGTAAAGAGTTGATTAAATTATTTCATTTCATTTCTAAGGTACCATTTTTAAATGTCAAATCATTGTTAGATGCTAAAGCTTTCATTGCATTTAAAAAGTGTATTTCAGCCTACTTTTAACGAAAAAAAAATACTCCCTAAACTATTGGATCAATAGAGCCTGAGTGATGGACATTCATGTAGCTACATTCAGTTGTTTGAAAAATGAAACCTACATGATAGCTGTTTGAACTCTTCCAAGCTTCATATGTGCTTACCAGTATCCTTCTCTGTGAGTGCTATGTGTCCACCTGTAGTGATTCTGGTTTCCAATAGTAACATTCTCAGAAAAATTCCTTATGATGAACAACATATCTAGTCTTAGAGACATAGACCAAATAATCACATTTAATATATTACTTTCTATAGAACACCTTGCCTAAACTTAAATATAATTTAATATAAATTTTATGTTACATTAAAGATCCCCTGGAGAAAGGAATGGCTACCCACTCCAGTGGAAACAGCGACAGACTTTATTTTCTTGGGCTCCAAAATCACTGCAGATGGTGACTGCAGCCGTGAAAATAGAAGACACTTGCTCCTTAGATGAAAAGTTATGACAAATCTAGACAGCATGTTAAAAAGCAGAGACACTACTTTGCTGACAAAGGTCTGTATAGTCAAAGCTATGATTTTCCCAGTTGTCATATATGGATGTGAGAGTTGGACCATAAACAAGGCTTAATGATGAAGACTTATGCTTTTGAGCTGCGGTGTTGGAGAAAACTCTTGAGACTTTCTCAGATTGCAGGGAGAATGAACCAGTCAATCCTAAAGGAAATCAACCCTGAATGTTCACTGGAAGAACCAATGCTGAAGCTCCAATATTTGGCACCTGACGGGAAGAACCAATTCACTGGAAAAGACCCTGACAATGGGAAAGATTGAAGGTGGGAGGAGAAGGGGATGACAGAGAATGAGATGGTTGGATGGCATCACTGATGTGATGGACATAGTTTGAGCAAGCTCTGGGAGACAGTGAAGGACAGGGAAGCCTGGCGTGCTGCAGTCCATGGGGTCACAGAGAGTCAGCCACAACTGAGCGACTGAACAGAAACTCACTCCAGTAGTCTTGCCTGGAGAATTCCATGGACAGAGGAACCTAGCAGGCTACAGTCCATTGAGTCGCAAAGAGCTGGACATGACTGAGCAACTAACCGTTTCACTTCATTTCACTAGTGTATTTCTTATTAAGTAATAGTTGAGTTATATAGTTTCTTCTTTTCTTTCATCAAATGCCTTTCAAATTATCAGAAAATATAAGACTAAGAGCTAAAGCAACATGTTTGATTAAACATTTGCTTAAGAATTATATAGATGCACCAATGCTACCATCAAAGAGGGGAAGTCTTATACTGAACTGTGCGTAACAAGAGTGTACAATATTAAACCATGTATCAATTCTCCTCTTAGTATTAATCTTATAGAAACACAATGTGGAATAGGTTTTAGGGCTAAAAGCTTGGGCTTTGAAACTAATCATACTCTTTTTTCTCACATTACTTACATGCCCTTGGGCACATTATTCAACTTCTCTAAACCTAGATTTCTCCACTTATAAAACCTAGATAATATTTCAAGAATTGAAGTGGCACTAAATGTCTTTATTTAGGGTGCCTTGTATTACCTGGTAATTAACAAACAGTAGCACTTTGCCATGCTTCCCTGGGTTGTTTATAATTCATATCTCAGTATAATACAAACATGGTGGTCCTGGAAAACTATTATCAGCTGTGTTAATTATCACTGCCCATCCTTCAGATTGTGAGTTGTGAAAACAGAATTTTTTTCCAGTATTTATTTTTGCTAGTGCTTGTACCCAAAGAGCTCTAAAAATCTAATAGGTCTCTTATTTTTGAAGCCACCACCATCTCCCTAGTTCCCAGTGCTACCCAGAGCCCTCCAGGAATGATGTATTGCTTGAAGTTGTATTTCAGCAAGTTCTTATAACAATTTTTCTGACTGCCCTGCTTCCTTTGGCTTTAGCTTGCTCTCCAAATCTTATTAGGTATTCTTCTATCATCAATTTTCTTCATATATCTAGCTCAGTGAAACTATTTTATATGAAGTAATGTTTAAACACTAGTAGACTGATTGTGTTATAAGATTCATTAATCTTGCCATTTGATATTAATAAATTCCTCTAGGGTATTAGTTTTTGTTTGGTAGTGTTTTTTTTTCTTGAACGAGTTAGCATCTTCCTGGATGTGGGTATCTATTATGTCTAACTTGATTATCTAGTGGTGATAAAAAAAGAAAATCAGACCCAAAAGATTTTGGTTCATTGGATAAAATATTGAAAATGCTTTAAAAATATAAGTGACATTCCTGGTAGGTCAAACATTTAATTAACAATAAGAATTGATCGATGCTACTTTTGTAACATGTTAGTTTGGTACAGAGAATAAGGAAGTCATATTTTCAATATCCAGGTTCCTTGTTTGTCTTCTTGATTTTCTTCATCCAACAGAGAGTCATTCAGATTTTCTGTTGAGATTGCAAAATTTGTTTACCATATTTATTTCTTTATGATTTAAAAAATGTCAAATTGTGGAGGTTTTTATTATATGTTCTTTTAACAATTATACTAGGGATCACGATAGCCGCCATATATATAATTACATTGTTTAAGGCAAAACTAAGTGCTTCACAGTTATAGTCTTGAAACACAGAAGACATTTTAAATTGTAGAAATATTCATGAACCAAATCTAGTAATTAATTTCTGAATATTTTTATTTCAGGGAAACATTGAAAATTAATACATATTTCACTCAAAATTTATTGCAGCATTATTTTTACTGATGACAAGTTGATATGCACATATTACAAAAACTAGGGGAAATAATAGAAAAAATTTAAAAGACTGATTTTTCTTTTATAATTGATAGTTATAAATAATATATAATTGATGTATACTATATCAATTATAATTGATATAATTTATTATACTTGGTTATAATTGATAGTTTCCAATTTTTTTAAAAATAAAGCTTTGTGTGTGTGTGTGTGTGAGAGAGAGAGAGAGAGAGAAAGACAGAGAGAGAGGCTCCTACATCAATTTTTCTGGAAATCAATACTTACCTTCCCACACAAATTCAAGAGTGTTATCATTTATACATATGGTAACTAAAATTTAGTTCTAAAAATAAGCTCTGATATTTAAATGTTTATCTTTGCTAAGTTTTATTTTAAAATACCAGGCATCTCTGAAAATAATGAGGGTTAGAACTGACCAAGATGATTAAGCAAGTTTAAATTTATCCTCATGATAGAATTCAGCAAATATATCCTTGAAGTAATGGAATACACTTGACTCTCCTCAGGACTGATTGCATCTTCATCATTTAGCTACACAAAATAAACATTATGGAGACCCTAACGATATAAAATGTCCAAGCATTCCACAATAATAACAAAGCAACTGATATGTTACTCTTTTAAATGAAATCTCAAATTGTCATAACAATATAAATACCTATGAAATTTGAATGAAAGTTAAAATTTACTAAAAATTCATTTGTCTACTTTTACCAGCAGATCATTACCATCTACTACTACTATTGACTACTGTTAGTATAGTAAACTGATGGTAACAACTTTCATTAAAAGATATATTTTATTTTCCTTGCTGCTGTTTGAAATAAGCCTTATTGAAATTATGGAAAATCATAGTCCTTGCTACATTGAGACATAACCAGTTTTGAAGCAGTTTGCAAAACTTAGAAATTCAACACAGGTGTTGGATTTTCACTACTTGACAGGGAAATTTTATAATTTTTGAATTCAGTTGAATATAAACAAATCCCAATTCATATGTGTACTACTGAAACTTTTACACAATAAATATCACTACAGTAAAATTAAAAGAAAAAAAATACAATATTTTGCTCACTGGGCATTTGCTATTTATGAATATCATTTAAAATGTATAGGACATTATCTGCAACATTAATTATTTTAATTCTGAGATTTTCTTTCGAAAATATGTGTTTGTAATAGAATATCACAGACAGAGCTTCAATCTTTTTGTTTTTTCTCTTGTACAAGTGAAAACCATAATTTACACAGGGACCAAATTCTACCCAAAGTACAAATTCTCCTCTCAGAACATATAATTGAGATGAATCAGTATCTGGATTAGTATTAACAATGGATAGCAGAAGTCTATAAATTAGCAATAATTATGTTTCCTTTGTATGATTTTGAGGTATGGTTTGACAATTAGAGAAAAATCAGAAAAGAAAAACCTCATTCAATTAAATCTACCTATAAGTTGCTTGTTAACTTGGAGAGCCAAATTTTTGAAAATTGTCTTAGAAAGTTCTATTTTCTTACCAGTTTAATGGTAAAATCAATATATTACCTAAATCATTGAGAACTTGGTATTTTCTGATTGCTTGACATATATCACCTGGCCTTCTCAATAATAGTTATGTGCATGCATGCTTGATAAGTTGCTTCAGTTGTGTCCAACTCTGTGTGACCCTATGGACTGTAGCCTGCCAGGTTCCTAGTCCATGGGATTCTCCAGGCAAGAATACTGAGTGGGTTACCATGCCCTCCTCCAGGGAATCTTCCTGACCCAAAGATCAAACCGACATCTCTTATGTCTCCTGTATTGTCAGGAAGGCTCTTTACACCAGCGCTACCTGAGAAATCCTCAATAATAGTATGGACGGTGACATTAACCTCAGTTGACATATAAGGAACTGACATTTTAAGTCAATACATAATATATGTAGCTGATAAAGAATCCACCTGCAATGTGGGAGACTTGTGTTTGATCCCTGGGTTGGGAAGATCGCTTGGAGAAGTGAAAGGCTACGTGATAACTCCAGAGTTCTGGCCTGGAGAATTCCATAGGCTGTAAAATCCATGGGTTCACAAAGAGTTAGACACGACTGAGCAAACTTCACTTTCACTTTCACTTTAACATATTAAAGATCACTCTGTTAATACATGATAGCACTAGTCAGATCGGATCCCAGTTATAACGGACTCTAGAACCAATGCTTTATGTGATTATTGGTATAGAGCAAAACAATACGTATATAAGAGCCTATACATACAAAATAGCTCAGCAATAGAATAATTCAAAAAACAGCTTGAAATGGCTAATCAATATTTTAAAACATACCATTATAGCATATAAATAATAAATAGTGTATCATAAAGGTATGACACGCATGATGCAGATCAAGGAGACAGATTGTTGAATAAGTATGAGCTACAAAATGGAGAAGATCTGGGTTGTTCTGTAAATGGCAGATTAAAGTACAGTTACTGGTTGCTATTTTGTATTGTAAAAAATCTAAAATATAATGAAAGAAATAAATAGTATGAAGGATATTTACTGTTAAGCAGAAGACAATACAGATTCACAGACTTAGGGGACAACTTGCAAAGAAAAGACATCACCCGATACACAAATGACTCCAACAGACATTTTCGGAAGAGCTTTGACATCTTCGTTTTCTCATAATAAGTCACTTTAATATACTTTTATCTGCTGGTCAAAAAGATTTCCCAGACATTAAAAATGATTCACTTTTTTTATGATTGTAAAGCCTTTTTCTGACATTTTCAAGGAAATGAGAGTGAGTTGCAAACTGATTTTCTTGAAAGAATCCAAAAGTAAGAGGCACTTATTAAATTTAAGTAGCTAATATATGTTTAAAAAGTATTTCCCTATTTCTTATTTTTATTGATGCAATATCTTTCTGAAGTCATCAAATATTTTATAAAACATTTAAAGACAAATATTTTATACATTATATATTTACATTAAATATATATTTTGTCTTTAATTTAAACTAAATTTGTTTAGTTTTTTACTATACCTAATGCCTCAGTATGTTAAAATGCCTTTTCCTTTTAGGTATTACAATATTCAAACATAAATATTATTAATCCAGAGAAGGTCAGTACTTGTTTTGGTTCTATACAGAGACATAATCCACTGTATATCTTTCTGCCATCAGTGACAGCGATTTGTATAAAAGGGCTCTTTTTTCTAGCTGCTTTTGCCCAGCTGAGACAAAGTATGCAGTAGAGGGCTACACAAAAGCCAGGCTAAATCAGAAGTGTTTGATTCGTTTAGTTTCCCTACTGATCAACTTTGCACTTAAGTGACTAGGTAAGAAGACCACATCCTCCCACTCAAAGAATGCTGTCTCTTAGTGATAGTCATAGTCAACCTGATTTTCAAAGAGAACAAACAGGTAATGAATATGTTTTGTTTTAGGGTGTAGATTACATATGGGTGTTCCAGATGGCGCTAGTGGTAAAGACCCACCTGCAAACGCTAGAGACATAAGAGGCGTTAAGAGACACAAATATTTTCCCTGGAGTTGGGAAGATTCCTGGAATGGGAAATGGCAACCCACTCCAGTATTCTTGCCTGGAATATCCCATGGACAGAGAAGCTTGGTGGGCTACAATCCATGGGGCTACGGAGAGTCAGACACGACTGAGCACTTAATGTGGTCTGTGGAGATTATGAAAAGTGAAAGTCAAAGTCTCTCAGTAGTGTCCAGAATTCTCCAGGCCAGAAGACTGGAGTGGGTCGCCCTTCCCTTCTCCAGGGGATCTTGACAATCCAGAGATCGAACCCAGGTCTTCCGTATTGTGGGTGGATTTTTTTACCAGCTGAGCCATCAGGGAAGGCCAAGAACACTGGAGTGAATAGACTATCTCTTCTCCAGCAGATCTTCCCAACCCAAGAATCAAACCAGGGTCTCCTGCGTTGCAGGAGCTTATCTCTTCTCTTCACAATATTTCCTTTAATATTATTATTGATTGTTTTTGCGATTGAGATTCAATGCGCTCTCCACCCCTGCCATCACACTGCCAGGCTGCCTGTGAGCTCCCAGCATTTATTTTATTCTGAACATATTTTAGCTCTGAAACTCAAGACCCCTGCAACAGGGCTCTTTTATGCCAATGACCAAACACTCCACATCGCTCATAGTTGAAAAGCACCAATAAGATTGGACTGACCATGAATATCTCTTCTAGCTATTTCAAATTTCTAAGGCTAATTTCAATAATATATGGTGGGAAAAATCACTCATCAGTCAACACATATTTTGGTCACTTTCTAAACAATACCTCTATAAATCCCCTAACTCATTAACAGTATCACAGGCTATAAATTAGGTTGCTATCACAAGATAAGGGTGAGGGCAGGAGGTAATGGGGCACAGGACGTTAATCAGGAATTTAAGTCCTATGTGAATAAGACAGACCAAATGGTCTACCGTGGAGTGGAGTTCGGGGTAATGTGGATAACTGTTGGACAAATGTGGAGAAAAACAAAGAAAAATTTTTCTTGTGATCCTACGTTGAAAATAATAATAACTGCTTTACCTGGAGTTTTGGCTGTACACTGAATGCTTATGCTGGGTACATTATTTTGTAAACATTATTTTATTTATTTATTTTTTTATTGTTTTTCCATTTATTTTTATTAGTTGGAGGCTAATTACTTTACAATATTGTAGTGGTTTTTGCCATACATTGACATGAATCAGCCATGCATTTACATGTGTTCCCCATCCTGAGCCCCCCTCCCACCTCCCTCTCCATCCCATCCCTCTGGGTCTTCCCAGTGCACCAGCCCTGAGCACTTGTCTCATGCATCCAACCTGGACTGGCGATCTGTTTCACATTTGATAATATACATGTTTCAATGCTGTTCTCCCAGATCATCTCACCCTCGCCTTCTCCCACTGAGTCCAAAAGTCTGTTCTGCACATCTGTGTCTCTTTTTCTGTCTTGCATATAGGGTTATCGTTACCATCTTTTTAAATTCCATATATATGTGTTAGTATACTGCATTGGTGTTTATCTTTCTGGCTTACTTCAAACATTATTTTAAAATTTCACAAGTAGGAATGTGTATTTTCACTTTATAAATAAGGGCTCCAAGATATAGAGACTTTAAGACATAAAGCAACATAGCTAATAAATAGTTCAGCTAGGATTTGTCAAGTCCCCCTACTTGCTGGTACTTATTATTCAAGAGGGAAATTTAACTAACAAATGTGATCCAAATTACTGAAACCCTATGCCCTAAATATGTGCACTTACTCTTCTTTAGTAAAGCTGAGATAATTCACTTTCTAATTCCATCCTTTCCACATTCCATTTCCCATATCCATGTGTTCTTTGTGATATTTTTAAAGTATAAGGAGAATAAAGCAAGTGATGGGTTGGAGGGGAAAAAATGTAGCCTGATATTTCTTCTTGGTGTGTATGATTCTTTATTCTTTCCTTTCTCTTATCTCATAAGAATAGCCTTCTTGGGAAAATCTCAAAACATATTTCCCCTTCTTTCTTTCATTTTATCATGTTCCTTTTTCCAAAATCCCATGTAATTAAAATACTACCTAACTTTCCCACTTAGCTCTCCAGAAGTTTACAACCCTGAAGACCCAAGAAGTCCCATGGGAGATCATGAAAAAATATTTACATGTAGAAACATATGTGATTTACAAATCATTAATAGATATGAGTTCAGTAGTTAAGAATTTTTACTGAATCATACACCTGGGGAACACAGGGCTTGTAGTTACTGCATAGCTATTTCCCAATAGACTTTATGTAGAATAGAAATTCTTTCTTGCTTTGTCAGATCATATCATCTACACAGACTACTTGGCAATGAATGATATATGAGCTTGGTAGTATTAGTGGGAGAAAAAAAATTCTTGGTTCTCATTCAATATCATAGAGGTATGCCATTAAAAGATAATATCTTCTCTCTTCATCTCTGTAATACCACAGAGTATAGTTACATTTCAAAAAAATGTTCAAAAAAATTAAGAAAATCCCACTTTCATAACATGTAAAACTGAAAAATTATTCAAAATACCACACTTTTCAATATTTTATACATAAGAACACTCACCAAGTTAAATCTGTTTGGAAAATTTCTCTTAGGCAGTGAATGTAATTCCTGAAGATTATTAAAGCCATGGCATTGTTAATGTTTTTGATAACGCAGACCTAAATTAAATGAACACATTGGTGAATCAATTATTTTAAATGGCAATATTTTCAATTCTTAAGCAATTAACAATAGTTCGTTTAAAAAGGAATGCCTTTAGGAATGACAATTTTTAACAGCTCCCTTTTTTTCTTTTTCTTTCTTTTGTAAAAGAGATGTGCTTTGATAAGCTCTTTAAACATATTATGCATTATTAAAACTTAAAATTATATGCTTGACAGATAGCATATAGTTTTCTCTAGGGTTTTATTGCAGTCTGTGGAACTTATTAGTTGTGATTTCATTGCCAGTGGCAAAACACAGAGTATTCTATAAATTAAAACATTTGGCTATGGCTATGGGAAATTCTCCATGATAAACAGGGCTAGGGGGTGGGGGTGGAAAACAAACCTCACTGTTTTTATCCAAAAAAGAGAACAATTCAGCATGCGCAGAATTTGTGCTCCAGGTTTGTTTATCTCAAAGACTGAACACTCTAAACAATATGGGAATTGCAGTAATTTTAGAACCAGTGTAGATAAATTTACAAGTTAAATTACAATGTTTACAAAAGAATATATAGTGTAGTATACCTTACTTATGCCAGATGCTGGTAATCTGGACAGTGGGCTATCAATTAAAGTGGACAACAGCTTGGCCATTATTCATGTTGACTCCATTTTACTGGATCTTTTTTTTTTTTTAGATTAGTTTTTTAAAATAGCATGGACCAGGTATTTCCTGTCATCATCAACTTTTACTATCTCTTCAGTTTCCATTCTATACTTAACTCAATTGTTTTATTGGAATTGACAAATATATATTCCACCATTGACCCATGTAAATCAAGCCAGCAATGTTTTCTGAAGTAAATACATTTTTGCTATAGTAGTATAGGTGGTTGATTTTGTACTGCTTTGTATGACATTAACATAAAATTCAACTGAGGTACACAGCCAGAAGCTTACAGTTTGGCTTCCCTTGCGGTTCAGATGCTAAAGAATCCACCTGCAGTGTGGGAGCCCTGGGTTCAATCCATGGATTGGGAAGATTCCCTGGAGGCATGCATGGCAACCCACTCCAGTATTCTTTCCTGGAGAATCTCCCTGGACAGAGGAGCCTGGTGGTCTACAGTCCATGGAGTCGCAAAGAGTTGGACAGGACTGAGTGACTAAGCACACAGCACATATTCCTATGATTTCGAACGTGTATAAATACCATTAATGTAATTCACAGCTTTACATAGGATAAAATGATCAAAATTAGGTTAAGTACAAACAAATTATTACCAGTGCATATGTAACAAGGGCATTTTCAAATGAACTATTGATACTTAATTAGTTGAACTTGTCAAATAATTACAGAATAATCACAGCCCTCATAAGCAACTGTGATAAACTAATGAAATTTGACTTAATAAGACATGTATAAATTTACGTTTGGTTGAAACATCTGAAAACTGGCAAACAGTTTTAGTGTGTGAGATGAGAAGCATTTCTATAATTATTGTGACTGTATTGCACTCTCCTCCACAACCCGCAACATTCTTTTTTGTTTATCCCAATCCTTTTTCCTGCTCTTTCTCCTCTTTTTGCTTCTTTACCAATTCTCATCTCATTTTTATTACAACGTTAAACATTGTATGTATAATCTATGTTACTCTACCATTAAATTCTGAATCTAGAGCACTTACTTCTTGAGTGTGGTTTTTGTAAACGTAGAAATGTATATACACTTAATTTGTTTAGCAAAATTTGTATTAAACTCACACAATGCATATTTTTGATAAAATCTTTGACAATGGATTGGCTTCAATTACATTATTCCTCTTTCAGATCGCAGAAAACTCAGTGTTTTGTTAGTTTCCTTCCTTACTATACGGTTTGACCTCATGCAGTTCACATCCTCTTTCCAGTCTAAAGCCATACATTTTCCTTTCTTGCTCTGAATTCACCTGCCACTATTTTAAAATCATAGTGTTTTATATTTGGAAACTATATATACCTACATACCCACTCCAACTTATCTTAGCTTTTCTCCAGATATAAGAGGGATGAAAACTAAAACAAAAGAAATTTGAGTAACTCAGTAATTTGGTTTAATTTATACACTGAGCCACACTGTTTGAAATGTGGGAGTAGGAGTGATAAAATTTCTCAATTTGTGTCATTGTTTGCTGTTTAAAAAAAGATTGAAAATATGTTTGCCTCACTAGATTGGGAACGAAAACAGAAAGTATGCCTATTTTACTGTTTTTTTTTTTTTTTTTTTTACCAGTGTATTGCCATGTAATGTTCTTTGCATAAAGATTTTGTACCACACAGCAATTGAACAAAAGGATGATCAATTGTAAAAATGATTTTATTTATTATATCAAAAATATTGTGGTGCTTTTGGGTAAATCAGTAGATTCCTAATAAATTTATCATGGTAAACATCTTGAACTAGATAGATTAAAAATGAGGAGCAACGCATGATAGCATGGAGGAAATACAATGTGGAGAGGCAGTAGTTTCAGTTACTCTGAATTAGTACTCTGATTGGACAGTAACTTGTTTGTTCTAGATGATATTAAAATTCATTAGTTCTAAGTTCCTCATGTTACAGATTAGGCAAATAAACCTCAGAGAGATTTTTTTTTCTTTTAACTAGTTATCTATGACCTGTTTAACTAGTTTTTAAGCTAGTTGTGAGGATCATACCCAAAAAGATTTCCTACAACACAGTTCAGTGGGCTTTCTAATGTAGCATATTGCTATCAGCCAGAGTGTATAAAAAAAGGAACATAGTAAAGTATCCTTGCCTGGAGAGTCCCATGGATAGAGGAGTCTATAGTCCTTGGGATTGCAAAGAGTGGGGCACAACTGAGTGACTAAGTATACATGCACAAAACGGAGTAAAAAATGAATTTAAATTGAAGAGCTTAGACTAACACTACCTCAGTCATTTACTAGCAAGTAACTCAGAATTGATGCTGAGTTACTCTTGAGAGTTGGAGAAGACTCTTGAGAGTCCCTTGGACTGCAAGGAGATCAAACCAGTCAACCTGAAGGAAATCAGTCCTTAATATTAATTGAAAGGACTGATGCTGAAGCTGAAGTTCCAAAACTTTGGCCACCTGATATGAAGAACTGACTCATTGGAAAAGACTCTGAAGCTGGGAAAGATTGAAGGCAGGAGGGGAAGGGAACGACAGAGAATGAGATGGTTGTATGGCATCGCCAACTCAATGGACGTGAGTTTGAGCAAGCTCTGGGAGTTGGTGATGGACAGGGAAGCCTGGCATGCTACAGTCCATGATGTAGCAAAGAGTTGGCCACAACTGAGTAACTGAAGTAAATTAAACTCAGTTTTGCAACTCTTCCCCAGTGGTTCTAGTGGTAAAGAATCTGCCTCACAAGACATGTGAGTTTGATACTTGGGTGATGAAGATTCCCTGCAGTAGGCAATGGAAACCCACTCCAATATTCTTGCCTGGAAAATTCTGTGGACAGAGGAACCTGGTGGGCTACAGTCCATGGGGCTGCAGAAACTCGGACATGACTGAGTGACCAAGTACACACAAACAACTCAGCTTTGGTAAGCTTCAGCTCCCACATGTATAAAATTAGGATTATTCTATCTAACCAAGATACAGTCATCAAATCCTTCTAGCTTCTCAACAGTGGCTCATGGGGCCATAGGTGATCTGACTGCTACCCAATCTTCCAAATTCAAATTACATCCACCTGAATTCAGCTTCATTGTCTTTCTTTATATTGCTTGCACACATCCCATTATATTCTGCCCAAGCACCTATCAATTTAAGCTTTTCTCTGCCTGAATCTTGTTTTAATCTGGGTGTAGCTGACTTCATGTTTGGGGTTAATTTCTTAGCTCTACTTTAAATTTTGTCTCCTCAGAGGACCCTTCCTATTCTACATGGTATGTAGCCTTTCTTCTTTCAATAAATATTAAATGAGTCCTGCTATAGACTGAATGATTGTGTCTCCTGACAACTTCATATATTGAAGCCTTTGCCAGTTAATCAGGTCATGATGGTGGAGTCCTCATGATGGGATTAGTGGCCTTATTAGAGAAGGGAGTTAGCTCTCTCTGTCTCTCACTCAGCCGTGTGAATCCGAGAAGGTGACTGTATACGAGCCAAGAAGCAGGTCCTCATCAGACTCAGGATGTGATACTTAAACTTTTCAGCCTCCATGACTTTTAAATAAATATTTGCTGTATTTTGTTGCAAACCAAGCTAACTAATACAGTGGCCATGACCCTAGTCCTAGCCAGATACTGTATACCAGATTCTTAAGCTGTTTTTCCATTATACTTAAGGTATTTATTTATTTATCTATCCTGTAAATCTTTAAGGTTTTAACTTTCAAGAGGTGAGGATTTTGTTGGTCATCTTCATAGAAATGTCCACAAGGTTGTCTCATGCCTGGCATATTACAAATGACCAATGTATGAAATGAACCAATAGATGATTTCACAAACACTTTTAGATCTAAGTATCTGTGTCAGTCACTAACAGTTGCTAGGCACACATTTCTAGTCATCAAGTTTGACAGGAAACACATCTGTAAGGATCTATTCACTCAACAAATACTTTTTAAGCCCCAAACAAGTATCGTCCTATGGTAGATGCCAGGAATACAGTTGTGAATAAACATTAACTCCAGTCACATGGAAGAGATATCAAGGAGAAGATAACTAAGTTTTTCAAGTATACACCAAAAAACTGATTATGATTGTATTTGATAAGTTTTTAACCACAATTAAAAATAAAATAATAAAAAATTATAAAGTTAAATAATTCTATTTGAGATATGTTCTGTGAAAGAGAAGCACAGGGGTCTACGAAAATTCATAATGGGAGGGCTTGATCTGCCACTGGGAAGAGGAGAGGTCAAGGAGAGTGTACTAAAGAGTAACAGTTGCATTAAGAACTAAAAGATGCATAGCAATGTCTAGCTGAAGAGACATGTGAAAGTTCTAGGCACATGATCTGACTTAAATAGTTGTTTTTTTTTAATTTGTTTGTTTTTTGGAAAACATTTATTTTTTATTTTCTTAATTAATTTTATTGGAGTATAGTCACTTTGCGGCTTCCCTGGTATCTCAGACGATAAAGAATCCACCTGCAATGCAGGAGACCTGGGTTGGGAAGATCCTCTGGAGGAAAGCTTGGCAACCCAGGGAAATCTTCTTTCCTGGAGACTCCCCGTGGACAGAGGAGCCTGGCGGGCTACAGTCCGTGGGGTTGCACGAGTCTGGCATGACTGAGTGACTGAGCACAGCACAGCACATAGTAGCTTTACAACGTGGTGCTAGATTTCGCTGTAGAGTAAAATGAAGCAGCCGTAATGTACATATCCTCTCCCTTTCGGACTTCCTACCCATTCAGGTCACCGCAGAGCATTAAGTAGAGTTAAGCTGTTGAAATGAGGCTACACAAAGGCCAAAGCAGCAGTAGCAGAGACGGGAAAGGGCCTGAGACGAGTCTGAAGGGGCCCTTAGTCAGGGGGTCCTGTGGCGCTACCAGGGAAGTAACCCTGAGGCTCCCTGCCGCTGCTGCTTCGTTGCTGTCTTGTCTGACTCTCTGTGACCCATGAGCTGCAGAGGAGCCACAAGACTCCTCTGTTTATGGGGATTCTCCACCAGGAATACTGGAATGGGTTGCCAGGCCTTCCTCCAGGGGATCTTCCCAACCCAGGGATTAAACCCAGGTCTTGTGCATTGCAGGTGGATTCTTTACCATCTGAGCCAAGAGGGATGCCCATGAGTCTCCCCCGGACTATGAAAGCACAGTGAATTCTATTTGGGGGGCAGGACACTTTTCTGAAGGAAGACTTACTTATGGTGAATAGGAAGATTTTCATAAGCAGGGATGAACAGTACAAGCAGGATGGTAATGAAGAGATGGGGGAGGAGTGTGAGGCTCTTTGAGCTTGTGCAAAGCCTAGATATGCATCTATTATTAATAATGGACCACTTTGGAGAGTCTAAAGTGTATGTGGTGGTACTTACTCAGTCGATTATGACTCTTGGCCACTCCATGGACTGTAGCCAGTCAGGCTCCTCTGTCCATGGACTTCTCCAGGCAAGAATACTGAAGTGGATTGCTATTTTCTTCTCTAGGCTAATGTGTATACCCTCTTTCATCATAAGTTGGAGCATCCAGTCCAAATAATTTCCCTTCTTCCCCATTTTAATAACATGGTTTTTCCAACACATAAGAGTTTATTTCTCTTTGATTAAAAAGGAATTCAATTCAGTTCAGTTGCTCAGTCATGTCTGATTTTTTGTGACCCCATGAACTGCAGCATGCCAGGCTTCCCTGTCCATCACCAACTCCTGGAGCTTGCTCAAACTCATGTCTATCAAGTCAGTGATGCCATCCAACCATCTCATCCTCTGTTGTCCCCTTCTCCTGCCTTCAATCTTTCCCAGCATCAGTGTCTGTTCAAATGAGCCAGTTATTGGCATCAGGCGGCCAAAGTATTAGAGCTTCAGTTTCAGCATCAGTCCTTCCAATGAATATTCAGGACTGATTTCCTTCAGGATTGACTTGTTTGATCTCCTTGCAGTCCAAGGGACTCTCTAGAGTCTTCTCCAACACCACAGCTCAAAAACATCAATTCTTTTGATTTGACTATATAAAAAAGAATTATTGGAGCATAATTTATTTAAAATGTGTTAGATTCTGCTTTACAGCAAAGTGAATCAGTTATACCTATATACACATCCACTCTTTAAAGACTATTTTCCCATATAGATCATTACAGAGAACTAAAAAGAGTTCCCTGTGCCATACAGTAGATCCTCATTAGAATTTACTATCTGTTTTACATATAGTAGTCTTTAATTAAAAAAAAAAATTTCCTATGAGAAAGACTTCTGTGCATTGGTAATATATTTCCAAATGTCAAGGCATTACCACAAGACTTTCATAAAGACAGTAAAAAGCTAAAGAATTTATCTCAAAACCTCCCTGCCAGGCTTTCCTTTTCCTTATTATTAATATCCGTAGAAAAACAGAAACCTTTCCTAAAAAGATTTCCCTAAAAAAAAAAAAAAGCTTTGAAGAATGAGTGAGTCGAAATGAAGGAAAGAATAAGATAAGCAATTATTAGTAGGGGGGAATCAAAGGAGCAAAGAGAGGACTTGTTTTATAAATTACTGGTAGGTATTTTCTACTTATATTTGAATGAAAATTGCAATGGAAGACATGATGGACATGAAATCATCAATGAGTATGAGTATTAGTATTCTAGAGCTGCTGTAACAAAGTACCACAACTTGGGTGGCTTAAACAACAGGAATTTATTGTCTCATAGTTTTGGAGACTAGAAATCCAAAATCAAGGTATTGGCAGGGTTGACTTCTTCTAAGGGCTGTGAGGGAAAGACATATTCCAGGCTTTTATCCTTCACTTGTACATGTCTATCTTTTTCCTGTGTCTCTTTTTATCAATCTTCCTTCTGTCTATACATGAGTGCATGCTAAATCACTTCAGTAGTGGTCGACTCTGTGACCCCATGAACTGTAGCCCACCAGGCTCCTCTCTCCATGGGATTCTCCAGGCAAGAATACTAGAGTGAGTTGTCCTTCCCTTATCCAGGGGATCTTCTGATTCCAGTAATCAAACCCTCATCTCTTACATCTCCTGTATTGGCAGGCAGGTTCTTTACCACTAGCGCCACCTGGGAAGCCCTCTTGTCTGTACATCTGTGTCCAAATTTTCCATTCTTACAGGGACTTCAGTCACTTTGAACTAGGACCCACATTTAATGATCCTTGATCATTTTTGTAAAGATTCTATTTCCAAATAAGATTACACTCTGAGGTGCTAGGGGTTAGTCTTTAAACATACACATTTAGTGAAGTGTTAGTCACTTTTTCATGTCCAACTCTTTGCAACCTCATGGACTGTAGCCCACCTGGCTCTTCTGTCCATGGAATTCTCCAGTCAAGAATACAGGAGTGGGTAGCACTTCCCTTCTCCAGAGGATCTTCCCAAACCAAGGACAGAACCCAAGTCTCCACATTGCAGGTGAATTCTTTGTCATCTGAACCACTGACTGAGGGTTAGTTAGTCCTTAATCACACAAATTTAAGGGGAAAACAATTCAACCCATAATAGTGTGTCAAAATGCTTTAGTAAACGGCAAAGTATTGAAAATAAGCATTTACATTATTACATATTCCATTGGATGATGGCAGGGACTAAAAGGGATGATATATGAGCACATGATTTCTAGAAAAACAAAAATTTTATTCTTAGACACTCATATGGACAATTCTTTTAGTAGTATAGCTTAAAATTGTTAAGAAGATGCTTTTACGAGCCACTGATTGGGTAGAAAGGAGCTTTTAGAGTTCACACCTTCATTTCAAACAAAAATAACAAAGAAAAAATATAACAAAGAGAGGTAGAAAAAGGAAGACACATGTATGAGTACTACATGTAAGAGGACTTAGGGTGAAAAACAAGAGACACTATTATTAGGGGTAAAAAATGGAAAAAATAAGTCTTTTGTGGACATTATTACATTAGACTTTAGTATGTAGTAAAATGATTTATAATTTGTCATATCATCATACTTTTTGACTAAGCCAACTAATGCTAAAAGTCATAATTTTTTTTTTTCGTTATGGTCGAATGTTGAAGTGATAGATGAAGGTACAAAATACCTGAAAAATATTATAAGGATGTTCAATTTATAGGCAAAAGTGACAGTTCTAATCATGAACAATAGAGATATGATTAAAAATCAAAATATCTTCTCATCTCTCTTGAAATCATTCTCTTACAATGCCACATCAACTAAGAATTATCATTGATATCTTTTGTGGTGACATTTTTAATAGATTATACTGCATTTCAATATACAGCAAAATCATCATCAAATTGTTGGTAACTCATCATTAAAACTCTATGCTTTAAATTTTGTTTTGAAGACATACATTACTGCCACCTCACTTGATTGAGTTTAGTCTTTACCTGAAATTTCTTCCAGCACCACATCACTTTTTCTACTCTCTTAATTTTCTGATACAGACCAATATCTGCTTAACTACTTTTGGTTTTTAGCTTTCACTTTGCCTGTGTTATGTTCAAAAATAATTCATTTCATTATTATTCTTATTATGAGAAACTACATTCCTTTTGTAGCATGTTTATATAAACGATTCACATTTATTTGAAAAGTATGGCAGGGCTTATAATAAAAATTATTTCCTAGAGAAAAACGAAATTTTAAACATTGGTTCATTTAACAAGTTGTGTTCATTCCCTAGAGATAATAGCTTTTAATTGATAATATTTTAATTCTTCTAAGTTAAGTTTTTATAAAGCTATTTTTAAATGTAATAAATTTATATTTTAATTAGTTGGCATGATAAGATAAATGAAGATTTAATTTATTTTTACCAATTCTCCTTTTTTTATCTACTCTTCCCAATACAGTTTTAGCATTTTTTTCATCTGTCAGTAGGGAAATATTGAAACTTAAATAATATATATAAATATAGTCATTTCGTATTTCTTCACACATAGGAATTATCTTTTGATTCTCAGCTTTGCAGTATGAAGATAATGAATAGCTCCCTTAAAACTAAAACAATGAAATTTAACCATGTTCGTATTTACTTTTATGTTTTTGATATTTGTTTTATCACTATAATTACTTTTATGCTTAGGCTATAGGTTCTTCCAATAGTTGGAAATACACATTGGCTTTATTATGACTATTTAATATTTCAAAGTCAAGAATTGCCATTCATTTCCTTTAATATTTTCATTTTCTTATTTTCCCAGGATTCTAATTGCCTTCTATTTTTGCAACTTCTCATTTCTGGAATATTCTGGAATCTTTCCTTTATCGTCTTCTTTATTCTATGAGAAGCATGAATTGCAGATTGAGTAGGACAACACTAGTGACAAGGAGAACAGTTAGGAGGCTGCTGCCCTGTAACAGCTGAAATATAAAGGCAGCTTCAGTGACAATAACGGCAGTAGGATCAGCTTAAATCCATCATTATTATGAGTAAAACAGCTGGAAGCACATGCTCTCCATACACTGTGTCAGTGGCATCATTTTGCATAGAAAATATTGCACAATATTGTTTTATTTTCTATCATACAAATCCCAAGATTAGAGATTGTAAAACCATTCTAGGTCATAGAAATTTTACAATTGACAAATGTGGTAAACACAGACACCCACACATTAATTTAATATCTATTAGTACAGAAGAAGATCATACTTACATTGTATTTTTAATAGTTGCACTAAAATTTTTATTAGTTTTTTTAATTGTCATAGTGATTAAAAAAAACCTGAATTATAGTGAAGTAGTTTTAATAATATGTATCCTTAATAGACAGTAATTAATTGGGGTATGTATATGTTGGAGGGGGTATAGTGGTTAGTATTTGCAAAGGATGACCTTGACATGGTTTGTGAGGCCTCCAAAGCAATTACTGTAGAAACCAGGATGGAAAACAATGGCAAAAAGCAGATAGAAAAGCTTGAATTAGTCCAAATCACAGACATTGCTCAGCAGCATGAGATGACAGTTAACTTTTAATGAGGGGCGACACGAGATAATTAAATCTTGACATACAATTATGAAAGAAAATATCAGGTAACAATCTTGCTATGCAATATAAAAGAAGAAAAGACATTTTCTGAAAACTTGCCTGATGCTCTGTCATCTGAAACTATTCTTTATGAGTGCAGGGTGAAGGTCAAGGAGGTATCTCAACTCCATCAATCCTTTGGACAGTTACAAATGACCTTTCGCTTTCCATAAGACATTCAATATTCTGAATTGGAGAGATACATTTTTCTGTGTTTAGAAAATGGCAAAATTGAAACCTTTCCTGTTGCAGGAGGCTCACTTTTGTTGACTCTCTTGGACAGCCTGTTCATTCCCCAAAGCTTGTTCAGGCTATGATCTCATTTGCATTAACTACCTAATCTAGAGAAAAACGTCAGTTCGATATTGTGTGTCTGAAATTTTTCTACTTGCAGAATAACTTACTCAAGCTTTAAAAATCTAGCATTGGCCTGTTAGAGGATGATAATACTTCCTTTAAAATACTTGAGTGATTTTTAACTTCAGAGAAGTAATCCAAAAGTTTTGCACTTATATTAGAAAGCTAATAAGCAGGGTGGAAGCAAGATTAAATCCTTGAATTTTCTCTCCTAGCTGATAGTCTTAAAAATAGTTATTTTTGAGTAAAATTTTAAATACCTAAAAAAGGTTCCTGCTCAGAAATAAGACTTCTTCCTCTAATAAATTCAGATTTTTACAATACTTACTTTTTCTTATTTTTTCTCATAAAAGGTCACAGTAATCAAGCTGTCATCAGCTTATGAAATATATAACAGTACAGCTACTGGCTAAAATTACATGTAGAGGTACCTTGAGATAACACAAGACTTATACTATACTTATGAATAAGTGCATTGTGATGTGTAGTTATAAAGTTTTAAGCATTAAAATGCATGTGACACCAGTTCAAAGAGTAAGGTATTTTATATATATTTTTCACTTACTTACTTAATTATTCCTTTAATATGAAAGAATTGGGTCTCTCTCCTACAAGTCAAAGACTGCCCTAGGCAGTGAGGATACAACCAGGGTACAAGACAGATGGTAATCCTCTCCTGGTAGAGGTTCCATTGAGGAGACATGACGAAGTAATGCGTACAAGCAAACACATAAGAAACATCATTGCAAATACTGTGAAATTAACTGGAGAAAACAAAATAGAGTAACGGATAGACAAGTGGAAACTGAAGCAGAAGACTGCTTTTCATACTGTGTGGTTAGGGAAACTGCATAAAGTGTGTATTCTTACCTGCCCAAGCTATTAAAATTGTGAAGCAGATGTATGTAATTTAATGAGAAATTGATGAGGTTTCAGTCACTGATTGCCTTCTTTCTAAGGCCATTTCTCCAGCTAAACCATTCATAGTCATTTTTATCTATTTTCATCATTTACTCTTCTAAAATGGAAAGGTAGTTTTTGATCATTGACTAATCTTACAAAAGATTACAGAAATAGCTTACTTCCTTAAATTGTTGTATTTTCTATAATACAACTGTAAAGGAATTAATATATTTTGTGGGACAATTTTCTAAGTTTAATTATGGAAGAAGTTATTATAACAGGTAGATGTCTTCATTTTATAATACGGTCTTTATGCTTTTTGTAAATTATACATTTATTGGAAAATTATTATAAAATTATTCAAAATTCCATCATATGTTGTAGAAAAAAGTGTGCATTGTTCTAAAATGGTCTTTTTTGATGATTACATCATAATTATGTCCTCTACCCTGGGATTTCTATACAATATCAAAGGTTTACTTTTGAGAGGCAGAGAATAACTTTTGTTGGCCAATAAACAGATACAGACAACAAAAGACAACCCAAAAAGAATTAAGAAAACAAAAATAAAAGTAAAGTAATGATTGATGAAGGTTGGTAATCTTAAAAATTTTTTTAATAGTTTTGAAATTTAATTAAATGGAAATAACTTTCCTCTCTGATACATTATAATCAGTTATACTCAAAATACAAGAGATTTCATGTAAGCTGATGCAAAGATTTTGTAGCAATATGGTTGTAGTCCTGTGACACATCTTACCTGAGAGCAAACTCTTTATGTTTCAGTGGCAAATTAAATCTAGTTAGAAAAAATAATAAACTTCAGATTTCAAGGTTAGTTGTAGCAAGATCTATTTTCACCATGAATGAAAGGTGACACATTTTTTTAACTTCAGAATTCCACTTATAAAATTGACCTCTAACCTACAAATAATTGTTTGAATTTTTGCACATTATGGTATACAAAGTATTTTATTCCCAAATCATACCCATGTAAATTGGAGATCTTAGCTAGTATCCAAGTTTTCTAATAGGTTCACTGATAAAAATCATGTAACACAAGCAAAACAGGAAGTAGTCTGGGGCCTCCAATGCCTCTCCCAAGCTCTATCCCTTCTTCCCTCTGTTTTAGAAAGCACTCCAAACCAGATAATCTGTAAGAGCTTTAATCATATATACAGACACACTGGACTTCTCCGGTAGCTCAGAGGTAAAGAATCCACCTGCTATGCTTGGAGACACAGGAGACGCGAGTTCAATCCTGTGGGTTGGGAAGATCCCTGGAGGAAGGGGTGGCAACCCACTCCAGCATTCTTGCCTGGAGAATCCTGGGGACAGAGCAGCCTGGCGTGCTATAGTTCATGGGGTGGCAAACAGTGGGACATGACTGAAGCTACTTAGCACACACATAGTCGGTGTAGGAGTGATTTTGGTCCTGAAACATCTTCATCTTATACTTACTTACACAGGTTATGTAACATTCTCCAGGGGGCCCTGAGGATTCCTGCCAGGTGAATTTGATTCCAGATTTGCTTACCATCAGCAATCCTACGTCCTGTATATTCATAGAAAAGAATTCTCCCTTTAGCAAATACCGACTTTTCTTTCATTAAGAGGTCTCTCATTTGTCTGTTTAGAAGAACTGACTGTGTCAAACTCTTTCTATCCCTGGGGTATCAGCCTTATGCCCTTTTCACCCAAAAGAAAATGTAAAACACAGCTTCCGTGTAACCATTTACTTCCCATGAGCAAACAAGTATACTTATTTCAAATTATTCAATTCAGGTTAATATATATTGACAGAGGTGTCACTTTTAACTTGGGATAATGAGGAGTATTCCACCAGCAAGGATCAATGAGAAATTGAAAGATCCTTTGTTCACCCTGTTATACTTCTCTTGCTCCTCGAGAAGAAAAGCTAGCTCCATCTGCAAGTAATACAGATCATTGACAATGCATTGGTGAAATCATTGATAAAATTCATAGAAACTATAGTTTCATTACTGCTTCCCTATGTCCAGGTTGAAATTTAAAAAGTAAAAGAAGAGGTAAAAAGGTAAAGAAGAGACCAAAACTATAACAGCACCTTTCAAAGTTGCATTTCCTGTAACAAAAGAAGCCTGGTACAGTATATCTGAGAGCTTCATAAAGTTAGTGCAAAGCAAGTGACAAACATGGTCAGTGAAGAAGATCTATTGTTTATCAACAAAATCCCTTCACCAAGGTGCACAGTGGTACAGGGCATAAGACCATAGGCAAATATACCAGGAAAGAGCTTCATGGAGTGAATGGGGTGGCAGGTATTTCTCTTTATAGGCAGATGACTCCATCAATTAAAGGAGTATGAACTTCTCTTAGCAATTACCATAATACAAGAGAGATAAATAATATGTGACGGAATGACATTTTTCTCTTTTATAACTGGAAAGCTATAGTCAAAGAGGGGTTTGATTTTTTTTTAATTGATAGATGTGAAGATAATTAATAATACTTATATTTTATTTTTGGAGTAATGATGCTAAGAAAGGTACTCGAGAAAGATAATCTTCAATGGAGCAGCAATCACCGAAAAAGAATCTGCCCTAAATTAAATTTCTAAATGGTCCTCCAAACAGAATATTTGGAAACAGCCAATGAGGCTTTTTTGAATGGCTTCAGTGTTAAAAGGAATAGTAAAATTTGTGCATTACAAATGAGCTAACTTCCAATCACAGCTAACAAGAGAATACTTTTCAACTTCCAGAGAGTTCAAGATTTTGCTTTTCCATTCTGAAACATGCATCTTGTAAAAAATCCTCATGCTAGTTTATAAAACAGATAAACACTTTTTCATGACATTAAAACTGTTAGTTCTATTTCTGTGATAGTGCATCCAAGTGATATAACTCAGTAATAAATTTAGTATTTCAAAGTGCTTTAATCTATCACATCAGAGTCAATATATTTATTATGTTTCTAATATTGATGCTTTTGAACTGTGGTGTTGGAGAAGACTCTTGAGAGTCCCTTGGACTGCAAGGAGATCCAACCAGTCCATCCTAAAGGAGATCAGTACTGGGTGTTCATTGGAAAGACTGATGCTGAAGCTGAAACTCCAATACTTTGGTCACCTCATGCAAAGAGTTGACTCATTGGAAAAGACCCTGATGCTGGGAGGGATTGGGGGCAGGAGGAGAAGGGGACGACAGAGGATGAGATGGCTGGATGGCATCACCGACTCGATGGACATGAGTTTGAGTAAACTCTGGGAGTTGGTGATGGACAGGGAGGCTTGGCCTGCTGTGAATCATGGGGTCGCAAAGAGTCGGACATGACTGAGCGACTGAACTGAACTGAACTGAACTGAATATTGACAGTTATATTTTAGCATTTTAAAGAAATAAGAAAATAATTTGATCAATGACAATGTATCTCTTCCAAAAGGTAAATTCTATTTTCCAATCGTGGAATAAAAACACAAGCACACAAACATATATTATATATATATATATACACACACACACACACATATTAATTATCAATTGCTACTAATGAATTACTGCATACCCAGCTCGTTAAAATGTCACATACTTTTCTGTTTTCATAGATTGAGAGTCCAGGCAAATCTTAACTGGGTTTCCTGCTTAGATCCTCAAAAGGCTGCAATTAAAGTATCAGCCAGGCTGTCTTCCTATTTGGAGATTTGACCTAGGAAGAATCTTATTTTAAAATTACTCAGGTCATTGTTGGAGAAGGAAATGGCAACCCACTCCAGTGTTCCTGCCTGGAGAATCCCAGGGACGGGGGAGCCTGGTGGGCTGCGGTCTATGGGGTCGCACAGAGTCGGACACGACTGAAACGACTTAGCAACAGCAGGTTGTTGTGGGACTTTTTTCCTGTAGACTGAATGATTGAAATCCTGGCTTTCTTACCAATTGTCAGCCCAGGGACTGCTTTCAGCTCCTAAAGCCAATCGTCAGGTCCTTGTTTGTGGTCCCCTTCATAAGCCATCTCATAGCATAAGAGCTTACCTCTTCAAGTCTAGCAGGGCCATCTCTCTTCTGTTGAATTCGAAGTCAATTTTAAATGACTTTTATTATGTATGTGAAATCCCTTCACTTTGCTGTGTAGTATAACCCAATCGTAAGAGTTAAACTTGGTCACTCCACTCCAGTATTCTTGCCTGGAAAACCCCATGGACAGAGGAGCCTGGCAGGCTAAGTGTCGGACATGACCGAGCGACTTCACTTTACTTTACTTTACCTTTGAAATAAGTCACAGTCCAAGTTTAAGGGTAAGAGACTGCACAAGCGTGTAGATGAGGGTTTGGTAATCATCTTAGAATTCTATCTATTAATTTGTTATTGGTCATATTTTTTAAAAATGTACCCTTTAATAGTTCAAAATCATGAATTCAGCATACATTGTTCCCAGTTAGATATTACTCTGTCACTTCTGAATCAGTTTTCCTTTTCAATATCTTTAACTCTCTGACAGACTTATCCATGATTTACTGTCAGTGCCTATTGTTGTGACCTAAAATTGTGAATTGAGATTCTCTAATTCTAACAACAGAATATATAGCTATTACTTAAAAATTTAGAATAGGGTAGTCCTAGAAACTCAAATATCTGAGCTTAGGTAGCTTTATAAACATTAAATATCTAGACAGAAGCATTAAATATCTAGACAGAAACATTAAATATTTAGAACTATTAAAATAATACAAAATAATACAAATATTTTCAGGGAGAACTATGAGAATAAACAATTATAAAGGCATAAGTGGCTATATGTTCTTGTCACTTTTAAAATACACTGTCAATTTTTTTTCAACATTCAAAAAATGAAGATCATGGCATCTGGTCCCATCATTTCATGGCAAATAGATGGGGAAACAATGACAGACTTTATTTTCTTGGGCTCCAAAATCACTGCAGTTGGTGACTACAGCCACGAAATTAAAAGACGCTTGTCCCTTGGAAGAAAAGTAATGACAGACCTAGACAACATATTAAAAAACAGAGACATTGCTTTGCCTACAAAGTTCTGTATAGTCAAAGGTATGTTTTTTTCCAGTTGTCATGTATAGATGTGAGAGTTGGACTATAAAGAAAGCTGAGGACCTAAGAATTGATGCTTTCTAACTGTGGTACTGGAGAAGACTTTTGAGAGTCCCTTGTACAGCTAGAAGCTATAACCAGTCAATCCTAAAGGAAATCAAACCTGAAAGTTCATTGGAAGGACTGATGCTGAAGCTGAAGCTCCAATACTTTGGCCACCTGATGCGAAGAGCCAACTCATTGGAAAAGACCCTGAGGCTTGGAAAGATTGAAGGCAGGAAGAGAAGGGAATGACAGAGGATGAGATTGTTGGATGACATCGCCAACTCAATGGACATGAGTTTGACCAAACTCTGGGAGATGGTTACAGACAGGGAGGCCTGGTGTACTGCAGTCCATGGGGTCGTAAAGAGTCAGACATGATCGGACAACTGAACAAAAACAACAAAGTGGCTATATGTTCTTATCATTTTAAAAATACATTGTTAATCTTTATTGTTTAATTTTAATAAATCTATACATATGGAGTACTAGTTGATCTTTTATTTTCTGTTTATTTTCATTTACTTTTAAATTCAATTTTATTAGGTCAAATATAGAGATATATAATATATATTATATTAACAGACAATATTAGTGAAATAAAATTGATGCTCCTGATACAATTTTCATGCATCAGCTTTAATAATGGAAAAAGCAGGTAAGAATAAGGGATAAAATACTTTTCAATGACAGGTAACAGGACAATTAGCCATTTGGAAGATAAAATGAAAACCAGGACTTTTTTCCACCTTACTCCACAAAACAAATTTATCTTAAAGGAAAAGAGAGTCAAATATATAAAGCACTAAAAAAAATCTAAGAGAAAAAATAAGACCATTTATTTGAAAGAAATCTTTATAAGAATACAAATGATGAAAATAAACAAATGAATGATTAAAAAATTTTGTCAAATAAAAATTTAAAGCTTCTTGACATCAATTCTATACACAAATTAAAATAGTGGAAAAAATGAAAGATGTGCTAATATCCTTAACAGATCTATATTTCTCATAATTCAATAAGGACAATTCTAACAATACCAGTGAATCATAATAAAGACCATAAACATCCTTATGCCTCCATTAGTTTGGGTGTTTGATCAGTTGCTCAACTGTGTCTGACTCTTTGTGACCCCCTGGGCTATAGCCTGCCAGACTCCTTTGTCCATGGGGATTCTCCAGGCAAGAATACTGGAATGGGTTGCCATGCCCTCCTCCAGGGGATCTTCCCAAACCAGGGATTAAATCCAGGTCTCCCACATTGCAGGCAGATTCTTTACCATCTGAGGAACCAGGGAAGCCCTTCCATTAGGTTAAATTGCCAAAATTTAATTATTTTTACATATAAGTCACATATATTACTATTTCTTCCTAATATTTATATATCATTTTGTCTATTTATTTAATTTTACATCTGAGATAACAATGCTAAACAAATGAAGTTTATACTAGAAAAATTAAATAATTCTTTAGCATAATTTTTAAAAACTTTTTCCATGACCTTCAGATAATTTAAGTTTTCAACTGCTTCTGATCTATTTAACTGATATATAAACTTTTCCTCTTTCTTTTGTTTTCATATTTATTAGTACCATTTTATACAAATAATTCTCTTTTCATTTATTATCCTCTGTAACTGATGTTCTTTCTCAATTTGTATTTCTTAGTTTTCTTTTTAATGAAACAATCAACAAGTTTTGTTTTATAGTAGTACTATTTATTTCCTGAATTTCTCCCAAGAACCAATATTGAGATGCACTTATTATCTATTTCTCTTATTTTTAATTATAAATTTCTGTCTTCGCCCCTCTCATTTTACTTAGTTATATTCTAATTTCTTGAGTTGAATGTTATATTTATTTTCAATGTTTAAAGCTAAGTATAACACAGATCCAGGTGACATTTTTTTTTTCCAGATGACATTTTTTACTTTTTTTAAAAGAAGATCTATAGGAACCTGGCAGACTACAGTCCATGGGGTCGCAAAGAGTCAGACACAACTGAGTGAATAACACGCATACACACACACGTACATTTCCAACAGTTTTAGATTTACACAAAATTGAGAGGAAGTTGCAGAGATTCCCCATATACCTCCAGTCCCACATAGTTTCCTCCATTATCAATATTTCCCACCAGAGTAGTACATTTGTTAGAAGTGATGAAATTACATTGACACTTTATTATCATCCAAGTCAACTGTTTACATTAGAGGCCAGTCCTGGTGTTGTAAATTTGATAGGCTTGGGAAAATGTACAATGATACATATTTGTCATTCTGGGCTTCCCAGGTGGCACAATGATATTTCTTAGTTACTTCCAAGCTTTGGCAATTCTTTGTGCAGGATGCAGCATTTCTGTATCTTATGATAAGAGTATGTTTAGTTTTGCAAGAAAACACTTCCAAAGTGGCTGTGGCATTGCATTCCTACCAGCAGTGAATGAGAATTCTGGTTGCTCCACATCTTCATCAACACTTAATGTTGTCATGTTCCAGATTTTGGCTTTTCTTATAGGTGTGTACTGGTACCTCATTGCTGTTTTAAAATGCATTTCTCTGATGACATGATGTGGAACATCTTTTCACAGGATAATTCACTATCTGTTTATCTTTGGTGAGGTGCCTGTTAAGGTCTTTGTTCCATTTCCTAATTTTTTTTTTTAACTTACTAAGGTTTGAGTTCTTTATATATTTTGGATGAAGTTTTTTGTTTGTTTTTAAGTCTGAAGTGTCATTTGTAAATATTTTCTCATTCATCATTTCTCATTCTCTTGAGATGTCTTTCACAGAAAATACATTTTTCATTTCAATGAAGTCCAACTTATCTATTATTTCTTTCATGGATCATGTATTTAATGTTGTATCAAAAAAGACACACATTTTCTCAGGGATAGATATCTAGATTTTGTCCTATGTTATCCTCTAGGAGTTAAGTTTGCATTTTATATTTAGGCTTTTTTAAATCTACTTTGAGTTATTTTTTTGTGAAATGTGTAGGGTCATTATTTAAATGTACATGTCCAGTTGTGCAAGCATTATTTGTTGAAGAGACTATCTTTGCTCCATTGTATTGCCTTTGCTCCTTTTTAAAGACTAGTCATGTATTTATGGGGGTCTATTTCTGGGCCCTCTTTTCTATTTCACTGATCTGTCTTTTCTTTCACCAATACCACACTGTCTTGGCTACGATAGCTTTATTGCAAGCCATAAAGTTGGATAGTGTCAGTCCTTCATCTTTTTTTTTTTCCTCTTTCAATATTGTATTGACTATTCTGGTTCTTTTGTCTCTTCATATAAACTTTAGAATCCATTTGTTAATATCTCAAAATAACTAACTGGAGTTTTTATTGAGATTTCATTTAATCTGTAGATCAAGTTGGGAAAAACTGACATCTTAACAATATTGATATCTTCCAATCTAAGAACATAGACTATATCTCATTTATTTAGTTCTTTGATTTTTCTCATGAATTTTTTTCCTTGTTTTAGTTTTCCTCAAATAGATCTTGCTCATATTTTGTTAGATTCACACCTAACTATTTCATTTTGGGGGTTCTAATATAAAAGATATTGTGCTATTTCACATTTCACTTGTTTGTTGTTCATTTATTGAAAAGTGACTGACTTGTATAACTTGTATATTAACATTGTATTTTCCAATCCTTCTAATAATCACTTACTAGTTCTAGAAGGATTGTTGTAAATTTTTTCAGATTTTCTATATAAATGATCATGTAATCCATGACCAAAACCAGATTTATTATTTTTAATTTTCAGTCTAAACACTTTTTCTTGTCTTGTCTTATTACATTAACTAGAACTTCCAGTAAATTATCAACATGAGTGGTGAGAGAGGGGAACTCTTGCCTTGTATTTTGGCATGAATATTACAACCATTTAATTGATTGTCCAGTCATTCAGATTATTGTTCCCTGTGTCCATGAGGGTGCTTTAGTCTGATGAGAAATTATTATTTTACTAGTCTGCTCGGATCAGAATTTCATTATGATGGTATTGCCTTGTGTACATTACAAATTAATTGCATTTTACAATTTTCTCTCCTTCATTGGAATTGTGAAGCATCCCAGTTCTTCAGTTGAAACTCTGGTTATATTTTAAGCCACAATAATACTTAGAAAATACCCTAGATGGTATTAAAAATAAATTTGTAAATTAACTCTTGAAATAGTTAATACTGAAAGGTTCAGTGAGTTATTTTACATAGACTTCTATAATGGTGGTGGCCTGCTCCTTGGAAGAAAGGTTGTGACAAACCTAGACAGCATATTAAAAAGTAGAGACATTACTTTATCGACAAAGGTCCATATAGTCAAAGCTATGGTTTTTACAGTAATCATGCATGGATGTGAGACTTAGACCATAAAGAAAGCTGAGCAATGAACTGATGTTTTTGAACTGTGGTGTTGAAGAAGACTCTTGAGAGTCCCTTGGACAGCAAGGAGATCAAACCAGTTAATCCTAAAGGAAATCAGTCCTGAATATTCATTGGAAGGACATGCTAAAGCTGAAACTCCAATACTTTGGTCACCTGATGCAAAGAACTGATTCATTGGAAAAGACCTTGATGCTGGGGAAGATTGAAGGCAGGAGGAGAAGGGGATGACAGAGGACAAGATGGTGGCATGGCACCACAAAGTCAATGGACATGAGTTTGAGTAAGCTCCGGGAGTTGGTGATGGACAAGAAGGCCTGGAGTGCTGCAGTTCATGGTGTTGCAAAGAGTTGGAGATGACTGAGCAGTTGAACTGAACTGAACTGATGATGGTGGCATCCATCTAGTAATGCCTATTGTTGACTCTTTAGAACATTTCATATTTTCTAAATTATGCTATAGGTAATAAAATCTCAAGATGCTTGGAGGAGGGAGATGTTTCACTGAAATGTTACATGTGCAAGGAAATTTGGAAAATGTTACTTTGTATCTCTCTCCTAGAAATTTGCAGTACATATTAATCTTTTAAAGCTCCTGAGAATTCTGCTAAGAGTAAACAAAATCTAACAGTTTAAATCATTTTTTCAATATAGAAGAGACTATGTCACAGTGATATCCAATAGGTATATTTTTAACTTACTCACATAAGTATTTTTATCCAGGTAACTCAAAATGAATGGCAAATGGAACAGTATTTTTGCTGAAGTTATCATCTAATTTTGTTTTTTTATGTGTCACTTTATTTTACAAGTCTGTTAATGTTTCCTCATTCTCAGTATTGCACCCCTTGGATTTTTCTTCTTTACATTTAAGAAAGTGCTTATTAAAAAAAAAAAACATTTATTTGTTTTATTTAGTTGACTGTGCCAGGTATTAATCGTGGGATAAGAGATCTTTGATTGAACCCAGCACCTTGCATTGGGAGCACAGAATCTTAGCTACTGTACCACCTGGGAAGTCCCAGAAAGTGCTCATTTAAAAACTCAAACTCAAATGTGATCACGTCACTCTCATTTTGAAGAATATCAACCAATTTTAAATAAGATGATATTGAAAATAGTTCATTACATACTTGAACTTAATGAATCTACTTTATTGAATCTATTTCTATCCCTTCAAACTATGTCTTCTTGTGTCCCACAGAGTAGGAACTAAGGGTCAACTTTCTTCTCTATTCTCTCTTTTCCCTTCCCGAATAGTCAAATTCATTGCTTTGGATATTGACTCTAACTCTCTTCCCTCTCCTTTTTGTATCTTTGTAGATTTTCTTTTTTTTCTGAATTCCTCTAAATGTTGACACATTACAAAGCTCCTAGGATGGAACTTCTTAAGTTACCTACATTCAGAGTACAAATGACTTACTGTTCAAAGTAATTATTTTTTCAAAATACCTCAGTTACTCACTGATAGAAAGCCTCTGGTTGTGTTTAGTTTATAGTCAGTACACTATTTAAAATCCATGATGATATAACCTAAAATTTCATTATTTAATTCCCTATGGAAAAAAAGCTATAGAGTCATTGATGGACACAAACTAGATTCAATAGTAATAATAGAGTATACCAACTATTTTTCCAGTCATGCAGAGAACATTTATGTGTATGAAGAGAATACCTACAATACAAAGAAAAAACAAATTTATATTTTATTTAATATATATTTTTGAGCACAAAATTATTTTAGTAACACTCTTTCTGTACACTATATTTAATTTATGCATTATTGAAAACAGTCAGGTGTTACAAGGAAGTAAATTTGGGAGGAAATAAAAATTATTTTGCAAAATAATCTCCAACTAAATCTGATACTACAAAAAACTCTGTGCTACCTTATTTTCTATATATTCTCCCTTGTATAGTCAATGCCTTGGAGAATACTTAAATTGCATAGGAGATAATGAGTATATACACTGAATTAATAAATAAATGAATAATGAATAATTCAAGTTTTGAAAAAAACAGTGTCTCAAGATGATCTGTTCTTCCCAGACTTTTGTTCTTCATATCTTCAAAGACAAGAAGTTTTCACTGATATTCAACAAATTTTGCTCTGATTAATTTTTCACTGATTTAGTCTCTGTTGATTGGAGTCTCTACATCTGAATTGTCACATTCAAATAAACTTGGCCTATTTGTTATAGAGAGGATTTTTATTAGAAGTTGTTAACGGAATCTTTAAAAAAATGATGGATCCTCTCCTAAATTTGTGCAAATCTTTGATATCATTTTTAAAAAGCAAATTTGGAAAACTCAGCAGTGGCCACAGGACTGGAAAAGGTCAGTTTTCATTCCAATCCCAAAGAAAGGCAGTACCAAAGAATGCTCAAACTATCGCACAATTGCACTCATCTCACACGCTAGTAAAGTAATGCTCAAAATTCTCCAAGCCAGGCTTCAGCAATATGTGAACCGTGAACTTCCAGATGTTCAAGCTGGTTTTAGAAAAGTCAGAGGAACCAGAGATCAAATTGCCAATATCCACTGGATCATCGAAAAAGCAAGAGAGTTCCAGAAAAACATCTATCTATGCTTTATTGACTATGCCAAAGCATTTGACTTATATGGACGACAACAAACTCTGGAAAATTCTGAAGGAGATGGGAATACCAGACCACCTGACCTGCCTCTTGAAAAACCTGTATGCAGATCAGGAAGCAACAGTTAGAACTGGACATGGAACAACAGACTGGTTCCAAATAGGAAAAAGGAGTACGTCAAAGCTGTATATCGTCACCCTGCTTATTTAACTTATATGCAGAGTGCATCATGAGAAATGCTGGGCTGGAGGAAGCACAAGCTGGAATCAAGATTGCCAGGAGAAATATCAATAACCTCAGGTATGCAGATGATACCACCCTTATGGCAGAGAGTGAAGAGGAACTAAAAAGCCTCTTGATGAAAGTGAAAGAGGAGAGTGAAAAAGTTGGCTTAAAGCTTTAACATTCAAAAACTAAGATCGTATCTGATCCAATCAACACTCATGGGAAATAGATGGGGAAAGTGTCAGACTTTATTTTTTTGGGCTCCAAAATCACTGCAGATGGTGACTGCAGCCATGAAATTAAAAGATGCTTACTCCTTGGAAGGAAAGTTATGACAAACCTAGATAGCATATTAAAAGCAAAGACACTACTTTGCCAACAAAGGTCTGTCTAGTCAAGGCTATGGTTTTTCCAGTGGTCATGTATGGATGTGAGAGTTGAACTGTGAAGAAAGCTGAGCCCCGAAAAATTGATGCTTTTGAACTGTGGTGTTGGAGAAGACTCTTGAGAGTCCCTTGGACTGCAAGGAGATCCAACCAGTCCATCCTAAAGGAGATCAGTCCTGGGTGTTCACGGGAAGGACTGATGCTGAAGCTGATGAAACTCCAATACTTTGGCCACCTCATGCGAAGAGTTGACTTATTGGAAAAGACCCTGATGCTGGAAGGGATTGGGGTCAGGAGGAGAAGGGGACGATAGAGGATGAGATGGCTGGATGGCATCACCGACTCGATGGGCATGAGTTTGAGTAAACTCCGGGAGCTGCTGATGGACAGGGAGGCCTGGCGTGCTGCGATTCATGAGGTTGCAAAGAGTTGGACACGACTGAGCGTGAACTGAACTGAACTGAAATTTAAAAAGTCTTACATGTAATCTGACACTTTTAATGCTCATTTCTACTTACTTTACTTAACAAGTTCAACATACATATTTACAACATAACAATCTTGAAGTATACATTTTTCTATCCAAAAATTATACCCACTTTCCCATAAAATCTTTATTTTCATATTCATTTTTATATTTTATATTATAAGCACTATCACCTTTTCATGAATATGTGAAGCTCTTACAGTTTCACCCTTCTATTTCACCCCCTTTTCACAGATCCATTTCAAGTTCAATTAGTACAATTAATGTTTTATTTATAATGTTTTTATGCCTTATGTAGAATATGCCTATAAAGATTTTGAACTAATACAGGGAATTTACTCACTGTCCTCATAATTCCTTCCAGGAACTTGAATATCAATTTTCTTTAGTCATCATGACACTTTAAAATATATTATTCATTTATTTTTTCAATCTAAAATATTTATATATCTATAAAATAATTACATCACTTTTGATATCTTCAAAGTTGTTCCAGATCTGTTCATACTTCAAATATTCGTCCTAGTAAAATTATATATTCTTTCATATCACACAATTCTTTCATATGAGGAGCTAAAGACACTCAACTTTTAAATAAAAAGGAATGAATTAGACTTTGCTATTAAAGGTATAGTAGCAACCAGCCCATAAAAGACCAAATAAATAACTAGAAAATACAATTAATCTTAGAAGACATTCAAAAAATAATTATTTTAAATGACATTTAAAGCAATTAACCCCTACCCTCAGTTTCTTTATAACATGAATGCATTTACAAGCATGCATACCCTCTGAATGCTTTATAACATTTTTTTCTTGATTTAAATTTTTATTTATTTATCCTAATAATAATAAAATATGCTTCATTTAAAATTATGAGACACATGTTTTGTCTGTATTAGCCAACAGTTCTATCAAAAAATACTCCAAGAAATAAAAAATTACACATATCTCTATACAACATTTTTCACTGGAAACAAAGTACTTAAAATCATGTCAAAAACCACAGGCACAAATAAAAATGAATAAATGATTAATACACATTTCAACAGGCATGACGGAGAAGGAAATGGCAACCCACTCCTGTGTTCCTGCCTGGAGAATTCCAGGGACGACGGAGCCTGGTGGGCTGCCGTCTATGGGGTCACATGGAGTCGGACACGACTGAAGTGACTTAGCAGCAGCAGCAGCAGCAGGCATGAACCTAATAAACAATATGCTGATTGAAATAATCTAGCCATGAAAGGACACATCTTATATAATTCCATTTATGTGAAATGTCCAGAAAAGGCAAATCTTCGAAGACTAAATGTATTATTGTTCTGAGTGCTAAGTTTAGGAATAAGATGTGGCTATAAATGAGCACAAAGTTTCCTTTTAGATTAATGGGTATGTTCTAAAATTAGATTGTAGTATAGTTGTACAATTATGTAAGTATACTAATATTCAGTGAACTGTATATTCAATATAGGTCAATTTGTGATATGCAAATTATATCTTAATAGAAGGGACATAAGCCCCCTCCGCCCCAAAAAAGTTACACTCTAAAAAAGGCATTAGCACTTCAGCAACTGTGAAGAACTGTTGATCTAGAAAAAGAATTCCAAAAAGACTAGTACTTGAATGTAGTTTGCTCTAACTTAAGCTTTCTCCTTGATTCATGCTTGATCATATTCTCAGCTGGAAATGGTGACATTGA
Source organism: Cervus canadensis (assembly GCF_019320065.1). NCBI lineage: Eukaryota > Metazoa > Chordata > Mammalia > Artiodactyla > Cervidae > Cervus > Cervus canadensis. The sequence goes on from NC_057397.1 coordinate 38,748,529, forward strand.
AATTATAGATGAACACCTTGAAGCTATTGAGTAGAGATTGAATCTCAAAGGTTTTAAGGTGAAATTCAATATTTAATATGAAAAGTTAACTACCTGATGTTATTAGAAAGCAAAAATAAACTATTTTTAAGTTATCGCACTTTTTCTCTTTTATGTCAGTGAAAAGAAAACTTTGAAAACTTTTGTTGTCCTCAGCATCAATATTATGGTTGTATTTTCTTATCTGTTGTCTGCAGAGAGCTCAAAATATAAGGATAAATAGATGTGCTGATACCAAATGACACTGTACAAGGATTGCATTCCACTACTTAGTTTGTGAAAACTTATATCCTAGTTTGCCCAGGGAGGTAAGTTAGTATAAACTTAGGGAACTGCTGAATAGATGATGGAATGAACTAGTGGCTAATACAGCAGATGGTGCTGTGAAGGTAGCTGAAATAATGTTTTGAAATACCTTTAATTTCTCAAACCAGGTGTCCCATGAATATAAGGTACTAGATCTGATTGTATAGTAATTTGACTCTATAGTGAGAAAATTGCTCACCAAAATGGGGTGAATTATCTCTTCCCCAAATACGAAGGCTCCAGTTCAATAATGTACTGGAAGTGATTATTTACCAAACGTCATTCTGATCCTTTGAAGTTAATCCAATTCACATGGTTAAAATGTGTATATCTAGTGACTCTTTACATTGGCTAATACCATTTTTTTAATGTTTAACCTTATATTTAAAATATTTGTGTCAGTGGGTTTGTGTAGCTGCTGTTTTACAACCACTGGACATATGCATATTAAAAATTTAAAATGTCAATAATTAGGTAGATTTTTTCTTAATAATTTTGAAATGAAGTCGTGCATGAGACAGTAAAAGTTAGCAATTGCTGAATTGACAGAAATTTTAAAAAAAGCATAGAAAATGAGAAAAAGTCTTCCATAGAAAATATCTGCTTACTTGTTCCTCTATAAAATTTGCTAGTTGCAAGTGTCAATTGTGTTAATGGAGAGAGCAATTTGAAGTTGTAATCAAGATTAAGCCTCCATAAGACTCTTCATTTTTCTTTTCCATTTGATGACAATTTTCTGTAATTAATATCAGTCCTTTTTCACATCACAACTGCCTTCATATTACAAGCAGAACATTGTGCTGTGGCTTTAGGTAAGGGGTAAATTAAGAACAGATGAATTCTTAATAGCAGTCTTCTCTCACAAAATGTTCAAGATTATAAAACAATGTAAGGAAATAATTATTGAGGATGTGACACTGTATAAGAGAAAATTCATCTTAAAAATGTTTGGTGATTTTTCTTAAATTCCATTATCTTTAGTTCATCCGCACCTATGTATTTACATGGGCATGCCAAAGGATCTAGAAAATGCAATATATAGGAATTATGTACGTGTCAATTTACACATGTATATGTATTTATTTAAATATTAGAAATAATATTAAAATAGACAGTGTATATCAATTGAATTTTAATCTCTTAGATAAGGTTATTAGTCATGCACATGTAAAATTACATCTAGTTTGTATAAGTACAATGAACTCAGAAAATTTTGAGTTTTTTGTTTTTGTGCTTATAGAAAATAAAAGGATGAAAACTTATACATTAAATTATTGCTAATGGTCATGTCCCATCAGACTGTAGGGCAAAAAATCATGTTCATGCATATTGATTTTTTTCCTTTTACTCATTAGCAGCTTATTTTTTATTTCTGTATAATATACATATTTCTCTGTTGTTTTTAAAGTAAATAGATACATTTAAAATAAAACTGCTGTGAAAATTCATATGTGGGTAACTTAGCTTTGACAACTTTTAGAGACACAAAAGAATAAATATGTGAATTTTAAATTAGATAATTCTTTTTATTCTTTTTTCTAAAATCAAATAGCTATTTATTCTAAAGGCTTTGAATGGACCTAAAAAGTTCTTCATTCTGGGAACTGTAAGTCTAGCCTTTAATGCATAAATGGAATTAAAGCATTTATAAATCAACTATAACTAAAATAAAAAAGAATGATACAAAGCGATCAAAGGTATAGTGATGCAAATAATTTTTTTAATTAATTCTAATTAGCCAGAGTATGAATATCCTGTCTCAGTTTTCTTTTAGCAAAATGGGGATATTAACCCTTATCACTGACACAGTCAATAACAGATACATTTACAGAAAAGTTAAAACTTGGGGTAATAATGCTGCACTTCAAAAGTACCTCCTGGAACAGAGTAATGAAATACATAATGGAATGATGTTCTTCCTGGAAAATTCAGTATTTCTTATTGTGGTAATACAAAATAAACATGTTTTTCAAGAAAGAAAGAAAGAAAGAAAAACTTAAAAAAGCCTTCCTATTAAAAATAAACTCTCTCCGCTCATACAGACAGTAACTTTCCAGCTCTCACACTTAAAATTTAATAATCCCTAAAATATGATTTTTATTATGTTCATTAAATAAGAATAATCAACATAAGGACAAAGGTATGACTTATTTATTTCATCATAGTTCCCAAATAAATTTTTCCTTGCATAGTAACAAATGTTTAGAAAATTAATATTCGCATGAGCAGAGTAAATCTTTTACTAACTGAAGTTATACAACCCTTTTGGAAGTGACAATGCTGAATCGTTATCTAAAACTATGCTTTTTTTTTTTAATTGTTTTTTGTTGTCATCTGATCTTGAGCAAAACTTGCAAGACTATATTTTAAATTTTTGTCTTACCAACATTATGAAAACCCTGCCAAGCTTTTTGTTTAAAGTATAAAGTGATTCTAAGTTTTGGGTTTTGAGAATTCCTGAGTGGCCACGAGAGGAAAAAAATTCTGAAAGTTTTAGGCTTGTAAAAAGTTGAAAATTATGTGGTACTTATATTTAGAGCAGACTCAGTTGAGCAGTTTCAGGTTACTGAATGAGCTTAGTAAAATAACAAAATATTGCTACTACAGAAATAAGTTACTCTGTCACTAGGGATTGCCAGAAGAATCTACTTACATTTGAAAAAATATCAAAGAAATGAAACTCAGAATTGAAGCAAAAACTGGTCCAAAAAAAAAAAAATTGCTCCATGAAAAAGGTGAGAGGAAATAATTTAACTTTGCTTTGCTTTTTTAGTTATAAGTACATATATAAAATATTTATATAAAGTTTATAAAAGATCTTTTTCAGTTCAAATGAAGCCTGTTTTAGGCGGTGAAAACCATAGTGTGGAATGAGCTAAATATTGGAACTGAATTCCAACGGATTTTTTTCTATTTAAGTGGTATTTACTAAGATTTTTTTAAAGCATCAAGCATACTATTATTATATGCAAAGCTTCATTGAATAAATGTTAAATCTTCTGTGTAAATCAAGTATGAATAAAATGCTTATACATTCAGTTATACATTGTGTGTGTGTGTGTTCAGTCATGTCTGACTCTTTGCGGGTTACTCTTTGTAACCCGCAGGCTCCTCCATCCATAGAAGTTTCCAGGCGAGAATACTGAAGTGGGTTGCCATTGCCTCCTCCGGGGGATTTTCCCAACCCACGAATTGAAGCAGTGTCTTCTGCATTGGTAGGTGGATTCTTAACCACTAGAGCCACCTGGGAAACCCCAGTTATACATTACCTTTTAAACATAATTTCAAAGACCAATATTTAAATTTTAAGCCTTTACATTTAGGGTTCTGATATAGAATCAAAAATCACAAAGGTCACATGCCCAACTTATTAATTTCTCAATTTTTTTTACTCTAAGTGCATTTCCGGTGACCATAAGCTTTATTACAGAGTAAATGCTGTTGAAGCTGTTACAGTTTGTATACTGATATACTCATGTTTCATGAAAGAAATATTTACATGTTTATGTTTACCTACTTATAGACAAAGATTTCTGAGTTAGGAGCAAGCAATTTCAAAGGAAATTGGAGTTGATAAAGGTGACTGATCTATCATTCACATCCATATGTGCATATTTTGTCTTATGTCTCCTTCAAGATAACACATTGATATTTGTACTGCTTTGTAACCATATTTACAATAATCATTTAGAGATTATTTCCATGTTTAACTGGTTTTAATATTCATAATTAGTTATTTTATAAGACAGATTTCCCTTATGAGCTCTTTACATTTCTTGCTATCTCAATTGAGTAAATGTATTAGTTTGTTAGGACTCCTAGAGCAAAGTAACACATGCTGGGTGTTTTAAACAACAGAAATATATTGCCTTCCATTTCTGGAGGCTAGGAGTTTGAGATGAAGATGTTGACAGGGTTGGTTCCTTTTGAGATTGATGAAGGATGTGTTGTACATTTCTCTCCCACCTGGCAATCTAGTGTTCCTGGGTTCCTGCTGCATTATTCCAATCTCTGCCCTCATCTTCACATGATATTCTTCGCATGAGTGTGTATATGTGTGTGTATCCAAATTCCCCTTTTTATAAAGACACCAGTCATATTGTACTAGGGCCTGCATCACTCCAGTGTGACCTCATCTTAATTAACTGCATCAGTAATTGTCACATTACCAAATGAGGTCACATTTGGAGGCACTGTGTTTACGTCTTCAAAACATGAATTTTGAAGGTGACACAAATCATATTCACATAACAGTTAGTATATTTTTAATAAAAAGTACTATTGGTGGAGTAACATGAGTAATATGGTTTCTAGTCCTTTCATAACTGAGAATGTTTTTTAGTTCCTTTTGTACACAAACAATATTTTTGCTAACTATAAAATTTTTTAATCATTTTTTGGACAAAAGAAATTGGAGAATACACCCCAAGACCAGGTTTTGAAACAAGATTGATTGTATTTTCTTTGTGAACAATTTTTATTTTTGACCACCATATATTTGAAGGCATTTTTTTCTTTATCACAGATATTGCAAATGTACTTGCAATACAGTAAACTAATTTAATTTTCAAAATCTGATAGTATTAGTTAAAATGTGGGTTTTGCCACTGAAAAATATGACAATAGTTCACAAGAGCTTGACTCATAAAAATTTATTTCTTATTTAATTCTCTTTCTTTAAAAGATCCTCTATGTTCAAGGCTTTCCTCCGTGAAGTCATCAGGGTCCCAGGTTTGTTCTACCTTGATGTCGCTGCTGTTGCTGCTAAGTCGCTTCAGTCGTGCCCGACTCTGTGAGACCCCATAGACGGCAGCCTACCAGGCTCCACCATCCCTGGGATTTTCCAGGCAAGAATACTGGACTGGGTTGCCATTTCCTTCAGCCACCCTCAATATCTAGCTTTCATCTTCTGTTCTGAAATGCTTATTCCAATTGCCGTTAACTTATCCCCACTCCAACTACAGAAGGAAGAAATACAAAGACACGGTTACTTGTGTTAAGGGCACTGACTAGAAATTGTACACATAGCTTTTGCTCCTATGCTATGGAACAGAAATTAGACACATAACCACACTCAATTTCAGACAATCTGGAGAAATGTAGTATTTCCATGGGGAGCCAAGTGCTCAAATAAAAATTCTATTAATGTAGAAGAAAACAATATATAAAGGGACAGATAGTAGGCACTGCTATAATTTACACTTTCCTTCTCTTAAATATCCATTTGTAAATATCTTTTCATGCATTTGAATATACTTGCCTTTTTTTTTCCCCAGAGAATAACACTCAATATTTCATCCACTCCAGAGTTCCATCCAGTTACTGTGTCCTACTTAAATTCTAGGATCTCTGGAAAATGTGTATTCTTAATTGTTAGGTCTGAATCTGCCTTATCATAGCCCAGCATCTTCTAAACTAAAAGACATGTTATCTATCTCCTTCTAATCACCCCCCATAACCAATATGGAATATAATAAGAACATATCAACAACAGATCTTACAATGACTGTAGCAAAGGGATGTTGGCTACTCCAGGTCACCCAGGGATGCTGCCCCATTGCAAAGGGTGATGGTTTCCATGTTAAGGAAGCAGACATGCATGTTGGTCTTGCAGTCTACCCCCAGCCAGAGCTTCAAGGAGTTGTTAACTGTGATCCCCTCCAACACTTCATCAGGCTCTGTCTGCCACATGCAGATTCTGGCTGATCCATCATGGCATCCTCTGCATTGGAGTGAATAGAATTCTTCTCAGTGTGATGGTTTCTGGAGAGAAGCTCCTCAATCACATTTTGATAGTCTTCCAGTGTTATTCTCTGAGTCATACACATGGAAAAGAAATTTTAGGGTTTTTTTTTTCTTTTTTTTTGGTGCACCTGCACCTGCTCCTCTACTACTCTAGTGTCCGTGGGTTGGAAGTAAGACATAATGATCAGGAAGTCCTCAACATTGACCTCCTGGGCCAGGTCACTGATCCCCTGCACACTTTCATATGATCAAAGAAGTCAGATGGCTATTTGGATCATATTTTGTCAAGCTCCAATTCTGGGACTTTGTTGAAGTTCTCTTTAGGAATGGGTAAACCATCCCTGTTTCTTAAGTTCAGCTTCTTAAACTCAGCTGTTTAAATCTCCATTGGAACTGTTGAGAAGCCTGTCTAGTCCATTAGCTCCTGCACCTTTTTAGGTGGGAGGTGGGTGGAGCCCATGGTGTTGTTGGCAGGGGCTGTGGGTAATGAATTTCTTGCAGGGTGAGAACTGGCATTGACTCTGCAACACCTGGTTAGGCCTTGGATCTAAGGGTGAGGATGCCAGGGATGTGTATGAGCCACAAGTCAAGTAGCTTAGGCAAAGAAAAAATAGGCATCCAAAGAGGAAAGAAAGGAGTAGAACTGTCACTATTTGCAGATGTTATAATATTTCTATTGAAAATCCTAAATATTCCACCAAAAATCTGTTAGAACTAATAAACAAATTAAGTAAAGTTGTAGGATACAAAGTCAATATAAAAAGCTCTTGTGTTTCTAAACAATAACAAGACTGTCAGAAAGAAATTAATAAAAACAATCTCATTTACAACTGCACCCTCAAAAATAAAATATCTAGAAATATATTTATCCAAAGAAGTGAAAGATCTGCACAATGAAAAATTTAAGATATTGATGAAAGAAATTGATGAATTATTATTGTGGAAATAACCATACTACTCAAAGCACAAAAGACCCCAAAAGTCAAAGCAATCTTGAGAAAGAACAAAGCTAGAGGTATCATATTTCCTGATTTTAAACTCTATTACAAAGCTATAGTAAACAAAACAGCATGGTATTAGCATAAAAACAGACACACAAATTGATGGAAAAGAAAAGAGAGCTTAGAAATAAATTCACTCATATATGTTCAAATAATTTATCACAAATAAGATATTAATACACAAAATACATGAAGAACTCATACAACTTAATGAATGGCACAATAATAGAGAATTCACTTGCCAGTGCAGGTGATGCAGGAGATATGGGTTCCATCCCTGAGTTGAGAAAATCCTCTGGCATAGAAATGGCCTGCTCCAGTATTCTTGCCTGGAAAACGCCATGGGCAGAGGAGCTTGGAGGACTACAATCCATGGGGTCAAAAAGAGTTAGACATAACAGCACACACAAACACACACATCCAAGATGCATAAAGGACTCATAAAACTTAATATCAAAACAAAAACAAATACCAAAAGAAAAAATCTAAAACACCAAAAAGCAATCTGATTAAGAAATGGACAGAGGATCTGAATAAACATGTTTCCAAAGGAGAACTACAGATATATGGCCAATGGTACACAAGAATGTGCTGAATATCACTAATTATTAGGGAAATGCAAATCAAAATCACATTGAGATACACCTCACATCTGCTAAGATGGATATTATCAAAAAGACAGAAATAACAAGTATTGGTGAGAATATGGAGAAAAGGAAACCATTGTGCACTATTTGAGAGAATGTAAATTGGTGTAGCCACTAAGGAAAACAGTATAGAAGTTCTTAAAAAAAATTAAATAGAAATATCCTATAATCCAGCAACTTCACTTCTGGTATTTATGTGAAGGAAACAAAAACACTAATTCAGAAAAATATATGCACCCCAGTATACATTGTAGTATTATTCACAATAGCCAAGAATGAATAAAGAAATTGTAGTATACACACACACACACCACACTCACACATATGTAATTCAGTCATAAAAAAAGAGAAGGAAATCTTGCCTTTTGTGACAACAAGGACAGACCTTAAGGGTATTATTCTAAGTAAATTTAGTCAGAGAAAGACAAATAGCATATGACCTCACTTACGAATGAAATCTGAAACAGATAAGCAAACCAAAATAAAAAACAAAACTGAAATCACAGAGAATATATTGGTGGTTACCAGAGGTGGGGTGTGGGGAGTAAATAAAATGGGTGAAGGTGGTCAAAATGTATAAACTTCCAGTTATAAAATCAATAAGTACTGTGGATATAATGTACAGCATAGTGACTATAGTTAATAACACTCTATTATGTATGTGAAAGTTCCTAAAAGAGTTGTTCTCATCACAAGAAAAATATCTGTAAAATGATGGATTTTAACTATACTTACTGTGGTGATCATTTCTCAACATGCACAAATATCAAATTGGTACGTTATACACTTGAAACTAATATAATATTATACATTTTATTTTATCTGGTAAAATATTATTGTCTTTTACTTGGGAAATGAAGCCCAAGGTCATACAGTTGAAAAACAGATCACACTTCTTCAAACATTTCAGCCGTCAAATATCTATGCTTACTCTAAGCCAGGAAGAGCTAGGTAAATATTTCCTGTCCCATAGTAAGGAAGAAAGTGGCAGAGGTGTAGGAGGTGACACTGTAGTGCCTTAGAGTTTTTTTCTGATACAAATCAGCTTCTCCAGAGAGCTGTCCAACTAGATAACTTTGAACTTTCCTCAGAGGATCTCCTATGGGTGCTCTCCAAATATGGCTGTTTGTGTATAGCCCTGGATGTTCTTCTATACCTGACATTCAGGAAAGCTGAAAAAATCAAAAGATAACAGGGATTCCCTGAGGGTACTGATGATGAGAGCCATTTCTAGAAGAGACCACTGTTATTCTTGACAGCAGCCTTCCTGGGAGCAGTAGAAGGCTTCTAGGAGTCAACACCAGTGAGACTTGAGGCCAGAAATAGAACCGCCATGTTGTAAGTGAGAGTACTATGGTTCTCGTGGTGAGAAGCGCAGACTTTATTTCATCAGTCTTCTCTGTTTCCAAACTTTGTAGGAAGGGGTGTGATACTAAATGCTCAGAAGATAACTTTAATAAATTAGTGTGTTCACATTTAAGTGATTTTTCACTCCATGATGGGGTACACTGGGAGAGGGAACTGGATGAGTAGAAAAATGAAAGTGTCAAAAGAAAACTGGAAAATTAGTTTTATTTATTTTTAAAATTTTATTATTATTATTATTATTTTGGGGTGGTTTTTGCCATACATTCACATAAATCAGCCATGGGTATACATGTGTTCCCCATCCTGACCTCCCTCCCACCTCCCTCCTCAATCCCATCCTTCAGGGTCATCCCAGTGCATCAGCCCTGAGCACCCTGCCTCATGCATCAAACCTGGGCTGGCGAAAATCAGTTTTTCAAAAGAAGCATTCATTTATCTTTGGCTGTGGGTCTTAGTTGCAGCGTGCAGGATCTTCACTGTGTCCCTCGGAGTCTTTGTGGAGCACAAACTCGTTAGTTGCGGCATGTGGGCTACACTTTGGTAGTGGTGGTGCTCGGGCTTCGTTGCTCCATGGCGTGTAGGATCTTTCCCAACCAGAGATCAAACCCGAGTTTCCTGCATTTGAAGGTGGATTCTTAACCACTGGACCACCAAGAATGTCCCTGTTTGTTTTTTTTTTTTTTAATTGTTTCACCCCAACGTGAGGACAGACTAACTACTGTGTCTTCTCCTTTGAAATCAATATATGGCATTGAGCTTCACAATGTTATAATATATCAATGCAATTTATGAAAAGATGATAGAATGCCTTCTTATTTAGGCAAGTCATGTCATTTTATTTACTCATTTCATATGACATTCTTCATGTTTTACCTTATGTGAAAGTGAAAGTGAAGTCGCTCAGTCATGTCTGACTCTTTGCCTCCCCATGGACTGTAGCCTACCAGACTCCTCCGTACATGGAATTTTCAAGGCAAGAGTACTGGAGTGGGTTTCCATTTCCTTCCTTCTCCAGAGGATCTTCCCAACTCAGGGATCCAACCCCGGTCTCCCGCATTGTAGGAGACGCTCTTACCGTCTGAGACGCCAGGGAGGCAGTGTAATAACACTACCTTCCACAGAAACGCAACTAAATATGTTTCGAAGAATACTGGATATGAATTGGGAGGTTAGTCATAGCCATCTGAATCTTAAAGGAGTGTAAAATATTTTTACATTTTATTCATTTATTCATAAACCAGATATTTATTGAGAACTTAGTCTGTATCAGTCATTTAGGTAGATGGTGACCTAAGAAAAAATGCTTATGCCCTCAAAGAGCATATAGTTTATTAGAAAAAAAAAATTTTTAAACAGTTTCAGAATAATAAAATCAAAATTAAAATAAAAATACTGTCCTGTACTAAACAGGTACCTCAATGAGAGAAGATTCAATTCTTTCCTGGAGAGGAAGGACTCAGAAAAATTGTATAGGGATAACACACTACAACATATGACTTAAAATGCCAATTAAAAAAAAATAGTTTAAGTAAGTGGGATTGTTCTTTAAAATATGAGAAATATAAATAAAATAGGTCTATAAATTATTTATGATTTAAAATATCCAAAGTTTCTTCTAAATATTTAGAGAATGTCTAAATAATGGTAGAAGTGAAAGTATTAGTCTCTCAGTCATGTCTGACTCTTTGCAACCCCATGAACTGTAGCCCACCACACTGCTCTGTCCATGGAATTCTCCAAGCAAGAATACTGGAGTGGGTAGCCATTCCCTTCTCCAGGGAATCTTCCTGACCCAGGGATCAAAACTGAGTCTCTTGTATTGCAGGCAGATTCTTTACCATCTGAGCCACCAGGGAAGCCTAAATCATGGTACTAAATTTAACTGAATAAGAAAAATGTGTTCAATTTGAAGGGCTAAAGTGTGCAAGTTTATAAGGTTTAAAATTTTTTAGGCATAAGGGAAAGCTGTTTAATAATGGAGGCAAATGGGCAAAAATTTAGTGATGTTATTCCACTGGCTTCTGATATTCCATCAATTTTGTTAACATATTAGCATTTAGTCCTATGTTGACTCATTTAGTTTTTTCCTTTAATTGTTTAAAATTTTTTCTGTTTAAGTTATTTATAAAATTTTGAGTATGTTAAGTATTATTTTCTGTATTTATCCTGTTTTAATTTTATATAGTTTTTTTTTTTTTTTTGCTATGAAGACTAACATCATAAGCAGGTTTCAGAATTATATTTTCTTAGGTGACTTGGAGGCTTCGATAGTGGCTCAGACAGTAAAGACTCTGCCTACAGTGCAGGAGAACCCTGCAGTGTGGCAGACCCAAGTTCAATCCCTGGATCGGGAAGATCTGGAGGAGGAAATGGCAACCCACTCCAGTATTCTTGCCTGGAGAATCCCATAGACAGAGGAGCCTGGTGGGCTACAGTCCATGGGGTCGCAGAAAGTCAGACAAGACTGAGCAACTTACATTAGGGGGCTTCCCAGGTGGACTAGCACCTGCCGGTGCAGGAGACATAAGCAATGCAGTTTCCATCCCTGTGTCGGGAAGATCCCCTGGAGGGAGACATGGCAATCCACTGCAGTATTCTTCTCTGGGAAATCACATGGGCATAGGAGATAGAAAGGCTAAGATCCATGGAATCTCAAGGAGTCCGATGCAACTGAAGCAACTTAGCATGCACTGGTAACTTGGATTGTGTTCAGTAATACTGATGGTATCTCTGCATTCTGCTTTCTATATTTCAATAGTCAGAAGTTTTATTTAATATCAAAAGTTACACTGGAAATTGATGAATAGATTTTAAATTTCTTTATTTATTAATTTATTTTCTGTTTTATATTTTTGATACTGAAACAGGATACCCTGGTGGCGCAGACAGTAAAAAATATTCCTGCAATACAGAAGACCTGGGTTCGATCCCTGTGCTGGGAATACACCTGGAGAAAGAAATGGCAACCCACTCCAGTATTCTTACCTAGAGAATTCCATGTACAGGGAAGCCTGGCGGGCTGCAGTTCATGGGGTTGCAGAGTACATATGATTAAGGGACTAATACTTTTACTTTCAATAGACAAAACATTCTTAGTAAATTTTAGTGTTATCTGGAAGTGTTATATTCTAAAGTACTACCTTATGTATTAAATTAGGAAGGTTAGTAATGTATATTAATGATATTCAATGGGTTTTAAGTAATAACTTGAATAGATATGTCCCATTTACTTTTAAGATTTCTTTTTTCACATTTGCATATATATGTGTTGCATATGTACTTTTGTGGTGACTCAGTGGTAAAGAATCTGCCTGCAGTGCTGGAGTTTCAGGAAACTTAAGTTTGATCCATGGGTTGGGAAGATCCCCTGGAGGAAGAAAAGGCAACCCAACCAGTATTCTTGCCTTGAAAATACCATGGACAGAGGAACTGGTGGGCTACTGTCCATGGGGTTGCAAAGAGTCAGACAGGACTGAGCACAATACACATGAGGCACATAGATATACAGATATAAATATAGAGAGAGACATAGTGTTGATGGAAAATGAGATCTCTGGAAAAACTTCTTCCTTTTTGTTCTCTTAGTGAGAACATTTGACTCATACACCATTGTTCTGATTCAACCAAACACTTTTCCAGAATTTTATCATATGCATTTATTTCAACAGGTCTCTAATTTGAAAAGTATACTGGAAAAAACAGAGTAAAAAATAAAATTTAGAAATCCTTGATTTAAGACAGAATGTATAATTTTGCAGTCCAATTCCCATTCTAATTCCATATGATGATAGTAAAACATAATTAAGTTTAAAATCATATTCTACACCTCCATTTACCACATTTGGGTAACAGTTGCACTAATTAGTCTGTTGTGTTTACTCTACATTGCCCCAGAACTTCAGGAAATTCTCCCTGGAAGGTCATTTAGAACTGACATGGTGCTAACTTAAAAAAAAAAAAACTATTAAAAATTAATTTTTGTGCCTCATTAATTTTTAGATGCTACAGAAAAACATGTCACTTTTCCCACCACAAAGAACTTGCAATGTGATTAGGGAAATAAGACTGAGAATATCAATAAAAAAGTCAAAACGATTAGGTTCTAATCATTTTCCTTGTTTTACTTGTACTTCTATATTGCAAGAACAAAATACTAATATCAAGTCATATACTACAAGTATTAAATATGCCTGTGAAGAAGTTGTGGAATTTACACTTCGGCTTTGCATTTCCACAGACAGGGCGGTAATGTTCATCAGTGCATAGTTGGTGATACTGTGCCCCTCAGAACTTCATCTGTCCTACAGACAAAACATATGAGACACGAACTGTCTGAGATCATGTTCAAACTTGGACAAGTCATAGACCCAGTGATCATAAAAGCCAGTGCAAGAATTACATACCTTGAGGACCAGTCAGTTGAGAAACCACTCACATAACCAAAAATCAGGAAGAACTTGATATGGTTTCATCACAGTGAAAGGAGGATTGGAAGTCAGAGCCAAAGGGAAAGATTTATAAGTTTGGTTTGTGGAAAAGTTTTCTAAATTTCATCACAAACTGTCCAATTTATCTTCTGGTATTTATGCTAAAAGTAAACAAAGTAAAGGAAGGCCTTGTTATAATTTTTCATAAAAAAGACAGTGAAGAATTTTATAACCTTTGATTATGTAGAAATGCTATAAACCATAAAAATGAGATGGGAAAGGGACAGAGAGTGGAAGATACAATAAACGGTACAGTTTTCTCATATTTTATAATAAGCAATCATTTTATAATCAAGAATCACAAAGAAATGTTAAAAGTATTAATGCAAGATATATATTTATATATTTATATTTATATATATATATTTAAGGACATTAAATAGACACTAAATAAAGTAATATAGTTGAAGTCAAGTAGGGGTATTATAAGCATTTACTCATATCTGGCTCACTTCACCTTCTTGGTACATACAAGGAGTACTGACTCCTTCCTAAGACTTGGTTTATGGCCAAAGGGATATCAGCAGAAATAACTGCTGTCACTTCTGGCTGCTCTGCTGACTTCCTGGTCTTCTGTACTCCCGTCCTCTGCAGAGTGCACATGAAGCATTGTATTGAGAAGTAGGGGTCACAAGATCAAAGCAGTCTAGGATTCTGAGCTATTGGGAGAATAGCTGCTCTGGAGGGCGTTTTTTACATTTGGAGAATAACTGCACTGGAGGGTACCCAGACTGTAGGGTACTTTTTTGCAAGAAATAAACTCTGTTGTGATACGTCACTGAAATGTTGTGTTCTTCTTACTGCAGTATAATCTAGTCTTACCTGATTGACCCAAAATAAGTGGTTGGGACATAGTAAAAGAGGAAAGTATAGATTTAGATAACAAATATACTGTCTAAAGATTTAAATAACTAAGGATGCTGCTAAAAGTAATACCGATAAAGAAAACCTCTGAAAAATGTATAAATTTCCCAAATTATAAGGAAAAAGCTCCATAAACATGCATAAAAGGAAACAAACACTGTTTACATAGTGGGAAAAAATAAATTACATTTTAACCAAACATGTAAATCATTTAAATAAATATAAATGGGCTTAAATTAGCCATTTAAAGAAAAAAGTTTTTATTAGAACCAAGGACAAAACCTAGTAATATGCTGTATACAAAAATACAAAAATTACAAAATAACCCAGAAAAGCCAAATATAAAAAATGTGGATGGAAATGGCAACCCACTCCTGTATTCTTGCCTGAAAAATCCCATGGACAGAGAAGCCTGGAGGGCTATAGTCCATGGGGTCACAGAGTTGGACACGACTGAGCAAATAAACACTTGAATGTAGCCAGCCCAAGAAAATGCAAATAAAAAAAAAAGAACTAAAGTGGGATTAGCAATATTGAATCAGAAACAGAAACACATTTTAATTGCAAACTCTTATTTTTTTCCAATTTCAGTTTAATAAAAATTTAAGACAATTAAATATGCTGACTATAAAATATTATTAATATACACATCATTTTTAAGTTCTGTACTCTAATAATAGAAAATAGTCTTTTAAAAATTGCTATGAACGTCCAAATTTGGTCATATGTAGTGTCAAAAAACACTTCAATAAACTTTGAAAAATCAAATTATTGTATACTATACCCTCTGATTTAAGAGAGCACAAATCTGTAAAAAGTACACTCTTGCATTTAAAAACAATATGTATGTGTGTATACACATTTAAGGGCTTCCCAGGTGAGTAAACAATCTACCTGCAATGCAGGAAACACAAGACTTGTGTTTGATCACTGGGTTTGGAAGATCCCCTGGAGGAAGGGCATGGCAACTCACTCCAGTATTCTGGCCTAGAGAATTCCCATGGACAGAGGAGCCTTGAGGGCTACAGTCCATGGGGTCACAAGGAGTCGGACACAATTGACGCAACTTAACACACATACACATATAAACATATTTTTAACTTTATTAAGATGTATTTTAAAGAGCAAAAATATCAAACCATTTCAAGTGTACAATTCAATTTTTTTATTGGCAGTTTCAGTGATCACCGTAAGTCAATTTTGGAGTGTTTTTACATGTCCCCAAAAGATTCCTCATGCCCATGTATATTTCAACCCTGTTCCCACCCCAATTCCCTCCTCTAGTCCCCGGCATCCACTAACCTACTTTCTGTCTGTGTAAAGTTGCTTCTGTTGGATATTTTATGTAACTAGAACCATATAACATGTTGTGTCTCTTATGTCTAGCTTCTCATACTTAGAATGAGGTATTCTGATATTAATCCATGAGACAGCATGGCCAGGAGTTTCTTCCTTTTTATTGCTGTTATTCTATTGTATGGATATTCCACATTTTATTTATTCATTTATCAATTGATGGACATTTAACTTATTTACATTTTTTAGTCATTGTGAATAATGCTGCTGTGAATACTCATGTGCAAGTTTTTGTGTGGACATGTGTTTTTATATAACCTGGTTATAGACTTAAGTGTGTTAGACTCTACAGTAATTTATAAGAAACTTTCTTTTTTTTTTCATTTATTTTTATTAGTTGGAGGCTAATTACTTTACAATATTGTAGTGGTTTTTGCCATACATTGACATGAATCAGCCATGCATTTACATGTGTTCCCCATCCCGATCCCCCCTCCCACCTTCCTCCCCATCCCATCCTTCTGGGTTTTCCCAGTGCACGAGCCCTGAGCACTTGTCTCATGCATCCAACCTGAGCTGACGATCTGTTTCACACTTGATAATATATATGTTTCAATGCTATTCTCTCAGATCATCCCACTCTAGCCTTCTCCCACAGAGTCCAAAAGTCTGTTCTATACATCTGTGTCTCTTTTTCTGTCCTGCATATAGAGTTATTGTCACCATCTTTTTGAATTCCATATATATGCGTTAGTATACTGTATTGGTCTTTATCTTTCGGCTTACTTCACTTGTATAATGGGCTCCAGTATCATCCATCTCATTAGTACTGATTCAAAAGTATTCTTTTTAATGGCTGAGTAATATTCCATTGTGTGTATGTACCATAGTTTTCTTATCCATTCGTCTGCTTTCAAACTGTTTTCCAAAGTAGCTATACTATCTCATTTTCTCCCATAAATTGTATGAGATTACTCCACATTGTCACCACTATTAGTTATTGTTAGTCTTATTTTGTATAGCTGATCTAGTAGATATGAAATATTTCATGTAGTTTTAATTTATATTTATCTAATTATGAACTTGTACTTATGAACTCTGATGTGTTTTTTTCAAGGCCACCAAACAATTAACTTAATCTTGACACTATCTACCTGGAGATAGCATGAGATTGCACAGGTAAAGGGTTAAGTAATACAAGACTGCCCCCCACCCCACTCAAATGCACAAATTTCAGAGACCAAACACAAGCCCAGTTTGTGGCTTGTGCTTCTGACCAAACAGCTATAGATAGGAGAGTCCCATAACTTTCTGCCAGTGATTTGTCATTCAATTGTGTCACCCTCTTTATGACCCTTTGGACTGTAGCCCACCAGACTCCTCTGTCCATGGGATTTTTAAGGCAAGAATACTGGAGTGGGTTGCCATTTCCTTCTCCAGGGGGACTTCCTAACCCAGAGATCGAATGCATATCTCCTGTGCCTCCTGAATTGCATGTAGGCAAATTCTTTACTCACTCAGTCTTGGGCTTTGTTAATATGCTACAGTAGTTCACAGGATTTAGAGAAACATTTTACATATGATTATCTTATAAAAGTATATAGCTTAGGACTCTGTGGGAAGAGTTTCATTGGAAGCTCTCAAAATCCTGTCCTTTTCAGGTTTATGTGATGGCTTCATTATATCAGTATGGTTGATTAGCAAGACATTCTAGAACTAACATCCAATTAAGACGTCCTTTTCATCAGAGGAGACTGTAATGCAAAAGTAGGAGGTCAAGACATACCTGGAGTAACAGGCGAGTTTGGACTTGGAGTAAAGACTAACAGAGCTTTGCCAAGAGAAAACACTGGTCATAGCAAACACCCTCTTCCAATAACACAAGAGATGACTCTACACATGGACATCACCAGATGTTCAATACCAAAATCAGATTGATTATATTCTTTTCAGCTGAAGAAACAGTCAGCAAAAATAAGATGGGGAGCTGACTGTAGCTCAGATCATGAACTCCTTATTGCGAAATTCAGATTGAAACTGAAAAAAAAGTAGAGAAAATCATTAGACCAGTCAGGTATGATCTAAATCAAATCCCTTATGATTACACAGTGGAAGTGACAAAGAGATTCAAGGGATTAGATCTGATAGGGTACCTGATGAACTATGGACTGAGGTTCATAACATTGTACAGGAGGCAGTGATCAAAACCATCCCCAAGAAATGCAAAAAGGCAAAATAGTTATCTGAGGAGGTGTTACAAATAGCTGAGAAATGAGGAGAAGTGAAAGGCAAAGGAGAAAAAGAAAGATATGTCTATCTGAATGCAGAGTTCCAAAGAAAAGCAAGGAGAGATAAGAAAGTCTTCATAAGTAATCATTGCAAAGAAATAGAGGAAAAAATAGAATGAGAAAGGCTAGAGATCTCTTCTAGAAAATGAGAGATACCAGGGGTATATTTCATGAAAAGATGGGCTCAATAAAGGACATAAACAGTATAGACCTAATAGAAGCAGAAGATATTAGGAAGAGATGGCAAGAATACACAGAAGAATTATACAAAAAAGATCTTAATGACCCATTAATGATGGTGTGAACACTCACCTAGAGCCAGATATCCTAGAATATGGAGTCAAGTGGGCCTTAGGAAGCATCACTACAAACAAAGGTACTGTAGGTGATGGAATGCAGCTGAGCTATTTCAAATCCTAAAAGATGAAGCTAAAAGATGAAAAGTGCTGCACTCATTATGCCAGCAAATTTGGAAAACTCAGCAGTGGCCACAGGACTGGAAAAGATCAATTTTCATTCCGATCACAAAAGTAATGCCAAAGAATCTTCAAACTACTGTATAATTGCACTTATCTCATACACATAAAAAGTAATGCTCGAAATTTTCCAAGCTAGGCTTCAACAGTATGTGAACCGAGAACTCTAGATGTTCAAGCTGGATTTAGAAAAGTCAGAGGAACCATAGCTTAAGTTGCCAGCATCTGCTGGATCATAGAAAAAGCAAGAGAGTTGCAGAAAAACATCGACTTCTGCTTCATTGACTATGCTAAAGCCTTTGAGTGTGTGAATCACAAGAAACTGGGGAAAATTCTTCAAAAGATGGGCATACCAGACCATCTTACCTGCCTTCTAAGAAAACTGTATGCAGGTGAAGAAGCAACAGTCAGAACTGGACATGGAACAAAAGACAGGTTCCCAATTGGGAAAGAAGTACGTCAAGGCTGTATATTGCCAGACTGCTTATTTAACTCACATGCAGAGTATACTATGTGAAATGCTGGGCTGGATGAAATTCAAGTTGGAATCAAGATTGACAGCAGAAATATCAATAACCTCAGATACACAGATGCCGTATCTTCCTTTAGTGAAGAGGAACTAAAGAACCTCTTGATGAAAGTGAAAGAGGAGAGTGAAAAGCTGGCTTAAAACTCAACATTCAAAAAATGAAAATCATGGCTTCTGGTCCCATCACTTCATGGCAAATAGATGGGGAAACAATGGAAACAGTGACAGACTTTATTTTCTTGGGCTCCAAAATCACTGCAGATGGTGATTGCAGCCATGAAATTAAAAGCCACTTGCTTCTTGGAAGAAAAGCTATGACCAACATAGACAGCATATTAAAAAGCAGAGACATTACTTTGTTGACAAAGGTCCATCTGGTCAAAGCTATGGTTTTTCTAGTAGTCATTTATGAATGTGAGAGTTGGACCATAAAGAAAGCCGAGCACAGAAGAAATTGATGCTTTTGAACTGTGGTGTTGAAGAAGACTCTTAGAGTGCATTGGACAGCAAGGAGATCCAACCAGCCCATCCTAAAGGAAATCAGTCCTAAATATTTGTTGGAAGCACTGATGCCCAAACTGAAGCTCCAATACTTAGACTACCTGATGCAAAAAGCTGACTCATTGGAAAAGACTCTGATGCTGGGAAAGATTGAAGGTGGGAGGAGAAGGGGACGACAGAGAATGAGATGGTTGTAATGGCATCACTGACTAGATAGACATGAGTTTAAGCAAGGTCCAGGAGTTGGTGATGGACAGGGAGGCCTGGCATTGTTGCAGTCCATGGGGTCGCAAAGAGTCAGACATGACTGTATGACTGAACTGAACTGATTGATGGTTGATTAAGTCATTGCCCTTGGTGAAGGAACTCGATTTCCACCCTTTTCCCTTCCCCAGAAGTGAGGGACTGGTGGGATGGGACTGAAAGACCAACCAACTAAATACCGAATGGTCTCCCCTGGCAACCAGATCTCACCCTCTGTTACCTAGGGGCTTTGCAAAAGTCACCACGCTAATATAACAGAAGAAGCCCTTAATGCGTTCCTTGCTTATGGAATTCCAAAGGTTTTAGAAGCTCTAGGCCAGGAACTGGAGAAAGACCAAATACGTATTTCTTATTATAAACCACTGGACTACATTATTTGGGTTTCCAAGTGGTGCTAGTGGTGAAGAACCCACCTGCCAATGCAAAATGCTTAAGAAATACGAGATCGATCCCTGGGTCAGGAAGATCCCCTGGAGGAGGGCATGGCAAGCCACTCCAGCATTCTTGCCTGGAGAATCCCATGGACAGACAAGCCAGGCAAGCTATGATCCATAGCATCTCAAAGAGTGGGACATGACTGTTGCGACTTAGCATGCATGCACACTGTCCATTTCTACACTTTGGTAAAATGTCTATTAAAATCTTTTGCTCATTTTTAGGTTTATATATATACATTATATAGCCTTGCATATTATATAGTATGAAAGGTAAGGTATTATGACTATATTACATACTATGTTACATATATGTATATATTATGTATAACAATTATATGTAAATAATGCATAGAAAATAATTAAAATTCTTTTTCTGAATTAATGAAATAAAACTAAAGCTTTTGGGGAAGAAAACTGATGACCTAACATATTTAGTTAATGGAAAGCAAAAAAGTGAAAAACAGGTGAGTTTTCAACTCAACAAATATGAAATTACAAAAATTAACATAAGAAAAACTGAAAAGAAACTGTATATATATATATACAGAAATAAAGGAATTATAATAAATATTAATAAACAAATGACCTATCTTGGGGGAAAATTAAGAAAATATATGTCATTTTCCAAATCAAACAAGGCAAATTGACATCACACACATATATGACATGCCCACTAATAATAGAAATAATCACAGATATAGGGGATGTTAAATAAGTTATGAGAGACTAATTTTCTCCATTCTATGCCTACGCATTTACAAACTTAAATTATGTGTGTATATATATTTGTGTGTGTATCTTTTTTTTATTTTTATTTTTTTTTAGGAAAATTTAAAATGCCACCACCAATCACAGAACAGACAGATAATCTTGAACTGAGTAACATGAACTACAAAACAGATTTGCCAAAGAGATATACTAAAAACAAACAAACAAACAAAAAAACGGACTGTTTCCCAGAGCAGTTCATTAAAAACCAGTTAATTCTAGAGCTATTTAAAATCCTTTGAAACACAAAAAGAGCTTCCAACTCTTTTTTACCAAGGTGGAAAAGTATTAACACAAAACAGTGATTAAAAAACGTAGTCTATCTGCTACATAGTCCCCTACACTTTCAAAAAGATAAAGAAAAATAAAGAGAACTCCAAACTAATCTCACCCATGACACCAATTTACAGAAATATTAAATAAAACCTACCAACTACCCAGAAGCATACTAATTAAGACTGAGACTTATTCCATGTACGTACCTACTCCCTGAACTTGACTCCCTGAACTTGACTGCTCTAGCATCAACATCTGCAACATTACAGCATCTAAACAATAGTTGGTAACATTCGATGCTTTTTCACTTGTGCTCACAGAGTGCCTAATGTCCAAGTAACTCTTAGGTGACTTGAATCATTGTTATTCTTTAGTAAATGACTTCATAGGGAATGATTGATTCTCCATTTCTTCTCTCAAGACTCAGAAATGTCCAAGTGTTCTATTTTCCATTGCATTCTATCCTACATTTCATCTCAGCTTTATTTTGTATTTGTGTGAAGAGGCAGAGGTTTCCCTGGACCAGAATTAATTGTTAGGGCTTTCATTTCTACACTATTTACTTTTGTATGCAACTTATTTAACTAATTAGATATATAGCCTTAAATGCAATATATACATTGATAGTTTTGTGTTCAAAATAAACAAAACACCATGTAATATTTAAATGCAACATTTTTCAAATTTTAAGAAAAAGGCCAATTATTAAGCTAGTACACCTAGAATAGTGATTAACAACTTTCTGCATCTCTCTTTATTCCCCCCTCTCTTATATCAGTCTATTATGTTTATCCATCTGTCTTTCTATAAAGCTATTATCTAACCATTTCCTTGAAATTCCTTAAAGTTCTACTCTCACAGAAGTCCTAAAAAGGCTTTTAGGATAAGCTGTACATTCAGATTCTTTTCTGAGGGCAATAGACATCATCTGATTATCTTACTAATGGAGGTAAATGTCTATCTTGATTGGGAGAAAAATACCACAGCCTTGTATCAAAGTATATCATGGCATAATAAGAAATGAGTATAATGCATGGCTTTTATCTGCATTTTCTCTTCTTACTGAAAGAAGGAATGAGACTAGAATAGGTGCTGCAGAAAGCCATTAAAAATAAGGTTGTTTGCTCTGGGTCTTGCCTGGACTGGCATAAAGACACTGGGATAAGATGGGAGCCAAGGTGTTAGGAAAGCATCTCGTTAAAGATAGGCTGCCCAGAGAGAGCAGAAGGAACACTTCAGCTTGAGAGCAGAGCAGTAGCAAGTCCAGACATACAGGGATTCATACACCTGAAGTCTGGAACAGTCAAACCAGCTTGAGGCCATCTATCGCCATAGTGGTTAGCAGCTGCAGGGGCTGTTTGAACCCTAGATTCCTGGAGAGAGTACAATACCAGAGTGACTACTTCACAGAGCTTCTGACCCTGAGATCCAGTAAGTAAATGTTCATAAAGCAAGGATCAAGAGGTTTGGTTCTCCCTGGGCACTTGGCTCTGAGGGTGAACAGGCATTCATTAGAGAGATAAGGCTCAAGTTTGAGAGATAGGTCTTAAGCATTAGCAAGAGCATATCAGAGGCTTCCTAAAGTAAAATAGCAGGCCACCCACCAGAGTGGAGAAGGCTCGGAGAAGGCACAGCTGTGGCTGTCATAGAAGGATTGGACTAAGGAAAATTTTTATTATAAATGAGACTGTCTCTAAGAAAAGCAAAAAATTTACTGGGTGAGATAGTGTTAAACACTCATCCTTCCTATTAAATATACAATGCAGTTTGCTTTTGACTAAAGATTTGAGTAACATTCTGCTTCTGGTATCTCTAAAGAATAAGTATGCAAATTTAAAATTTTATGTTTTAAAAAATTAAAGAAAAAACTTGAGAGCTAGGAAGGATTGTCAAGATAATATATTCTATCACATACCCACAAAATCCATTTCCAAATGAGAAATGTGACACTCAGGGAGGTTCTCTAACTTGCCTAGAGTCACGAGTGGTAATGAAAGAATTAATAATCATATTGCTGATTCCTAGCACAAACTTAACTTCATTATACAATATAGAATGTAGCTAATAGAAAATAAATTTGCTAAATAAAATTTCTACCTTATTCTACTTTTGAAAACATTAACAAAAACAACTAATGGTTTGCCACTTGCAGGAACACAGGTTTGTTTGTTTTTTTTTTAATAAACAAAAATCCTTATAAATATAACTCATAGGTATTGGCACATTCTATATAGGTGCATAAAAATATATAATGTCACTATACATACACTGGATATATAGAGATATACTATCTAAATATATATCTATCCATCCAGATATACAGACAGATATATATATAGCTTTATATATAAACAAATATATGGAGGTATATATGTATATGTACAGTTTTCACTGAAGATGTAATTTCAACTCGTAATTCCTATCAACTGAAGAGTAGAATGTGTGTTTACTTAGTCACTTCAGTGGGTCTGACTGTGATCCTGTGGACTGTATCCCACAGGCTCCTCTCTCCATGGGATTCTGCAGGCAAGAATACTGGAGTGGGTTGCTGTTCCCTTGTCCAGAGGATGTTCCCAAGCCAGGGATCGAACCTGGATGCCCTATACTGCAGGAAGGTTCTTTATTATCTCAGTCACCAGGGAAGCCCTTTTGTTTGTGTTTTGTCACTAAGTTATGTCCGACTCTTTTGTGACCCCATGGAGTGTAGCCCACCAGGCTTCTCTGTCCATGAGATTACCCAGGCAAGAATACTGGAGTGGGTTTCCTTGCCTTCCTAGAGGGGATCTTATGGACTCAGAGGTCAAACCAACCTCGCTTTATGTTTCCCGCGTTGGCAAGCAAGTTCTCTACCACCAGCACCACCTGGGAAAGGAAGAGAGAAAACGCTGCCTCAGAAGGTGCCGTATTGGCATGTGGATTGTTTTGAGTGAGAGGCAATCAAGATAGAGCAGATTTAAGAAACACTTTTTTGCCTTCACCTTAACTGCCTAACATAATTTAAATAAAGGGTCTGTTCCAGGAAGAAACTATCACCAGAGATAACTATGAAGAGTATGGGTTATATGTGGTAAGCTGGGGGAGCTCAGCAGGGTCTGTTCAAACTCCTCTCTTTGTCCCATTGTCTCTGCTTGGCATGGAAAACACTTGTTTGCCAAACATTTGCTCTTTCCATCTTGCTGTGATTTGTCATCATTTGAGGACCTAGACCCCTACCCTCTCCTTAGTTCAGGATGACATACTTGCTTGTGTGCTCCATATAAGTTTCAATTGCCTGAGTGTCTGAGAACCTCTCATGTCTGTGGGAGGTTCTGGTACACATGAACTTAATTTTGTTTTTCTCCTGTGAATCTGTCTTATGTCAATCTAATTATTAGATGAGTTAAAAAACTATGAAAGTAGAAAAAACTTTTCCTTCCTGACACAACTTAAAAGCTTGAACGTAATACAACAAGCAAACATAGGAAGATTCTGACTGATTGGAAAGAAAATGTGGAGCTGACTAAGGACAATGGGATTTGATGAATGAAAATACAGTGAGGTCCCTGGCTGTCATTTTCACCCTTTAAACAGCCAGGATGAGGCACAGGGGCCTGCAACCTGGAACTATCAAAAGAGGTAGACAAAACCCCTAAGAGAACCCCTAGACCTTCTACTTAGCCAAAGAAGAAGGAAAATGGTACCTTAACAGAGTAGTAAAATTTTTGATGATACCCACTGTACTCTACCTAAATACCAGTGGAAAATTTTTCCTCTCTCCTTTTTTGGTGTTAGGGGAGCTGAGCGCTGAGCCAAAGTTCCACACATTCTCCTCTCATCCATACTGACAATCAGTTCAGTTCAGTTCAGTCACTCAGTCATATCTAACTTTTTGCGACCCCATGAATTGCAGCACGCCAGGCCTCCCTGTCCACCCCCAACTCCCAGAGTTTACCCAAACTCCTGCCCATCGAGTCACTGATGCCATCCAGCCACCTCATCCTCTGTCATCCCCTTCTCCTCCTGCCCCCAATCCCTCCCGGCATCAGGGTCTTTTCCAGTGAGTCAACTCTTTGCATGAGGTGGCCAAAGTATTGGAGTTTCAGCATCAGTCCTTCCAATGAACACCCAGGACTAGATGGCAACAAATGGTGCTCTGATTATCACATCAGATTGTTCTTGTTTGAGCTAAGCAAAGAGCCAAATTTTGACCCTACCAGGCAGCAAAAATGTGGAGTAAAGCAGTGCTCATTGGTGTTATCCAGCACCCTGGACATCTGCACCAGTATCAGTGAAGCTCAGTGGACTGATGAACCTCCACCCTCACTGTTCTCCATCCTGCTGTCAGCAGTGAGGAAGTACCAAACGGTGTGAGGCAGCACTCACTGACATTCTGCTTTTGCTGATAGGATAGTATTGGTGGAAATCATAAAGTGTTGAGTTTCTACCCTTGTCCACCAGTAATAAGGTAGTACAATGCCATGCTCTGCCCTTTCAAGGGTAGTGTCATTAGAGCCCAGTGGGCATCTGAACCTCCACCTCCACCCCTACCTCTGCCACCACTAAACAGGGTGACTGTTCACTAAAACAGACTAAATTGTGAATCCAGACTCTCACAACATATCCTAGAAGTCCAAAATACAATCCAAATTCACACACCAATCCAAGAACCAGAATAATCACAACTTGTATGATGAAAGATAATCTATAGATGCCAATACTGAGATAATTCAGCTATTAGAATTATATGACAAGTATTTGAAAAAAATAATCATCTACTTGCTACAGTCCATAGGGCTGCAAAAGTTGGATATGACTTTTGCATCGTCTACTTGTTTCATGAACAATTATGAACTCTTTTAATAAGTGAAAAAGTAGAAAAAGTCCATGTCAAGATGCATTATGATCAAACTTTTGAAAACTAAAGACAAAGAAAAAATCCTAAATACAGCTAAATAGAAATGATCCATTTCCCATACAGGAACAATGGTTTGAATGACAGCATATTTCTGATCTGAATCTATGGCTTCAAAAGGAAATGCAATTTGTTTTTCAAAAAAAGAAATATCAACTTCAGATTCTATATATTGTAAAAATATTCTTGAAAAATAAATGCACTCTCAGATGAAGGAAAACTAAGAGAATTTGTCATCAGCCTTTTACCTTTTAAGAATGGTTATAAGAAGTTCTCCAAAGAGAAAGGAAAATAATAACTGTAAACTTTCATTTGGATGTCATAGCTGAATCACATATGGATTTAGCAGCTTAACACAGTTCCAATGGTAGTTTTTTCAGTGAGATTAATTTTCTTTATGTATGTTAAGTACTCAGTTTGTTAGTTGTTCACATAATAGATACTAGGCAAATGATTGTAAGCCTTTGCCAAGCACTAAGCTAGGCAGAGGGAACACAGCGCATGTTAAAATTGCCCACGTTAGAATTTTATACATGCAGAGAACATAAAATTTCATGGGAGAAAATGGCATTGGACACACAATGAGACAGTTTTAAAATTTTACAATTATTTAAGAGCCTATGAAAATGTATAAGATCAAGGAGATTGTATGTCAGAGGAGCCTTACTTCATCTAGTGGATTGGGTAGGCAGGGTTTTCTGAGAAGTTGTGATTTAAGATATGTAAAAATGAGGGAGATAACAGGATTACTGTTGATAGGAGCAAGGAAGGGTGCAGGAAGAGCATTCAGAATAAAGGGACGCCAGGCAACAGAAGCTGATGTGGAAAGAAAGGAGTTTGGGGACATTCTAAGAACTAAAACAAAACCAGCATAACTGAGATTTTAGTGTGTAGCATGGGGAAATGAAATTTTTGAGACAGATGGAGCCTGAAAGACACACAGTTCATTTTAAATTTTAAACTATGTGTATGATCAACATGAAGCTGCAGTTTTTTGTTGTTGTTACTATTTGTTTGTTTTTAATTGAGGTACAGTTGCTTTATGATGTTGTGTTAGTTTCTGATGTACAAGGAAGTGAATCAGCTATGTGCATGCATATACACTCTCACTCCTGGACCTCCCTGCCCCCTACATCCCACCCATCTAGGTCATCAAAGAGCACCATGCTAATCTTCCTGTGCTATACAGTAGGTTTCCACTAGCTATCTCTTTGACACATGGCACATGAATCAGTCCCATTCTCTCAATCCAACACCCCCCCCCCACCCTGTGTCTACATGTCCATTCTCTGCATCTGTATCTCTATTCCTGCCCTGAAAATAGATTCCTCAGTACCATTTTTCTAGATTTCCACTAGAGTCTGTCATACAGAGTGAAATAAGTCAGGAAGAGAAAAACAAATATCATATATTATGCAGCAGTGTTTTGAATGCAAAAGCATTATGATCAAGCCATTGGTTCCTGTTAGTGCTTTTCAAAGCCTCTTCTTTCTTTCAGGAAGCACAGGTGGATGACAGGGTGATTCTTAGTTCTTAGTGATTCCCAAGGATAGCAGTTATCATCAGTTTCCTCTCTTTGTGACAGGGGTAGCTACTGACAACAAATATTCCAAGTGACTTCTATCTTCCTTATCAATTTATTGCCCATTTTCTGGAGAATATTTCAACCAATCATTACTTTTTCAACACCTTTACTACACTTCTTTTTCCAGTATGCTTCTAATTTTCTTAGTTAAATGAAATCAATAAAATTATACTTAGAATAAACCTTGACACATAACTGCAAGAAAATACATTAATTTAAGGTAGTACCTATTGTTTGGGCTTCCCAGGTGGAGACAGTGGTAAAGAGACTGCCTGCCAATGCAGGAGACCTACGAGACACAGGGTTCGATCTCTGGGTTGGAAAGATCCCCTTTAGGAGGGCATGGCAATCCACTCTAGTATTCTTGCCTGGAAATCCCCATGGACAGAGCAGCCTGGCAGGCTACAGTCTGTAGGATCACAAAGAGTTGGACATGACTGAAGGGACTTAGCATGCATGCACACAACTATGGTTTACACAATTTTTTTTCAAAGTCCACCTAAGATGTCCTAGCGGAGAAGGCAATGGCACCCCACTCCAGTACCCTTGCCTGGAAAATCCCATGGACGGAGGAGACTGGTAGGCTGCAGTCCATGGGGTCATGAAGAGTCGGACACGACTGAGCGACTTCACTTTAACTTATCACTTTCATGCATTGGAGAAGGAAATGACAACCCACTCCAGTGTTCTTGCCTGGAGAATCCCAGGGACGGAGGAGCCTGGTGGGCTGCCGTCTATGGGGTCGCACAGAGTCGGACACGACTGAAGCGACTTAACAGCAGCAGCAAGATGTCCTAGAGACTTCTCTGGTGACTCAGATGGTAAAAGCGTCTGCCTACAATGCAGGAGACCTGGGTTCAATCCCTGGGTTGGGAAGATCCCCTGGAGAAGGAAATGGCAACCCACTCCAGTATTTTTGCCTGGAAAATTCCATGGACAGAGGAGCCTGGTAGGCTACAGTCCATGGGGTGGCAAAGAGTTGGACAGGACTGAGGGACTTCCCTTCACTAAGAAGTCCTAGGGAAGCAAGCTTGAATAACACCATTTACTGGTTGTAGTTATGTTTCCATCAGCTCCATGCCCACAAAGCCCCGTCTGGAGAGTAAGAGCAGAAATGTATTTGCTTTCTGAGCTCAAATTGATTGTTATGTACTCTAATCTTTTCAAGTGGTTGCAATGGAAATTTCTCTAGTACTATGTTAATTTATTTAAATGCTTAAAGTTTATTTTTATGTATATCTCCTGATGCTACTTCTCCTCACTTAGCAGTAAAAGGCTCAAGAATACTTCTGTAAAATGAGATTTATGTGGAAAATTCTTAAAGAGATGGGAATGCTAGACACCTGACCTTCCTCTGAGAAATCTGTATGCAGGTAAAGAAGCAACAGTTAGAACTGGACATGGAACAACAGATTGGTTCTAAATAGGAAAAGGAGTACCTCAAGGCTGTATATTGTCACCCTGCTGACTTAACTTATATGCAGAGTTCAGTTCAGTTCAGTTCAGCGCTCAGTCATGTCTGACTCTTTGCGACCCCATGATTCACAGCAGGCCAGGCCTCCCTGTCCATCACCAACTCCCAGAGTTTACTCAAACTCATGTCCATCGAGTTGGTGATGCCATCCAGCCATCTCATCCTCTGTCGTCCCCTTCTCCTACTGCCCCCAATCCCTCCCAGCATCAGGGTCTTTTCCAAAGAGTCAACTCTTCGCATGAGGTGGCCAAAGTATTAGAGTTTCAACTTCAGCATCAGTCTTTCCAATGAACAGCCAGGACTTATCTCCTTCAGGGTGGACTGGTTGGATCTCCTTGCTGTCCAAGGGACTCTCAAGAGTCTTCTCCAACACCATAGTTCAAAAGAATCCATTTTCGGCGCTCAGCTTTCTTCACAGTCCAACCATCACATCCATACATGACCACTGGAAAAACCATAGCCTTGACCAGATGGACCTTTGTTGGCAAAGTAATTTCTCTGCTTTTAAATATGCTATCTAGGTTGGTCATAACTTTCCTTCCAAGGAGTAAGCGTCTTTTAATTTCATGGCTGCAATCACCATCTGCAGTGATTTTGGAGCCCAAAAAAATAAAGTCTGACACTGTTTCCACTGTCTCCCCGTCTATTTCCAATGAGGTGATGGGACCAGATACCATGATCTTAGTTTTCTGAATGTTAAGCTTTAAGCCAACTTTTTCACTCTCCTCTTTCACTTTCATCAAGAGGCTTTTTAGTTCCTCTTCACTCTCTGCCATAAGGGTGGTGTCATCTGCATATCCGAGGTTATTGATATTTCTCCCAACGATCTTCATTCCAGCTTGTGCTTCTTCCAGCCCAACGTTTCTCATGATGCACTCTGCATATAAGTTAAATAAGCAGGGTGACAATATACATCCTTGACGTACTCCTTTTCCTATTTGGAACCAGTCTGTTGTTCCATGTCCAGTTCTAACTGTTGTTTCCTGATCTGCATACAGGTTTCTCAAGAGGCAGGTCAGGTGGTCTGGTATTCCCATCTCCTTCAGAATTTTCCACAGTTTGTTGTGATCCACACAGTCGAAGGCTTTGGCGTAGTTAATAAAGCAGAAATAGATGTTTTTCTGGAACTCTCTTGCTTTTTCGGTGATCCAGTGGATATTGGCAATTTGATCCCTGGTTTCTCTGCCTTTTCTAAAACCAGCTTGAACATCTGGAAGTTCTCGGTTCACGTATTGCTGAAGCCTGGCTTGGAGAATTTTGAGCATTACCTTACTAGCGTGTGAGATGAGTGCAATTGTGTGGTAGTTTGAGCATTCTTTGGGATTGCCTTTCTTAGGAATTGGAATGAAAACTGACCTTTTCCAGTCCTGTGGCCACTGCTGAGTTTTCCAAATTTGCTGGCATATTGAGTGAAGCACTTTCACAGCATCATCTTTCAGGATGTGAAATAGCTCAACTGGAATTCCATCACATCCACTAGCTTTGTTCATAGTGATGCTTTCTAAGGGCCACTTGACTTCACATTCCAGGATGTCTGGCTCTAGGTGAGTGATCACACCATTGTGATTATCTGGGTCATGAAGATCTTTTTTGTACAGTTCTCCTATGTATTCTTGCCACCTCTTCTTTATATCTTCTGCTTCTGTTAGGTCCATACCATTTCTGTCCTTTATTGAGCCCATTTTTGCATGAAATGTTCCCTTGGTATCTCTGATTTTCTTGAAGAGATCTCTAGTCTTTCCCATTCTGTTGTTTTCGTCTATTTCTTTGCATCGATCGCTGAGGAGGGCTTTCTTATCTCTCCTGGCTATTCTTTGGAACTCTGCATTCAAATGGGAATATATTTCCTTTTTTCCTTTGCTTTTCCCTTCTCTTCATTTTACAGCTATTTGTAATGCCTCCTCAGACAACCATTTTGCCTTTTTGCATTTCGTTTCCATGGGGATGGTCTTGATCCCTGTCTCCTGTATAATGTCACTAACCTCCGTCCATAGTTCATCAGGCTCTCTGTCTATCAGATCTAGTCCCTTAAATCTATTTCTCACTTCCACTGTATAGTCATAAGGGATTTGATTTAGGTCATATCTGAATGGTCTAGTGGTTATCTCTACTTGCTTCAGTTTAAGTCTGAATTTGGCAATAAGGAGTTCATGATGTGAGCCACAGTCAGCTCCTGGTCTTGTTTTTGCTGACTGTATAGAGCTTCTCCATCTTTGGCTGCAAAGAATATAATCAATCTGATTTCGGTGTTGACCATCTGGTGATGTCCATGTGTAGAGCCTTCACTTGTGTTGTTGGAAGAGGGTGTTTGCTATGACCAGTGTGTTCTATTGGCAAAACTTTATTAGCCTTTGCCCTGCTTCATTCCGTACTCCAAGGCCAAATTTGCCTGTTACTCCAGGTGTTACTTGACCTCCTACTTTTGCATTCCAGTCCCCTGTAATGAAAAGGACATCTTTTTTGGGTGTTTGTTCTAAAAGGTCTTGTAGGTTCATAGAACCATTCAACTTCGGCTTCTTCAGTGTTACTGGTTGGGGCATAGGCTTGGATTATATGCAGAGTACATCATGAGAAATGCTGGGCTGGATGAAGCACAAGCTGGAATCAAGTTGCCGAGAGAAATGTCAATAACCTCAGATATGCAGTTGACACCACCCTTATGGCAGAAAGCGAAGAAGAACTAAAAAGCCTTTTGATGAAAGTGAAAGAGGAGAGTGAAAAAGTTGGCTTAAAACTCAACATTCAGAAAACTAAGATCATGCCATCTGGTCCCATTAGTTCAGTTCAGTTCAGTTCCACAGTCATGTCTGACTCTTGCGACCCCATGAAGGGCAGCACGACAGACCTCCCTGTCCATCACCAACTCCTGCACTTTACCTAAACTCATGTCCATTGAGTCAGTGATGCTGTCCTACCATCTCATCCTCTATTGTCTCCTGCTCCTCCTGCCCTCAATCTTTCCCAGTATCAGGGTCTTTTCAAATGAATCAACTCTTTGCATCAGGTGGCCCAAAATATTGGAGTTTCAGCTTCAACATCAATTGGACATGGCTGAGTGACTGAATTGAACTGAACTGAATTGAAAGAAGACTTCTGCGTGTATCCCATAGTTGTACATGGCAGAGAGGAAAACTCAATAGAAACAATCAAAAAAGTTCATGAACCTCTCTGTGAAACAGCAAGATGTTTATTTTTGCTTGGTTGTAAATAATATTAGTTTATCTCAGAATTCTTCATACAGAAAGTAGGGTAGGTGCATCACTCAAATGTCACCTACCAGCCACAGTTAAAAAGGAGAAGCTAGTTGCTGGCTCCTATTCCTTTGTGGATATTCTGCCCATTTCATACTTTAATCTCATTTCATTGACCCAAATTATTTTCGTTTCAGGATCCCATCACAGCTGTGTTCATATACTTGCATAGAATCTTTTTGCCTCTCTTCCAGCCAATATCATGGCCTCTATGTCTTTATATCTGACTTGACAACCAAATTCTGACCTGATGGTTTTATTTGTCTGTACCATCTGTGGTATAAGAGTGGTATAGGAATCTGCCTGCCAGTGATGGAGATGCAGGAGACGAGTGTTCAGTGCTTGGGTTGGGAAGATCCCCTGGAGGAGGAAATGGCCACCCACTCCAGTACCCTTGTCTGGAAAATTCCATGGACAGAGGAGCCTGGCAGGCTGCAGCCCATGGAGTAGCAAAGAGGTGTACATAACTTGGTAACTGAGAACACACACATATATTCCTTAACCTTTTTCCCTCTAGATTAAATCATGTAGGGTTAACGTTTACTTACCAGAG
The DNA here is from genome assembly GCF_019320065.1 of Cervus canadensis. Lineage (NCBI taxonomy): Eukaryota > Metazoa > Chordata > Mammalia > Artiodactyla > Cervidae > Cervus > Cervus canadensis. The sequence goes on from NC_057397.1 coordinate 38,781,575, forward strand.
TTATACTGCCAACTCTGAGAAAAAGCGCCAGACTCTTCCATTTGAAAATAAGCAAAAAATAATAATGGTGCATTTTTCTGTTAAAGATAATTATTTTTTATTGAATTATGACTTATTTCTTAACCTAACATCACAGATTGTTTTTAAAAATTCCATACACTTCCCTTGATATATTTATTTTATATTATAAAAATATATCAAGGAGATACTTAAACACATTATGTTGGGAAAATCTTTCAAAAGATACTGATATAAGAAACTAAGGAGAAAGTCACTTTTCAGAAATGAGAGTAAAAAATAGAGTAATTTTTATACATGGTGGCTCTATATTAATTTTTAAACTCTTTAATTCAAATGCACTTTTAATATAAAAGATCACTCTATGATAACATTAACAGACTTGTTATGTGCCTACAGCATCAGAAATGTACCAGATGTATTATTATTTTTCTTTTTTTTTTTATCTTAACAGCATCTCTATGAAATAAATATTATAGCCTCACTTTAAGGTGAGCAAATTGGGATTCAAAGAGGATTAATGGCTTAATTAAGTTTACATGCTAATAAATAGTGACCCTTTGATGGAAACAAGTCTGATTGGAAACCCTTTTCTAGATTCCAGTTCCATATCATGATATGTTGAATTTGGCTACTTTTAAATTACAATTAAAAAAAAATACCGAGACAGAAATTTCAGTGAGAATCAGTATAGTTCTGATAGTCATATCAGTCAGTTCAGTTCAGTCCCTCAGTCGTGTCCGGCTCTTTGCAACCCCGTGCATGCCAGGCCTCCCTGTCCATCACAAATTCCCGGAGTTTACTCAAACTCATGTCCATCGAGTCGGTGATGCCATCCAACCATTTCATCTTCTGTCGTCCCCTTCTCCTCCTGCCCCCAATCCTTCCCAGCATCAGGGTCTTTTCCAAAGAGTCAACTCTTCACATGAAGTGGCCAAAGTATTGGAGTTTCAGCCTCAGCATCAGCCCTTCCAATGAACACTCAGGACTTATCTCCTTCAGGGTGGACTGGTTGGATCTCCTTGCTGTCCAAGGGACTCTCAAGAGTCTTCTCCAACACCATAGTTCAAAAGAATCCATTTTCGGCGCTCAGCTTTCTTCACAGTCCAACCATCACATCCATACATGACCACTGGAAAAACCATAGCCTTGACCAGATGGACCTTTGTTGGCAAAGTAATTTCTCTGCTTTTTAATATGCTATCTAGGTTGGTCATAACTTTCCTTCCAAGGAGTAAGCATCTTTTAATTTCATGGCTGCAATCACCATCTGCAGTGATTTTGGAGCCCCAAAAATAAAGTCTGACACTGTTTCCGCTGTCTCCCCATCTATTTCCAATGAGGTGATGGGACCAGATACCATGATCTTAGTTTTCTGAATGTTAAGCTTTAAGCCAACTTTTTCACTCTCCTCTTTCACTTTCATCAAGAGGCTTTTTAGTTCCTTTCTACTCTCTGCCATAAGGGTGGTGTCATCTGCATATCTGAGGTTATTGATATTTCTCCCAACGATCTTCATTCCAGCTTGTGCTTCTTCCAGCCCAGCGTTTCTCATGATGCACTCTGCATATAAGTTAAATAAGCAGGGTGACAATATACAGCCTTGACGTACTCCTTTTCCTATTTGGAACCAATCTGTTGTTCCATGTCTCTGTATTTAAATAACAAAGGCCATTTTTTGAAAACACATGAAGACTATCACTTTGTATCTCTAAACAAGACTGGCTAAGAGATTTTTTTTTTCCCTCAATTTTGCTTTTAAAAGACATGTGTTCTTTGTGATAAATATGATCTTCATGGTTATTTCTCAGAATTAGACATTTATTTTCACAAATTCATTGTATGCTTATGAGAGAATATTATAGATTATAAGTCTAACTACAATTACTCACTACCTATTCATTTTCCAGATTTTGGAAACTATGAGTTATTTATTGCATAATTTTTATTACATAAAATTCCAAATTAGTGAATTTATCAGTTTATATAATGCTGTCTCTTTGTGGATATTATCCTCCCTACCTAGTGATTGTGTGTATAGTTAACAGGTCACTATCACATTTGTTGTTGCTGTTGAAGACTTCAGTTCACTCCAACATGTCTTTGTGAGCAACTTCTATGTGCCAAACCAAAGCAAGGGCTGCTGAATGCAAAACAACACAGTTCCTACCCTCAGTAAAGGCCTCATTCTAGTACACTGGCTCAGATGGTAAAGAATTTGCATTCATTGCGGAAGACCTGGGTTCTGTCCTGGGGTTGGGAAGATCCCCTGGAGGAGGGCATGCAACCCATTCCAGTATTCTTGCCTGGAGAATCCCCATGGACAGAGGAGCTTGGAGTGGGTTACAGTCCATGGGGTCACAAAGAGTCAAGCATGACTGAGCGGCTCAGCACAGCTCAGCACACTGTATAAAGTAGCAATTACAGAAGTTCATTTTTGAATTTCAAAAATGATTAGTCAAGCTCCTAATAATGGAACTGGCTAGAATTAGAATTTTCAGATTTTATTACACATTAAGCAGCAGCAATTTTCAGTTAGGGCCCTTTGTAAAATGAGATTTAGAGGAAATACTGACTCTGCTCTGTACTTACAGAGCTCTGTACTTACTCTGTACACTGGGTACTCTCTGCCTACAGCCTAATATCTATTGATTTTAACTTAGAATCTTCGATGTCTTGCAGTCTAGTATTCCACCACATGATTTTTTTACTAACTGCCTATAGACTACTTTATCTGATTCTACTCTGTGAAACACAATGCCAAGTGCTGTCAGGGTCATATCCCCAGTTTTTCAGGACTCTGAATTATTCTGTTATTCTTAAGCATGTTTCTATCTTTACTTATCTTCTGACCAACATCCCAGTTACAATATGGTCAAACTAAATATTAGTAGCTAATGGTGTTATCTAGCTTTTGATAATGATTGTATTTCTGGTTTCAAGGAAATCCTCCACCACACAAATGGGAAAAATCTAGCCCCATTAACAAAACAAGAAACAGAGAGATTTATTTTCTATTCCTTAGTGGAGATTATAGTTACCATTCAAAATAAGCGCATGGCAGAGCTCAAACCACAATGCCAAAATTTTAGAGAGGACTCATTTAGATACATGATTGATACTGATTTGTGATGTATGTTGGAACAATGTTATCACTCTCAATGTAATATTGTGATTATTAAAATATAAACAGTTTAATTAAAAATCATTTTATTAATCAATTAATGGGTATCAGGAAACTGATCTCTCAAGAAAAATAATAGATTGGTATAGTAGAAAGACAAAGGGGTTTGAAGTTTAGTTTCTAAAATGGAGTGATAATACTTTACAAATTTACAATAAGGGCAAAATAAGAAAGTCATATGAAGCACTTTTATAAAATGCTATCATAGTTTTAACTCAGATAACTATCTGGTAATTAACTGTAAAAATAGGACATCAAATTGACTAATATTGGAATGATTCTTATGAGAGGAGAAATATCTCAATTATACAATACAAGTGTGTAGAAGTCCTACTTTCAGATAGCTTCTTGACTCCCTAAGATGTCTAAACAGTAGATATGAAACTACTTCAGGGCTGAGATTATTGGTTTCACTTTTATATTCCTCAGTTTCTACATTTACATTAGCTGTACTAACAAAGAGGCAGGCTTGTTTACTTTTTCTAAGTAGACCTATAGTAATGTTTAGAGAATATAATGGACAGAATATATCTTGTAACATGCACATTAATTTCTCATTTTAACCACGATTTTTAAATGCAATGAAACAACGATGTTTAAGAATGTGAGTAGATCACAGAGGAAGAGAAAGCTGAAATGGCTAATATACTTGACCAATATACTTGTATCTGGGGTCACATGTGGGGGAGAAAGCAGTTCTTACCATTGAAAGCTACAAAAGACCTTGCGGTCACTGCATTTGGATGTAATAGGTAACCAACAGAAACACAAAGTGGAACTTGCTCCGTTAGAACAGCAGATAACACAGCTTGAAAGCGACTTTACAGCTGCCAGGAAACTTTGTAGTTAGAAAGATCAGCTACACCCTTGAGATTGTGAGACATGGGAAGAGGATATCTGTTAAAAAATCACATTGCTATTGATAAGGAGAGGGAACTGGAAATATACTACTTTGTTCATTTTTTCTGAATTATTGAGAAGTATCTATTTTGCCATAAATTTTGTGAATCCACCTTTCTCTTGTTTGTCTCTAAATTCAATATATACCGTAAGTGCTGGTAATAGAAATGCCATCAAGTTTCATTTAGATAGAGATTAAAATGAAATAAAAATGCAGTATTTATTAACTTATGCCTGTAGATGGCTGGAAGATAAATCTGCCAAAACTGTAAGTGTAAATCCTTCCCTATTCGCTTTGTATTTCAGAGGCAAAGCAAACGACACGTTTTTCCTAGTGGGAAAAATGACACGTGTCTGACAGGTGAAATTAACACCATCTATCCAATTCAATTGACTAAGCGCTTATTGTATAGAGAGCTAAATATAGGACTCTGGGCTAGATGCTGACAACATACAGATAGGCAAATAAGGCAAAGTCCTGATCTACAGGGAGCTTATTTCCTGACGGGAGTTCATTGAGTGGGCTACTGTGTGATACACAGGCTACTATTATGTTCATTAAAAAGTATGCAAGTTCACTTTACTAAGTATGCAATTTTTATTATTCATTAAGAGTAGGTTTCCTTTTTTAAAAAATTAGCATGAAAATCAATTATCTGAAATCTAATCAACAGTATGTAATCTCTACATTCCAGAATTTTTCAATTTCTAAATTTTAAACATATATTCATAAAGCATGGATAAATAAGTTCTACTCCCTAGTTCTTTTAAAGTTAGTTTTACTACATAACTTTTATAATGCAGTGTTTTGGGGTTTTTGTTTTTTTAATCTGGATATTTGCACAACCTGCTCAGAATAAAGACATGGAAGAAATGGCCACTGAGAGATCTAGGACTTTGAAATTTCCCACAGAAAACAAACAAAACAATATAATTCTTACATTTGTAACAACTGTTGAAGTGTTTCATTATGCTGAATTATTTAAAGACTATTAGCTATATTAATACCAAATCATTCTTGCATTGAACTTACAATTTAACAGTTGGTTAGGGAAAAGCCATGTAGAATTGAATAGACTAACCCACACGTTTTATTAATAATAACAGAAGTAATGGAACAATGAAATACATATCCATAAGAAGATATCACATGCCATTTACTAAGTTTTGTACACCTGAGAAAATGTTAATATAAATAATTGTTATGTTAAAAATATAGCCAAACATGTCTGCAGGTTTTAAGCTGTCTAATGTAATTCTACATTCTCAGTGAATAATGTTTAACATTTGAACCAAAAACAGTTTGGCACGAATAATTAAAGGCTTAAGTTAAATACATAGACAGTCATTTAAATTTAGATCTGCAATAACATTTACTATTATTCTCCAAGGCTTTGACTGCTTGACAGAAACAAAGTACTCTGGGATTAATTTCAAGAAATGGTGCCAACTGTGCCGCAATTTGCTGTAATTAAGACATGAAAGAACACTAAATATTCAGATTAAAAGAAGCATGATGGAGCATGATAGAAAGTCAAGGTGTGGCAGAGAGCCAAAAAAAAAAAAAAAAGACACAGCCAGGAATACCATATTGATGGATATGAAAACAGCACCAGTAAAGGTTGGTGAATTTTCTTTTAAGGAAGCACATCATTTTAGTCTTAGATTACTTTTTATACCTTTCTTCACTCAAATTTAAAGCTGAGACCTGGTGTGTTAGAAAGATAATAAAATTGAAAGAGAAAGTGACAAACATTGTGTCCTTCTACAGCTAATTAGTTTAAGTGATGTGGAGAAGTCATTAGGAGGGTATCATAATTATCTTTATGGTGAAGGAATTTCCCTGTGTGTTACATTAGTGTAGTTTGCTTTAGAGCTAAATGAAAAAGCCACATAGGTGTTAACTACAAGAGATTAAATACACTTTCTGTGTTCATTAAACTCCCCTTTACAATTAAAGGGAAAGAATTCATTTTGATCTAACAAGTCTCCCTTTTAATTCCCTAAGAATCATGAGAAATATTATTCTTTAGCCTTGGAACATTTATGTATTAACACTTCATTTAGAATAATGGTGGGTGAATCTTCTCCCCAACTGACTTTTTACTTTTTTTTTCTTTTCCTTTTTTGGAAGTCCCTTTAAGGTTTTGATCCTAGAAAAGAAGTGGATACTTGACCCAGTTGCTAATGAGGGGTTGAATAATCTCTAGTATCCTATAGCTCGAAATAGCAGGATGGCAGTGTAAAAGGTCCATCATAAAAGGCAATACGTAAAAAAAAAAAAAAAAAGACTTGGTAAGAAAGTCAGAAGCTGGTCTCCTGCAAGCACATGAAGCCATCAAAGTCAAAGTGGGTGATGGGGAGGCACCTGGACAGTGTGGTCAAGAGACTGAAAGAAAATCCAGAATCTACAAGGAGGGAAGCCTTAGCAAGATCAATCTTCCTCGTCAGAGCAGGTCTGCAGCAGCCACATGGGGACATGCAGAGTCTGCAGAGAGCAGGGCTTTGTGAGAGAAACCAATGTACCCCAAATTGTGAACTTCACCAGAATGGAAATCTGTTCAGCCTGACAAAAGAGAATTTCCTGTTCCAGGTATATGATTAAGGCTCGAAATAGAAAATGTGGATCTTTTCAGGCTTTGAAGATGCTGCGAAGAGTCAGCATCTTTCGGAGAACCATAAAAATAAAACTGAGTTGTTTCCCTATATAGAAATCTTTGCAGAAAATGTATGATGTCTTTTGAATACAGACTTTTTATCTTAGCTTTTCCCCTTGATGTTGCAAAAATCTTCATTTGGGAATATAAAGCTTGTAATAAAGGGTTTATTATATAGTGCTCTGAAGCAGTTCAAATTGATATTCTGTCTAGAATCTTACTATTCTAACAAAAAAAAAAGGTAGTTGAAGAGACATCAAAGAATTTCATAGGCACTAGTATTTACATAACTTAGATAAGATAGAAATAAGATAATTCATTTCATAGCAAAAATAAGTCATTGGTATTACTTGTAATCTATGACACATAATATTCACACAACATTGAATCTCTATAGTTAAAAGTCTGTAAGTTTGCTAGGTTTTTTTTTTTTTCCATATAAATGGATAGTATGAAGCTATGAGAATTATTATTGTTATTATTACCTGTGGGCTGTTGTTTGACTAAAGTTTGTGGTGTAATACTTTTATAAACTAGAATATGAATGAAGTCGTTGGGTACATAATAGAGAGTCATCGTCAGCCCCTTAATTTTTCCTTCTACTATTCACAACGTTTCCAAATACATGTTTCAGGATAAAACCCCCTAGAGGTCTCCTGCAAATTCTTTTTCAATACAACCAGATCATTGCAGATAATTGTATTACACAGTGTATCGATCCAAAATCGTTGTGCACCGGAAACATCTGAAAAAACATGATTATAGCTTTCTGTTTATTGTTCGTACATCATATAAGCAGGCTTTTGTGTGAATCACCTGTAAAAAACGCAAGGTGGAAACATCAGAGAAATTACCTCTTTACAAGAATCTATTGATCACTTTAAATCAAAGAAGTATGTTTGACATAAGATTACCTGCCAGTTTGAACATTAGGTACACTATGTTATAGCCTGGGGCAGTTGTAAGTCTGACAAAGGGATTGTAAATAAAGCATGCAGCTGCGAGTGCCTCTGGCTTGGGATCAACTCCAGCTCAAGTCCAAGGCATAGGTAAACTTAAAATAATTTACCCCTTTTTAACCAGCATATAATGAATTAGAATAGACTCTTAGGAGAACCGTGAGGCATAAATCTCTTAGTCATTTTGAAATGGCAAACTTCATAGAAAATTCACAACATGCACAGTTGATAAAAGGTCTTTTTTGCACATATGCCATAAGTTGACTCTAGTAGTCTAGAAGTCAGTCTATTGGTACAAGTAGGTTCTTCAAATAAGAAACTTCCTGAAACAATGTGATATCTACAATCTTTTGTAGATAGCTTGATTGCTCAAAGTCAGGGTCATCAACCTCTCAATTTCAATATCAGAAAATTCTCCTTAAACTTATCTAAAAAGTTTTGGTGCAGTTTTTTTTTTTTTTGGATAAGAAATACATATATTGTGAAAGGTGAAAAAGCTTATAAAATGAAATATCATACTTTATGGAACTACATATACAATGTTAAAAATCTATCACTATAAAAATATTGATTATTTTCACTTGATGACTTGACTATAGTTTTTTATTGGTCAAGATCAAGGAAAGCTAAAGTGCCTTTATATATACTTTAAGCTTGAAGGATTTTTTTTTAAATTTTGAAATCAAGCTTGTAAGTTTTTTATTGGATTTTTTTCCCTGCATGCTTTAACATATATTGAAATTATTAAACATTTAGCTCATTTGTTCAGAGAGATTTCGATGTATTTGAAATTTAATAAAGATGAGCTCTGGGTGATGCATTCTTCCTTGTTAAATATTTAGCTGTTTGTGTTAGCTCTCTGGTTTCCTGAGGCACAAATTTAAACTGTTAATATAGAGCAGGTTTAAGCTATAAAAATAGTAGATGCCATAATTTCTTCTGGGGCAAACTGGTCATTTTGAATATTTGCAAGAAAACAAAGGAAACATGTGTGTATATATTTATTAAAATATAAGCACACAGTTGTTTATATATAATATATAATCTTAAAAAAATCTATAAATGAGAAATGGAGGATCAAATATTCTTAGATCTAATTTATAAAGGAGACATCATTCAACTTCAAAGATGAGTGATAAATGCAGAATATTTATATGAGTCTCTTCTTTATGAGGTTGACTGTAAAAGATACCTCTGATGTAAGACTGTAATACTGTGGTTTCCAACTTTACTGAAGCTTAAAATAAACACCATTTTTGGACATAAAATGAGAATCATTAAAAGGGAAGATGCTCTTTTTATAAAAATCTGATCTTCTCTATTTCTATTTCTATTTTTATTGATTTGGAGATACTAAAAAGCATTTTTTTTTTTCTTCAGTTGGATTGCAAGACTGAAATTACTAATTTTCGTAAAATATCATGATCTTTAATGCAAATGATTATAAATCCAGTTATATTTAAGAATACTTCTAAAAAGATACTTTTAAAATAATGCAAATAAACAAATCCAAACATATGATTAAAAATAAAATTTAAAACCTGATAACATTTGCAATTGATGATATGTATTTGAGCCAGTTGAAAAGAAAAAAAAAACAAAACAGATAAACATTTTTATAAAGGGGGAATAGTCGAATAAAATATACAGATATATATCTCTAAGAATACAGTCAACAAAGAACAAAGGAAAAATGTCTTTGTCTTAAATCACTTATTTTTTGAGAGCTTGAAGCATACCGCCTGTCTGCTTTGGTCTAATGAAAGAGTGCCATCTATTGGATGACCTTGAAAAAGTGTTTAAATTTCATAAATATTATACATGAAAATAAATCAGTGGAGAGTCATCATTTTGGCATAATTTATAATGTGTCAGTCTTTGTCTATGTGAATATATATACATATACCCAAGGCCTATGCTAAAGAAAGAACAAGAGAACTATACATTAATGTTATTTCATAATACACTTATATTGCAGCAAAATTTTTACAAATTATCTTGGGGAATTGTTGTCTGATGAAGACATTTAAGTTTTTCATTCAAATGCTTTATAAATTCGAGTTTACTGACAAGCATCTTGTATTTCTTCATACATACCTTTGTTTACTTGTGCTTTAAATAAAGGAATCTGAAAATGTGAATACACAAATTTGTATTTGGACAAGAAGGATCTGTTTAAATCTTTCTCAAAGTTGCATTGCATAAAATTTAAACCAAAAACAAAAGAAGAAAAAAAAAAACAGATGAGCTTGGTTTTTTAAAAGGCAATGTTCTTGTTTTATCTTTCAGCCCAAGAACTTGCCAGTCAAGATGAAAAACTTCTTCTAATGGAATCCAGCTTTAAGGCTACTCAAGAGCAGCTAACAGCAAATAGCAGAAACAGTTCGCCAAGAACAGAACAGTAGAAAACCCCAGGCAGAGCCGAAGACAGTGACAGCAGGGCTTATTGCTTCTGAAGAAGAAAAAAATGATTACAAGTGAGTTGTTTTTCAGTCTTTCAGAAAGTTTTACTTTACAAACTGAAATCAAGTCAGTCCTTTTGACTTTAGTTGCTAAATGTTTAATTCTCTCTGTCTTGCAAAAGGTTATGTGTAAATATTCTAGCTTGTTCAATATATTGTTCTTTCCAAAATAGATAAACTTTCAGTCTGCAACATTTCTTAACTGAAATGGCACATGTTGAAAACGGTAACTGTCTTATTCCAGATTCTGAATAATGATGTGGCAGTCAACTTTCTTGTTAACTATCAAGAAATGTTCAAGGTAGGATTCAAGGGAAAGAGTACACTGTGTTTCTGTAGCACCTATCTGCCAATGGCATTCTCATCTTTCTCCTTTCAGAGTCCAAAGGTTACATATGGCTCTTGTTGCTTTTCTTTTTTGTTAAAGTAGCAGCTCTAAGCAAGACACTATTAAATTGGGAGACATTGAGAGTGGAAAATTTTTGATCAGACCATTGAGGCATGTAAGAAACTATGAAGAAAAGTAATAAAGACTTAGGTTGTTCTGAAACATTCATGAAAACTGTCCTTAGTGAAGCATCTAGTATTTAATTTCTGTTTTTATTATCTAAATCTTTATGCAGTTACTTTATATCTCTGCAGTGTTTTCAGATTTTATCATTGGCTATTCAAATAAATATTAGTTTCTTTTTTTATTTTAGTATTCTGATAATTAAGTATTCTATCGTCTGTGTCTTTTTTTCTGTATTCATTCTCTTAGTCTGTTTTCAAAAAACAAATAGAAAGTAGCATAGCCCAGATGAATCTCTCTGTCTCTCTCTTTCTGTTTGTAAAGAATTACACTTTACTCGCTGAACTTGCTTGAATCAAGTAATTGAAGTTAGATAAAGCATCCACACCTGAAGTTTTTTCCCCTGTCACTCACACCTTTGAACAAAGTCCTGCAGCCAGAAGTAAATTTGGCCTGTTTTATTTGATCTTAACTGCTCTTTGGAAGTCAAATTCTAAACTTATACTCCTTAATGCATATCTTGATATACCTAACAAGAGGATTTCAAAATAATGCATATAGTAAACATTTCTTTCTTGATTTGTAGTTTATAGGGCACATAAAATATAAAAACAATTTTTTTTTGAAATTTATGTTTTAATTCAATGATTTAATATTACAAGGCACTAAAACAATTATAAAATCTAGGATAATATTTTGTGTGCTTCTAAATAAAATCAAACCCTATAATAAACACCCTTTGCCATTCATGTACCTTTAGTCAGATGCCAGGACACACACAACAACAAAAAAAGACACATTTAACAAATATTAAAAGGTAGAAATTGGTACCAAGGATTAAAAGCATATTGGGCAAAATTTCTTTGGGAACGCATATAGTAATGTACTATTGTTATAAATATTATGGTGTCTTAAAAAAGCAAAATTATTTTAGGGGAATAATATGCCTAAGATATGTTTATAAAATAAGAAATATATAAAAATGATTGTGAACTAATGTAAAACTAATGATAGTATTTGATGTTAGCATATTGCTCTTAAAATAATGCCAACCTTTTTTCTATAGTTAAACAGTACTATAAAGGCACATTATTCAGTATGTCCACAAAAATATAATTTTTGATCTGAAAACTGACATGCAGTGATCTGCTTTCAATCTTGAATTTTATAAGTAAATAGACAAGACAGTGATTCATCTAGTTAAATAATAATGAAAAATCAAACAAGTTCTATATGTTTGATCTATATTTATCTATTTTATTTTCTAATACAGCTTCATCCTGAAATTAAGTATGATATTCTCTCTTAATATAAAACTGCTGTCAAGGTATACAGATATTATCTAAGAGTATTTAAAATTGTAACCGCATGTTTTCAAATCTAACTATTTGAAATTGTTTTTAGCAATTAAATATCTTAAAAGTCATAAAATTAGAAATATTATTAAGACATAAGAAAATGTTATTAAAGTTTAAAAGGATTGATAAATGATCATAATCAAAACAGTGATGATTTCTTAGGAGGAACACATTTATCTTTCTTTTCAAATATAGCCTCAACATAGATTGTCACAGGATATGAGTACATGTTACATATACGTGTCTATATGTTTTCCATAATACATGGAAAAATACACTATTGTTTAAATGTCAAATAAAAATCAAAACCCTTTGACTTAGCAAACAAAATATTCTGTTTATTAGTTTTGATTTTTTTTTTTTTTCCCCCCACTCAATCGACAGGTGGCATGAATTGATCAAATTTACCAATTGGTTTGGTTTGGGGCCCTGCCAGACACCATTGGGTTTGCCAGTCAGAAGAAAGAAAGACCATGTTAGGTGTCATAAGGCATGAAAGTATTATAGTTAGTTCCCTTAACCTGTCATCCCTTTATCTGAAAAACTCTTTGAATTTTGACTAGCAGATAGAGGAACAAAATGTATGGGGGATAAATTTAAGGTTTTGAGTAGCTTCTAGAGTTTATAATCAACATAGAATCTTTCTGCAGAGAGCAGACAATCTCATGTAGAACAAAACATTCTGGGATTTTTATTTAGAAAAACAGCAACTCATTTTTGAAATTATAACTTTTTTATTTTACAAAAAATAGAAAAAATGGAATACCTCAAACATGATTTTTTAAAATGTGTTGGGATGAGTCATAAAAATAATAACTAGAATGTGTATTTTAAGGGATCTGCTACAATTTGAAATATTTGTCAGTCAGGGTCCTATATGTATCTCTCTAACAGTGATAATGTATTCAAGTGACTGTTTGATAAGTTATCCCAAAGGTATTTCTTTCATTCATTTATGTTGGGAAACATTCAAAATTAACCAGGTTGCTATATCACCTACGTCTATTATTAGAGTAAGTCATTTCTTAACTAAATGTGAAACAGTTAAAAAAGAAATGTGCACAAAACTTGGCAATCAAAAGGAAGATGTTTTTAACATTAAAAGGTGACCCGTAAGTTAGTTTCCATAGAGCTGAATTTTTAAAGAACGCATAGGATTTAGATTTTATTTTTCCCCTTCTCTTTTTGAAATAAATGTAGAGAACACACACCATATACTCAGTATAAGACTGTTACACTTGAAAGATTTGTTCTGAATGTCCAGTGGGAACCTGGAAATCGTAATAATTTGTAGTATCGATTGAGTGAAGCTATGCAGCTGGGGCCTCCGGTGAATAGACAGGAATAGACATTTTATTGATTAACTTTTACAGTCATATTTTCAAGACTCCACTGCAACATAATTTTCACTTCCCAGCTTTGTGTTGCTGCATCATGAAACTTGGATTCTTCTCTCTTAACATTTACCCACTTGAGGAAAAAAGTATGAAAGTATGGACTTGTCTTGCCAGGGTTGTGATCTACAGAGATGCAAAACTTTCTGGAAAAATGATTTATCTCAAGTGCCATTCCACTACAAACGGTAGAAAGGAAGTAACTGGTTGTAACAGTTTTTGGAAATATCATGATGGCAACTATTTAGAATTAAAATTCTTATTTTTCTCCTTCTTTTCATATTCAGGAATCTTAAGTTTCCTACCCTAACTCCATACATGTAACTATCAAAATGAAATATCTTGTGATGGCTTTGCTTTCATTCACATGTACTTTACGTCTCATTTAATGTAAGCCACAGGAAAAAAAAATTATTGTAATAATAGGCTAGAATTTAGTCTAAAATGAAAGCTGTTACATACTAAATCATTTTGGCCAATAATTCCAAAGTATGAATATGTGAATATAGACCTATTGGACATATGTGCTATTTCTCTAGTCCTATGAGAGTTTTTAAAATTATTTGAGTAGAAAAAGATTGTATTTGCACAGGTGAAAATCTTGCACATCTTCTCTATATAGTCATATGTTTATTTACCTCAGGTTCTTCTCTGCTTGCATTTTTGGCCTCTGAAACAAATTGCAGATTTTATACTCTCATTTACATACATGGAAATATTTCACTGCAATTTTATGTAAGAGTTGATGACAGAGATATTTAGACATTAGATTGGATTTTAAAACGGGATTAAAAAAGATGACATCGATTTCTTTTTTTAACTCATATCTGCATTTCTTTTATTTATGACTTTGAAAAATCTAATATAAGTATAAATTGATCCAAAGATAAAATTCAGGAGCCTCATGTGACCACCCAGAGTCATGAAATATAACTAAATTAGACCAAAAATTTAGCACAAGCTTTAATAGTTATGCAAGATAATTCATATTCCTTAATGTTTGTGTCTCACATAGTTAATTTTAGGAATTTTATCTTTATTAAAATTCATGAATAATTAGTATGGAGTTTTGGTTATGAAATTCATAATTTGAATTAAGAGGCATTTTAAGGTTCTAATTTACTTCTATCTCAATCTAAAGAAATGAGTAAAACATCCTATCTTAATAGAGTGTGAAACAAAATTTTTTTCTCATACTGAATATTCCTTTTTTTTTGATATTCAGTAAGCTTATAGATTTTTTCCTATTGATTTTCAGAAATACAAATATTGAGAATTTGCTTTGATTTTTCTTCCAGGGAGTATTAATTTATCCTGTTAAAAGTCTTATAAACACTTTTATGTACAAAATATATATATAGATTGTGTTGGTTGAAGTTTCACAGTTATCACAATGAATATAGCACATTAATGTGTGTCTAGATTTTTCAGTTACTCATATATATATACAAAGCTGTGTTTTTTTCTTCTAATCTTCATTTATAATGCAAAGATATTTGAATAAAATATCTATGGTTAATTCTTTCCTACTTCACATTGAAAGAATGGACAGAATAACATATAAAGAATACAAGTTATTTTATAATATGCATGGATCTTGAAAGACTCTTACCTCTGTAATCAACTAGGTGTTTTAAAATTATTTACCAAAATAAGGAATGCAATTAAGACAGATCTAGTAATAAACATAAAATATGAAAAGTCTGAATTGAGATTGATTTCAGCATAATCCTGTAGAGGAATCCCCACTTATTGATCAATTTTAAAGCCCATGCATAGCACTTAGAAAGATAAAGTAAGCAAGGTCAGATAATCAAAGCATTTAAATAGTAAAAACAGCAACTGCCACTGTAGACTGCTAAAATAAATCCATAATACAAATTGCTTTAGCAAAAAGTGGATGAGCAGCTGATCTTCCTATTGAACTCTGATACTGTTCAGTGACCACACTGGGAAAAGGATTGGGAGAAATGCCTTAAAGATCAATATTGAGTGAGATGTAGCAGGGATTCATTTTGAACATGAAAGCATTACAGGTGTGAGAGTATAGACATCTTCAGGAGAGATGCCATCAAGAGGAGATTGTTTAATACAGTTAAAAAATGCCATCTATGCCTGATGTTCCCAAACCACACTCACAGAAATGCTCTCTTAACTGTTTCAAGAGATTGAATGAAGTTTAAAACAGCTCTCAACTTGAAAGTAGAGTACGTTGACTTTATACTAAAATAGTGGTACAACTACTTACCAAAGACAGTTAATATGTAAACTCATGTCACTAATACATATTTGAGATATCAAATAATTATATGATAGTGGTCTCCTGTCTTGTATAAATGTATATAAATTAATCATAGAATAAGGGAAGGAAGAAATATTTTTTGGAATTTTGTGAAAATGTACTATCGTTGTGAGTTCCTTTTTGAAACTTGCCACAATTTGGGCAGTCTTATTTTTCATGAGTATTTGAATTCTATCAGCTAATTATATTCTTGGCTGTAGAGAACAATTGGAATTTCCAGTATATAGATCTATGACCGACAGAATTAAGTTTAACAAACTTAACTATTCTTTTTATACAATTTGAGTTTAACTTCTACACTTAATGAGACATCTTCATGGCTATAATGAAGTTTCATGGGAAACTAAATATGCACTAGCATAAGTACGCACAGTGTTATTGCATTTTGGAATAAAGTGGTTCTTCAATAATGCAGTTGAATTGCTTCTTACCTTTTCTTCAGGTTCCCATAGGTGTCATCCTTATGTCATTATCTGTTTCCATAGCTTCTGAATTCATCTACATGCTCATTTCATGAATGGTACTGTATCTTGATATGTTAAGTACACCAAAAGGGTTTTCTGTACAGATATGTCTGTGGAATACCATCACAGTCTCCTAATCTGACTATAGTATTTAGAGCCTTAAAATATTATTGACTGATGATTTTGCTTCATTTGCAAAAGCATTGCAATATTGAACTTCTCAAATAAATAATATAAAACATTGAATTATTTTAATCTCTTTTCATCTGGAACAGAGAAGAAAGAATCTAAACAATGACTGGTTACAGACAGAATTTCAACATCAAAATGATTAACATTTACACACTACTGAATATAAAATAATCAAGCAGACCCTACTGTATAGCACAGAGAACTCTACTCAATATTCTATAATAACCTATATGGGAAAAAATCTGAGAAATAATGGACATATGTATATGTATAACTGAATCACACTGTTGTACACCTGAAACTAATAGAACATTGTAAATCAACTATACTCCAATATAAAGTAAAAATTAAATAAAAAAACTAAAAATAAATTCTAACATGAGTCACAAGTATAAATAAATACTGTGATCAAATGTGGGAAAAAATAAGAAAAATGAAATATAAAAATCAGGCTGAGGCTTAAAAGTTGCATAACTTAGGCTTAGTTTTCCTCATTCCTTTCTCGCCATAATGAATGGTTATTTACAACTATTGTAATCTCCATGTTTGCTGTATGAATTGCTGATAGCAGCAATTTTAATGGTAAAATTGTGGAACAATATTCATAGTTGTCAGAAAAAGGTCATTCTATTTGCATTCATTAGGAACCTGGAGGACTGCAGTGTGTGTTTCCTTTGGGATGTTGCAACTATTGATTTATATACAGCTGTAGGAAAAATTAATTAGGATTATATTTCACTTATTACTGCAGGCTGTGTAATAAGAAAGAAAACCATTTTTTGGTTAGAAAGTTGAACTGAAAAACCTAACTGGAATCATTGTTTCTTAAATCACAACTACTTTATCATAAAATTTTTCTTTTATAATCTGGTTAAAGGCTGAGTGCATTTATGGAAATTTAATTAGCACATTGAAAAATGAGTGTTTTAGTATATATCCTATGACAATAATTATAATTCAAATTAAGCCAAAGAGACATTTTCTCCTTGTTAATTGAACCTTTCCTTTCTTTAAGCAAAATCCATGTATACTTGTCTACTGTGAGTTTGCAGGCACTGAGACATTATTGACAAAAGAAGTAAATCAAAAACTAAACAGAGACCAAGATCAGGTGAATTCTCAAGGTGAAGAAACAGATTCCAGAGTCGAAAGCTTAGAAGTATAACAAATGAGAAAGAAGTCTTCTTAATTTTTACATTTTCAGTCTAAACCTGCTTATAATTAAGTTCTCCTGTGAATTTAATATATCAAATAAATATGATGTATTTATATTTGAGAATATGTTACATTGATAATACCCTGTTAGTGTGATAATATCAGATTTCAGATTATTTGAAAAATATATTTGTCTCCTTTCTGTGAACACCCTGCATACTCCAAGTGAAAAAAAAATTGAATTCAGTTCTCCACATTGTTTATACATGACACATGTTTGAGATTAATCAAATTGTAGTCACTTCTAATTAACAGCAGAGAATAATTTCGAAATGGGGCAGAACCAGATGACAAAAAATAGTTTGTGTGTGTTTAAGACATACTTTATGAATGGAAACACATGCTCATTGTGATGTTTCTAACTTGAAATTTTTATTAACTCAGCTATCATCTTTTAGATGCATCACATTTTCAGAGAAACCCACTGCCTGGCCTCTGGTGGACACTTAGGCATAGAATCAGCATTTAGGAAAAAGCCAAATCAAAGAGAGGTAACTTGATGCCCCTATAAAAGCTAAAACTAAAGTACAGTATCAAAATCCTTTCATATTATTGGAAGTTCTGGGTTTTACAAAAGGGACAGAGGTCAAAAGCAAAACAGTACAAATACAGGCTTCTTCTCTATATTGTACAGATTAGATGTTGTTTAAAATTAATGACTAGGATTGAAAATACACTACTTCCCTCTCTAAAACTTTTTTTTTTTTTTCCAGTGGGTTTTGTCATACATTGATATGAATCAGCCATGGATTTACATGTATTCCCAATCCCGATCCCCCCTCCCACCTCCCTCTCCACCCGATTCCTCTGGGTCTTCCCAGTGCACCAGGCCGGAGCACTTGTCTCATGCATCCCACCTGGGCTGGTGATCTGTTTCACCATAGATAGTATACATGCTGTTCTTTTGAAATATCCCACCCTCACATTCTCCCACAAAGTTCAAAAGTCTGTTCTGTATTTCTGTGTCTCTTTTTCTGTTTTGCATATAGGGTTATCGTTATCACCTTTCTAAATTCCATATATATGTGTTAGTATGCTGTAATGTTCTTTATCTTTCTGGCTTACTTCACTCTGTATATGGGCTCCAGCTTCATCCATCTCATTAGGACTGGTTCAAATGAATTCTTTTTAATGGCTGAGTAATATTCCATGGTGTATATGTACCACAGCTTCCTTATCCATTCGTCTGCTGATGGGCATCTAGGTTGCTTCCATGTCCTGGCTATTATAAACAGTGCTGCGATGAACATTGGGGTGCACGTGTCTCTTTCAGATCTGGTTTCCTCAGTGTGTATGCCCAGACTCTACTAAAACCACCAGTCATCAATCAGTATGGTACTGGCACAAAGACAGAATATAGATCAATGGAACAGAATAGAAAGCCCAGAGATAAATCCACGAACCTATGGACACCTTATCTTTGACAAAGGAGGCAAGGATATACAATGGAAAAAAGACAACCTCTTTAACAAGTGGTGCTGGGAAAACTGGTCAACCACTTGTAAAAGAATGAAACTAGAACACTTTCTAACACCATACACAAAAATAAACTCAAAATGGATTAAAGATCTAAATGTAAGACCAGAAACTATAAAACTCCTAGAGGAGAACATAGGCAAAACACTCTCCGACATAAATCACAGCAAGATCCTCTATGACCCACCTCCCAGAATATTGGAAATAAAAGCAAAACTAAACAAATGGGACCTAATGAAACTTAAAAGCTTTTGCACTACAAAGGAAACTATAAGTAAGGTGAAAAGACAGCCCTCAGATTGGGAGAAAATAATAGCAAATGAAGAAACAGACAAAGGATTAATCTCAAAAATATACAAGCAACTCCTGCAGCTCAATTCCAGAAAAATAAATGACCCAATCAAAAAATGGGCCAAAGAACTAAACAGACATTTCTCCAAAGAAGACATACAGATGGCTAACAAACACATGAAAAGATGCTCAACATCACTCATTATTAGAGAAATGCAAATCAAAACCACAATGAGGTACCATTACACGCCAGTCAGGATGGCTGCTATCCCTCTCTAAAACTTTTAACATAGTTTTTCTTAGCTGTGATCATAACGATCTGCTCCTTAATTCCTTAATGTACCTACTAGAATGTAAATTGGTAAACATTTTGTGCTTTACTTCTTCACTCCAAATATTTGGGGCCCCTTTGAGAGAAAGTATTTATCTTGAGTAATATGGAACTTTGTTTTTCCCGGGTAATAAGCAATATTTTCCACCATGACACATTTTGTATTCTGTTGCAAAAATTATATGAGGTAATTATACCGAGATTCATTGCAGGTCCTTGGCTTTTGTAGTGAATCTAACATTTCCAGTTTGTTTTCAAGCTAATGCTGTGTTGGACTAATAATGGGGTAACTAACTAAGAATTTTATAAAATCACAGAAGTCTAGGGCAAAAAATTTGAATTTTTTCTTAGCTAAAACAAAATGACCAGAACTGTATTTCTTAGGAAAATTTATTGATCAAACTATATACTGGTCCACAGTTGATTGAAAAGCTAATGTTTTAAAGGCACTGTTTCTTTGGGTTGTGAGGAACACAAAAAACAGCTAAGGTAGGATTTTTTACCCTGAAGGGGTGGGCTGCAGTCCATGGGTCTCAAAGAGTTGAACACGACTGAGTGAAGAACACACACACACACACTCATAAGCTAAAAAGGGGAAGATACATGATAACGAACATTCACAAACCTAGGTAATGTGTGATTTGTCCTTTAAATTGAAAAGAAAATTATCACGGTATAGAAATAATTGCCTCACAAGGGGTGATTAATTAAAGAGGCAATAGTTGGCAACTATCTTTTCAAATTGTGTAAATATTTGAAGGGATGTTTTGATGTTGTTGTTTAGTCATTCAATCATGTCCAACTCTTTGCGACTCCATGGACTGTAGCCCACCAGACTCCTCTCTCCATGAGATTTCTCAACCAAGAATACTGGAGTAGGTCGCCTTTCCTTCTCCAGGGGATCATCCTGACCCAGGGATTCAACCTGTGTCTCCTGCACTGGCAGGTGAATTCTTTAACGATGAGCTGGATGAGATGTTTACATGGACAAAAAGATTGAGAAGCAAAAACACAACAAGAAAGTGTATTTTTGGCCTAGAAAATGGTAAGTGATTTTATTTTATAGAGAATAGTTGGATGTATAGAAAGGCAGATTGAAACCACATTGTAGATAGTCTCTATGCCACTTCTGGGAATTTATAATTTGCTTAGAAGTAATGGGGAGATTTTCAAGAGTTGTAATAGTCAAGAGCATATAATCGCACTAATTAGAGAAGCAATGGGCTGAATCTCTCACCATTTTCTCTTAATATTTCAACTAGCTAATTCCTATTCATCCTTAAATATTGGTATCTAGGTCACCACTTCCCTGTGACTGCCTCTTCATTCAATCCAAACTGAATTATGTTAAATATTTCACATTCTCTATGAGACCTAATGCATACACTACTATAGTAAGCATCTCACCTTATTTTACCTATTTTTGTAATGGTAAGACCCATTTACCCCAATGGATAGCTCTGTGTTCATTACTATTTTCCTGGACCATGATAGGCACTGCACTCTTTTAACTAATTTTTGGTAAACTAGTAGTTAATGAAAGTAATGAACTTAGCTATGTGCCTGGTTCAATATATCATCCATCACCTAGTGAAACAATCATAATTGCTGGTCTGACTTCTAGCATGCATTGCAAATATCAAAAGAAGACTTGATATTTATCTAAGGGTAGTAACAATATTAACCCTTGGCCGAGATATGGTCAGACAATTTATTCAAGTTTGAGAGAAATGGATTTGGAAAATGGAAGCTTTATTGTCATAGATGAGAGTTGGTAAATTGCAACAAATTGACACAGAAATGTATAGTAAGCAAGAGGTACCTGCATTATTGCTTTAAATATTTGGTGATGCTATGGTCTCTATGTGTGTGTTCCCTCAAATTCTCATATTTAAATACTAATCCAAAGAGTGGTGGTATTAATAAGTGAGGTCTTGGGTGATTATATTATAGGTATACAGCCTTCATGAATGGAATTAGTTTTCTTATAAAAGAGCCCTGAGAAAGCTCCCTTGCCCCTTCTATCCTGTGAAGACATAAGAAAAAGGCAGTTGTGTATGAAGCAAGAAGCAGGCTTTCACAAAGCATGAAATCTGCCAGTGACTCCATCTCTGATTTCCTAGCCTCTAGAACTCTGAGAAATAAATTTCTGCCCTTTATAATCCATTGAGTTTATGGTGTTTTGTTATAATAGCCGAAAGTCACTAAGACAGGTGGAGAGAAAGAAAAGAAAAGAGAGAAAAAGTAGAATAGCTGATTAAAAGGAGTGAGGAAGGACTAAGTCCTCATGCAATATCGACTTGAATTTGACGATAGAAGAAAGATAAAGAGGACGTGGACAAGGAAGATACAAGACTGAAAGTGGGTCATTGATGGGGCAAGCATTCAGAACATAGAGCAGACATTTATGAAGTATAAAGATAGACACTTACAAAGGTATCTTTTACATCTGAGAAGATATGAGTGAATGATGGGTACAGATGTCAGGAAAATGAGAATAGCTTTTGAAATAAAGTAATCTGACAGAATGAATATAGCAGGGGTTTAGAAGACTGTAAACAGGACTGTAAAAAATGACTCAAACCATTGAGAATTGAGTGGAAAATGAGAAGACAGCATATACTAATGTGTATGTGCTTAAGGAAAATTAGACTCATAAGATATTGAGGGGCAAGGATTACTGAGCTAAAGTGAATTTGAAAATACCAAATTAGCTTATTCAACAATTATTTCCTTAGATCCGGCTTTGCAGCTAACACTGATCCTATGTTTAAACGACAACAAAATAACTAAATCCTTGCCCTCAAAAAGGTTACATTCTAGCAGGGAGTCAGATAACAAAAGAAGAAAAAAATTGTTCAACAAAATTATACAATGAAGCCTGTATCTTTCTTGGGTTTTATAATATATATATATATTTATTTATTTTATAAATAAATATGTGTATATATACACTTTTTAAGATTATTTTCCACATAGGTTATTACATAGTATTGAATATAGTTCCCTGTGCTATACAGTAGGTCCTTATGTATAAATTTTCTTTGTTATATTAAAAAAGACTTTGTTATTAGAGATGAGAAAGTGCTTGAATGGCTTAACATCCTCCAGTTCTGGGAGTATTTTTTCCTCAGAAATTCATCTCTTTGGGTTTTATGATTTGCATTCCTTCTGAAGACTAGAAAAGAGAATATTTTAATATTTCTTTATAATAAAAGCCATGAAAACTTTATGACAATGATTGACATAGCAATACAATACATACTCAAATCACATTTTCACTTTTATTTGGAAACATCTTATATTTTTTTATTCTCTTTTAATTTTGATGCAACTCTAAAATCTAAATTTCTCTTCTTTTCACCATCCTCTTTACTGTCGATCTCATGGATTCACTTACAGAGATGAATCTAAACTGTGAGAACCTCTGGACTATAGCACAGAAGTATTAAGGATTCTCTCTCCCCCGTGCTTCTTCTGCTCCCCATGAAGTTAATGTAATTTTCATGTTAGAATTATTCTATTTTTATCATTGTTGGCACTGAATCTCTTTACTCTCCTGGAAGCCTGAGCTGTCTTCTCCACAGTCCGTTCATAAAACACTTGATCAAAGATGGATTCAAACTAGTGGTGACTGCTCTTTGTCTGGATTATTCTTGATTTGGATTAAGACAACAGATAAACCAAGGCTAACTAGATATTTCAAGAGAGCACGGAAGAATCTACTCATTAAGCAATTAATTTAATATCAAATAATTTAATGTCAAAGAATGACAAATGATAAATATAGAACTTAGAAAGGGTTTAGACTTTCCTGTCACAGTCAACAGCAAATGCTTCTATGACATTGTTCCTAACCTATTCACCTAATTGAGTCGTGCTTTCAGTTGCCAATATATCTATTGCTTGTGCTTTGTATGTGGCTCAGTGGTAAAGAATCTGCCTAATGCAGGAGACTCTGGAGATGCAAGTTCAATCCCTGAGTCAGAAGGTCCCCTGGCATTTCATAGGAAATGGCAACTCACTCTAGTATTCTTGCCTAGGCAATCCCATGAACAGAGAAGCCTGGTGGGTTACAGTCTATGGGGTCACAAAGAGTCAGACACAACTGAGTGACTAACACCCTGGAAATGGAGTTCCATGTATACTTGGTAGACATTTAACAGAGCTAAGACTCTATGATACTTTGAGGAAAATTCTGAATATTCACTCTCTAGTGAATTTTAAATTTCTTAAGGTCTAAAATGATGTTCACAAATATATTCTCAAAATATAAAATATATATTGATGCATTTGTTTATGAAGTCCAAGAAAAGATTTGGAAAGATGAAATTAAAGCTCATTTTTTTTTCTCCAATCAAAATAAATGACAAACGACACAATAAAAAAACAAAGCACAAAGATTGTAGGAAGTGTCTAGCTATGAAAATCACTACATTTGTGCATCTGACTTCAATAAACTAATACTTGGCCTAAAATCCAGTATGTCTGATGCTGCAGTTTTACTTGAGATAAGACACCTGGGGCAAACTTGAAATATTGCAATGGGAAGAAAAACATAAGGGAGATTCACCCTGTCCCACTATGCTAAAAAAACCTGACACATTTGAGGTTGCAATGGGAACACAGACTGTTTGCGGAAAGGATTGTGACTCCACTGGCAAAATGGACCAAAGGTGAATTTTAAAGCCACCTCCCCCCGCCAAATGCTGTCAAATCATCAACCATTGGTATATTTTAGAAAACAAGTAGGCAGGGCTTTATTTTTTTTGAAGTCCAGATAGCGCTGTGCTGTCATTATGACTTAACAAGGCTGAGTTTGTTTGCTTGTGTAAAAGACTTTTCAGGAAAATTTGCTCATATTTTCAAGTTACGCACTTGAATAAATATACATTGCTTTGCCTAGATTTATTTTCCTCCTAACAAATTAGTCAGGCTTTCTGGTCTAATGTCTTATTGTAAACAACATTTTTTTTTTTTCTTTTAAACAAAGAGGAATTTGTGAAACCTTGCCCCTGCCTCCATAGGAATGAATTGATTATGAGGACCCCTCCTCTGCTCTCTCATCTTCAAGATGCTTTGTGCTGAGGGAGCATTGAAGTTAGCTTCTGTCACAAGTGAAGATACTTTAGGAGAGTACTACTTTCTATGGAATAGCTTTTATTTTTTTTTCCTGATGAATCTGGAAGTCTCACTCTAATAAAAATTATTTACTTATTTATGGCCGAACTGGGTCTAATTGCTGCAGGCGGGCTTTCCCTTCCGTGGTAAGCAGGCGCTGCTCTTCCTTGTCACGCACAGGTTCTCATTGCGGGGGCTTCTCTCCTTGCGGAGCAGGGCTCTAGAGTGCGGGCTCAGTAGTTGTGGCACACACATTTCGTTGCTCCGCATCATGTGGGATCTTCCCGGATGACGGATCAAATCTGCTTTGGCAGGGGGATTCTTAACCAGTGTACCACCAGAGAAGTCCTCTTCCCCGCTTTAAACATTTTCGTGGAAGTATAGTTGATTTACAATGCTGTGTTCTTTTCGGGTGCATAGCAAAGTGAATCAGTTATATACATACGTATATCGACTCGTTTTTAGATTCTTAGGATTATAATGCAGAGTTGCCTGTAACGCTACTTTTAAATTCAGCTGTGTGCTTAGACAAGCAAAGGTACCACAGTGCCATGCCTGTAGTTAAAGAGAACTTATACTAGCATTTAGGAAATATATAGGCACACACACACACACAAAAGAACACGATTGAAAAAAATAAAGATGTCAACTTGAACTCGCAGTGTATTTTAGCCTTATCTATATATTGGAATTTTAATTCATATTATCTCAGTAAAAAATTAATACATATATCAAGCATGGAGGTTTGCAGGATATTCCATCCCATTTTTTTAAAAATTATAGAGAAATAGCAAAGAGAACTAGGGAAGGAAATGGCAACCTACTCCAGTAATCTTGTCTGAAAAATTCTGTGGACAAAAGGAGCCTGGTGGGCAGTCCGTGGGCCTGCAAAGAATCGGACATGACTGAGAGACTGAATACACATACAAAAGTATAGACAGTTTGTGAGCTTCTCCCTGTCTTGTGGTGGATCTGAGACCACAGCACTGATCTTCTGACAAACCTCAATAATCTTCTAATTAGGAGTTCCATTAAATGAAATCTGACCATTATAAAAATGTCTTTACCAAAGGACTCTATCTCCTTCTCATATGGCTTAGACTGAGTCTGAGAGTTGAAGTGTAGTAGACCAGCAGTAAGAATGTGAATTACAAAATAATTCCTAGCCTCAGGTGAATATTTCAATTATGATATTCTGCACTTGAGGTTAAAGTAAATTTTTGCTTATGCGAGAAATAAATTCCACTTAGGTAAAATGTAGTGTATTATTTTTCTTCTTATAATTAATAAATGACCTTGAGGAATCAAAATCACCCAGTAGTATGGAAGCACTTATTAATGACGATACATTTATCCAAAGAAATATGTTTTTTTCTGAAATGAAACCTCTTCAAGTAAGTTGTGACACATAGTCAATCTGCGTCTCCTTCCCCACCTTTAAAAATAATAGATCATTAAAGTTACACAGTAATACTCAAAGCTGAACCTGACTGGGCTAAAGAGAAATGTTGCTTGACACTAGAGAAAGTTTGAGATGTCTTGCCTCAAATGTTTTTAGCTGAATTTGACTGTTGCAGATAAAGGAACAGAGCCCTCAATTGCTCATAGAGGAAGTTGACATAGGTGAACAAATACATTCATTTCAATAGTAATACAAGAGTGATTCTTCAAGATTTTTACTGGAAATAATTGTAAGCAATGTGTATGGTTAATGCCACGCAAAATTCACTTTGGTTTATAAAAAATATTTCACAGAAATAAAACCAACATTGTAAAGTAATTATCCTTCAATTAAAAATAAATTTTATAAAAACTAAAAAAATATTTTAAATTAATGTATTGAATGAATTGTTTTTTTTCTTTAAATACAATAGAGTGAGACCTCCAAGACTCTGCTCCAAGCAGCATCTCATAATGGATAATAGAGTTCAGATACACCTGAATTCGAATCCTTTTAAGCTATAACCAGTAATTTGAGCCAATTACTTTATTTACTTATTTATTACTTATTTATTTTGGCCATGTCCCACAGCACATCTGGGATCTTAGTTTTCCAACTGAAACTGCATCCCATGCAGTGGAAGCTCAGAATCTTAACCACTGGACCACTAGGGAAGTTCCTCAATTACCTTACTTTTAAGACAGTATTTTCAGCTTTAACTTAGAGATAATAATATTTTCCTCATAGGGATGTTACAAGAAAATAGACAATTATATAGAGGGCATGCACAGTGCCTGACATAGTCATGATTCTCTATTACTGGTAGACATTATCAAACTAGAAATAAAGGTTCTTTTTCATAAGATACAACATGTTATACATTTTCTAACAGCAAAACTCCACCATTAACCTCTGCATGGAGCCATGATGGATACAAGATTAAACAGATTAATGTATTTAGAGGATATTGCCCTTACTTAAATGGATATAAAATAGCCTTTGGCAACCCCTAAATAAGGGTTTTTTGGTTATTGACTAGTATCAGCTCTCAAGAAAACGAAGGCTTTTCCTCCACAACTCAGCAGCATCATATTTGCAATATTATTAACCTCATTAGAGAAAAGAAAAATCTGGTTCTCTTAGAATTGTCTAGAACTATTCTCTTTAAACTTGCAGTCTCTTAAATTTAGTATTTTGCTAACTATTTTAGATATGGTTTTAACATAGCCCCTGTAAAGAAGAAAGAGATTGATTAATTTGCTGCTGACAAGAGTTCACATTCTTTTTGTTTTTCTCAGAGAATGCATCTGCTTCCTATTCGGAACATGGTTCCACTTTTACAACCTAATTGCGCTAGTCTACACCACTGTGCTATTTTCTGAGTCTGAGCCTATGTTTTAGGCCAATCATCACAGAGTCCGGGAAGTGTAGACTTGGAAATTGAAGGTTGCACAGATACATAGTACTGGATGTTTATGCATATATATACAGATACATAGCACTGGCAGCATAGCTGCTTCATATTGTGTAAGCATGGGGTTATGCATTTTAGACTTGTCCTCACAATTTCCTGAGATAGGTCAGGATTATTGTCTCCATATGATGTGTGATATTTGTCATCTAATAATAAGCGGTTGAATGATTTAAGCACTTTCTTTGGCTTTAAACTTAATTTGCTCTTTTCACTGGATCTTGGGCTAAATAGTTAGAATATTTTGTCCAGATGTATAAACAGAGATTTTTAACTATTCAGGCTTCAACTTAAGGCTCTATTAAGTTTAACTACTAAAATATCATGATGAGTAGTAATTAAATTAACATCCATGAAACACTATAGTCAATGAGATACAAGTTAAAGCAAACTTTTCAGATGCAGAAGCTAAATTCAAAGTAATATCCCCTTTTCTCCAGGTTAAAATCATGAATTAAAGTTTTGTTGCAATATCATTTCATTCTGTAGAAAATCATCACAGTGGTATCAAATTGAACAATGTTGTTTAGTCACTAAGTTATGTCAGACTATAATCCTCCAGGCTCCTCTGTCCATGGGATTTCCCAGGCAAGAACACTGAAGTGGATTGCCATTTCCTTCTCCAGGGGATCTTCCTGACCCAAGAATTGAATCCATATCTCCTGCATTGGCAGGTGGTTTTTTTTTTACCGCTGAGCCACCAGGGAAGCCCAATTTAACAATACCCCATCATATATTGGAACTAGGAGGTTTTGAGAGATTAAACTTTTGAAAGAATCTGTATATTTGAGCTTGGTACACATGGTTGAAATTTTGAGCTTCTGTTTCTTCTCTCTAGACACCAAATCTTTAATTAGCAACTTGCCTGATTGCTTCTTCTGCTTAGCATAGGAAAACCTTTATGCAACATTTAGTAGGATAGACAAATCCTCCTTCCCAACCAAATCATCAACCTAAAGATTACAGAAAGCAAAACTGTTCAAGCTTATCTTGTCAAGTTCTCTCTTGTGAAATTTGATCTAATTTATTATAATTCTAGATTCATTGATAATATACTAAATATGCAAGCACTAAACATTTATTAAAATAAGTTCCTAACATGTTCTACCAGAATGGAAACTTTCATACATCGGAAATACAGTCTCAATGTGATTATTTTACAAGTGAACAGAAGCATTCTGAGATATGATTTAACTCTGTTGAGGTCACTTAACTGATAAGCTGCAGGTTAGAATTTTAAATCTAGGGTCTCTAATGTCAAGGCCAGCATTTATTTGGTTATACTATACTTGACTCATAAACTATAAGATTTAATAGGATTTTGGAAAAAATGTATTTTCTTCATTAGTCTTGGTCTTCTCCCTGTTCAGCGGTTGAAAACAATGATCCAATTATTAGTAAGCTCATCTAAGGGCAGGGACCAGGTCTTCTGCCCCTCTGTATATTTTCAGCATCTAACACAGTGTTCTGCATGAGTGGAAATCCAATAAGTGTTGACTCAGATAGACAGAAATCATTCCTTAAACCAAATGTATGCCAAACCTCAGATTGTTGTCCCCACAGAACATGTCTAAGTTTCCCAGAAATAGAAATACTCATTCAATCTATTGCAAGGTTTCCTGATTCTGTCTTATTTCAATGTGTTAAGTTTCTTTTTTCATTTTTCACTATTGCACGAGGAAATTTTTTGGCAAATATGTTGGATTTCCTCTAAGAAAAACCAACATTAGCCATGAAAATATTCCTATGATCATGATACAATATCATATTTCTTTCTTTATATTTGGAGATTAAGACAATATTAATAAAGCTACAGTAAAACTTGTTACAGCATGATAATCAAACGTGTTTGTTCTTTGTACTATACTATTCTATATAGTGTGGTTTTCTGTGTACTGTAGTATACAAAATGGAAAACTAGAATACTAAAATTCACAATAACTTTTACAAAGAAAAATCTTGGGCAATAATTGACAAGGTAATCTT
This sequence comes from Cervus canadensis, assembly GCF_019320065.1. Taxonomy (NCBI): domain Eukaryota; kingdom Metazoa; phylum Chordata; class Mammalia; order Artiodactyla; family Cervidae; genus Cervus; species Cervus canadensis. The sequence continues at coordinate 38,811,308 of NC_057397.1, forward strand.
TACTTTTACAAAACATACTCATGATATGAATCCTCTACAATATTATTTTCAGTTCAGTTCAGTTCAGTCACTCAGTTGTATCCTACTCTTTGTGACCCCATGGACTGCAGCACGCCAGGCCTCCCTGTCCATCACCAACTCCTGGAGCCTACTCAAACTCATGTCCATCGAGTCGGTGATGCCATCCAGCCATCTCATCCTCTGTCATCCCCTTCTGCTCCTGCCCCCAATCCCTCCCACCATCAGGGTCTTTTCCAATGAGTCAGCTCTTCTCATGAGGTGGCCAAAGTATTGGAGTTTCAGCTTCAACATCAGTCCTTCCAATGAACACCAGGACTGATCTCCTTTACGATGGACTGGCTGGATCTCTTTGCAGTCCAAGGGACTCTCAAGAGTCTTCTCCAACACCACAGTTCAAAAGCATCAATTCTTTGGCGCTCAGCTTTCTTCACAGCCCAACTCTCACATCCATACATGACCACTGGAAAAACAGCCTTGACTAGACGGACCTTTGTTGGCCAAGTAATGTCTCTGCTTTTTAATATGCTGTCCAGGTTGGTCATACCTTTTCTTCCAAGGAGAAAGTGTCTTGATTCCATGGCTGCAGTCACGATCTGCAGTGATTTTGGAGCCCCCAAAAATAAAATCTCCCCACCTATTTGCCATGAAGTGATGGGACCAGATGGCATGATCTTAGTTTCTGAGTGTTGAGTTTTAAGCCAAATTTTTCACTCTCCTCTTTCACTTTCATCAAGAGTCTCTTTAGTTCTTTAGACTACAAATAATACATCACTAAGCAATTTTTAACACAGGTTACTCTAATATTTGCTTGAAGTTATCATAGCTCCTGATAATCAGAAATGTTTAGTTCATGTATGAACTGCTAGGTGCAAATGAATTCCAAGTTTTTGAGCAACAGTGAAAAATCTTACTGGTGGTGTGTGGAGACTGATTTTTTTCCTGTAAATTCAGAGAAATCATATATATTCTTAAAAGCAGCTCAATCACAATATTTTCCTCTCATAGATGTTACTGATATAAGAACTGTTGTGTCTGTTTATTTGCATATATATATATATATATATACATGCATACATATATATGTATATGCAGTATTGATGACATCCATCAAAGAAACTATAATACACTATTCAAATGAAGAACAAAAATATATACATGAGCAACAGATAGGCTCTTTAGATAGTATTCTTCATGGTAATGTAGGGTGTTTTGTTTATGTTTCCTTATATGAATAGTGTACTCTACTTTTAAGAAACCAGACAGAGTAGTTACCATTCACTTAGAACCACAAATATTTCTGAATCTTTTACTTTCCTCATAGGTCTCTTTTCATTCATACTATGGTTTTAGACTGTAATTTTCAAATACATATATTTATATTTATGTGGTATATCAAAATAAATTATTATATGTGTAATATTCCTTTATTCATTCACTCATTTTGTTACTGAGTAAGTATCTATTGATATGTGCCAGGTACCTTTTAAAATCCTTGAGAATTATGACAGGAAATCAAGCAGACAAAACAATTCCTTTTCTGATGGGTAAGTGTGAAAGTCACTCAGTCGTATCCAATTCTTTGTGATCCCAAGGACTGTAGCCTGCTAGCCTCTTCCGTCCGAAGAATTCTCCAGGCAGAAATATACTGGAGTGGGTTTCCTTTCCATTCTCCAGGGGATCTTCCCAACCCAGTGATCGAACCCAGGTCTCTTGCATTGCAGGCAGATTCTTTTCCATCTGAGCCTCCAGGGAAGCCTATATCAAATGGAAGAGACAGACACAAAAGAAAATGATCAGTTTTCACTTGTGGTTTGTTTTGCAAAGGAAAAACACATTTGCGATACAAGCATATATAAAAATAATTTAAATCTTAACCATAGAGTCTTTTGAAATTAAAAGAAAAGTTAATAATGGTTTGGTTTGCAAGCCAAGAATTGTGTAACTTTCAGTAGTATTTTGTGCACTGCTAAAGCACACATTTCTTTTGTGTGCCGTTCGAGATTTTTTTGTCTCACATCCTGACAAAATTTTAGATATTAAAAAATAAACTGCATAATATCACAGCTTAGAAATTACAAAAATGACTTTTCAATCCTTCCCTTTCTTTCCATAGAAAAGGAGAGGTGAGCCTTTCGATTCATCTGTTTTTTGATAGGGTGAGCAAATTCATAAAAAAAAAAAAAATCAAAATAACGATGTAAATACTTAAAGAGATCAATTCTACAATAAATTAAATTAGAAAAACTTCAGAATTCTGAATTTTAACTTATTGTTAATGTCATTAATTAAATGTAAACACACCCTGTGGAAGTTCTACTGGAGAATATTTCTGTGTCCCCATATTTTATATGCATGGAAAGTAATGGGAGCTTTGTGGTATATTTATAATCAGTATGTAAACAAGAAAAAAAGTCAGTGAAAAAATTGTGTTGCTTATTGAACATTGAAAAGTGTTAATAAATTTTAAATATCACAATAATTATAATTGGCCAACTGCAACATACCTGACCTTACAATGAGACTTTACATAATAGGGTTAATAGATATTTGCCAATATTTTCTTTTATAATATTTGCCTATAAATTATAGAGTTCATGATATTTAATTCATCTGTGTTTTTTAAACATCCATCTCCTGCTCTGACTGTAATTTATGTGAATAAAAATTCATGTCTGTTGTCCACCCAGTGTGCAGCACTTGGAAGTTGGTATACATTCAATTCCTATCTAGTGAATAAATAAATGAGCAGATAAATGAATAAAATGAAATGTGGGCTAACAGAGTAATAATGACTATCTTTTATCAGTGAATTTCAAAATCAGGTACCATTTATTGCATAATTATTATACTCCAGGTTTTGAACTTAGCTTGACATGATCATGTATATGCCATTGAAAGTATACAAATTTAAAATTTTGATCTCTTCATGGAGGATTATAAATCATTATGAAATATCCTTTTTTTAATCTGTATTCTGCCTTTTTTTTAAGTTTTCTTTTTCTGAAATGACTCTAAATGTTCTGTTTACTAGTGTTTGATGTTTTTTTCCACCTTGTCACTCACTTAATTTGTACCTTTATAATTAACATGTCTTTTATAAGCATTGCATTCTTGGGTTTTATTTTATCTATTATGACAATGTTTGTCTTTATTTGGAGCATTTAATCCATTTACCAATGATCAGTAACATTTACATCAGTCATTCTACTATTTGTTTTATGTTTTTTCCATCTATTTTACTCTATTTCTTATCTGGCTCCTTGCCTTCATTTGTGTAACACAAGATAATATAACATTTTTGCTTTTTCTCTACTAACATGTTCATTACCTACTTCTTTATTATTACTTTAATGTTTGTCCTAAATATTAAAACATGCATTTGAAACTCATGGAGCTCTTGAAATATCATTTTTATAGCTTTGCCAAAAATTCTTTAACTTTGCTAACTTCCATTTTATGTTTTGCATTACTGAGAACAGGGTTCTTTGTTTGGTTTTGTTTTTTGTTTTCTCATTTATTTGAAACTCTAGAAGGTAGTATGATTATTGTTTTGTACAGTTAATGTTTATGATGCCTCACAGACTGTAGTGTTGTCTTTAGGGAACATTGTTGTTTGGCCCACAGAATTTCTTTTGCTATTTCTTTTAAAAAAGAACTGCTGGTAATTTCTGTGATTTGTCTGAACACTTTATATTGCCCTAATTTTTAAACTATTTTCTCTGGATATATAATGCTATATTGGTGGTTGTTGGATTCAATACTTTAAAATAGATCCTTTTTTTTTTTTTTTTTCCAAGCTTCCATTGTTTTTGGTTAGAGGTCAACTCTGTCTTATTATTTCTCATTTTTCTTTGACTTTATTTCTTATTTTGTCTTTATGTTTCCTAATTTGACTATGGTAGATATGATGTTCTTTGTATTTATCTTGCTTATCTATGGGTATATACCTTTTCTCAGTATTCAAAAATCTTAGATCAGCTTTTCAAATGATCAGCTTTGTCAATGTATGACAAAACCCACTGCAATGTTGTGAAGTAATTAGCCTCCAACTAATAAAAATAATTGAAAAAAAATCAAATACTGATTTTGTCTCATTCTCCTTCCTCACTTTCTGAGACATTATCAACATGCAAGCTAGAATAATTGACTGAACCATTTATAGGTATTATGTTCCCATCTGTACTTTTAATTTTTTCTCTGTTTTCAGTTTGCATATTTTTATTGATCCGTCTTCAAATCTAACAATTAATCCTGACTTTTGCTTTACTCTAATTGCTCTTAAACACATATATTGAGGTTTCAAATTTTTTAGTCTGACTTTAAATTTCACAATTATTTTATAGATTCCTCTAATTTGGTGAAATTTTCCATTGAAACTTTTTTTTTCTGTCTCATTACATCTATTTTTGAATATATGAATCATTATTTTAAAATACTTTCAGATAACCCCAATAACTTCATCTCTAATTATTTCTTTTAGTCTCTGGTCATTTGGTCTCATCTTTTTTGTCATTTGTATTGAATGATAAGACTTGCAAATGACTGGCAATTTTCACTCAATGGCATATATTTTATTTATTTATTTATTTTTAAACAGTGTAGTTCCAAATAATGTTAACTTCCTCCAGAGGGAACACATCTTTTCCTCTAATAGGCAAATACATGTGGGAGCTATCAGCTTAATCAAATCCGAGATTGCCTTGATTCAAAACTGGACCATGCTCTGGGTTCTGTTTACCTTTTGTTTGCCTCATTTTTGAGGCATAAATCTCCAGGGAATTCAGATGAAAGCCTATTGTTTTCACCGAAGCCCCTCTACCAGTGTGACTTGAACTTTAAAGCTCCATTCTCAGCATTTTGAGAATGTTACAAAATCTGCTCTGCTTTTCAAGGATTTTTGGCTTAGACTTTAACCTACCATTCCCCACAGGTTCAGAATTTGGGCAACTGTTTTGATGGTAAATCAAACTATTAACTTTAAACTCTTCAGGCATTGAGGGTTGTTTTTTTTTTTTTTTTTTTTTAATTCTAAAAATGCCAAAAGCTTTGCTGTTTTCTCTATCTCCACCCCTTAGAAGCAATCAACTTGGGTTCTTGCTTCCCTGCCTACAGAGAAAATGACTGCTGTTTCAAATGTTAGTCAACTAACCTTTCCACAATTCAGTCCAAAAACAAAACAAACAAACAAAAAAAAAATGGATAAAGGTAGCAGTTTGTGAGTTTATGAGTTGATTTCTATGTCTTTGCAATTTCAAAATTTGTAACAGTAAATACTAACATGTTTCAGGATATTGAAATTCAGATCAGGGTCTCTTCTAAACAGTCATTAATAAAAGATGAAAGGATGCTGATGGAAAAATATAGCTCTTATTAAGCTGCATAATATAAATATAAATATCAGAAACTATTAATTCAATTTATTTCTTGGATTTTATTGTCATTGAATAGATGAGGTGACAAACTTTCAAATATTCATGAAAACGTAAGTGTAAAAAAATTGAAATTGTTTTTAATAAGGCATTTTATCAGGCTTACAGTGCCGTATCTTACATGATTTGAACAATATTGGTTTATCACTATTTATATTTAGGAAGTAAGTAACAAATCTTTTTATGTACAAATTATCATTTACAGTTTTATTTTTAATAGTGAGGAATTTTAATGAAGAATAAAAACTCTATCAACAGAATAATTTCTTTATAGCTTGCTTTATGATTTTTTTTAAATTACAGAAAAATTTAAAAAAATATTTGTAAGCCACATTATGGACATAATTTAGAAAACATGAAAGTCACTCAGTCATGTCCAGTTCTTTGAGACCCCATGGACTGTAGCCCCACCAGGCTCCTCTGGGCATGGAACTCTCCAGGCAAGAATACTGGAGTGGGTTGCCATTCCTTTCTCCAGGGGATCTCCCCAACCCAAGGACTGAACCCAGGCCTCCCATAATTTAGGAAGTCATGTGCTAATGCTGTGATTGAAGAGTATATGAAGATTATGGAAACACAAAATTATGTCAATATCTTTCTTTAATATAGGTGAATAGAGCATTATATGACATTGGTTTCTATTTATTTTATTTTGTTTGTAATTGCTACAAAAGTGTAAACTATACCAGCAGTGAATTTAAAGTACTTCAAGGTAAAACTAATGGCTTTTTCTTAATTTAAAAATATAGGTGCAATGATTAGTATGCCAAGATTATTTAGTAGAAAACATGGGAATTAAACTAAATATCTCATGCTTTTATTTTTAATTAATTTATTTTTTATTGAAGGATAATTGCCTTACAGAATTTTGTTGTTTTCTGTCAAACCTCAACATGAATCAGCCATAGCTATACATATATCCCCTCCCCTTTGAACCTCCCTCCCGTCTCCCTCCCCATCCCACCCCTCTAGGTTGATACAGAGCCCCTGTTTGAGTTTCCTGAGCCAGACAGCAAATCCCCGTTGGCTATCTATTTTACACATGGTAATGTAAGTTTCCATGTTATTCTTTCCGTACATCTCACCCTCTCCTCCCCTCTCCCCATACACATACGTCTATTCTCTATGTCCGTTTCTCCATTGCTGCCCTGCAAATAAATGTTTCAGTATCATTTCTCTAGATTCCATATATATGTGTTAGAATACAGTATCTATCTTTCTTTTTCTGATTCACTTCACTCTGTATAATAGGTTCTAGGTTCATCCACCTCATTAGAACTGACTCAAATGCATTCCTTTTAATGACTGAGTAATATTTCATTGTGTATGTATATCACAACTTCTTTATCCATTCATCTGTCAATGGACATTTAGGTTGCTTCCATGTACTAACTATTGTAACCAGTGCTGCAACAAACAATGGGATACAAGTGTCTCTTTCAATTTTGGTTTCCTCGGGGTATATGCCTAGGAGTGGGATTGCTGGGTCATATGGTGGTTTTATCCTTAGTTTTTTAAGGAATCTCCATACTGTCTTCCATAGTGTCTGTATCAATTTACATTCCCAGCAACAGTGCAAGAGTGTTCCCTTTTCTCCACACCCTTTCCGGCATTTATTGTTTGTAGATTTTTTGATGAGAGCCATTCTGACTGGTATGAGGTGATATGTTGTTGTAGTTTTGATTTGCATTTCTCTAATAATGAACGATGTTGAGCATCTTTTCATCTGTATGTCTTCTTTGAAGAAATGTCTGTTTAGGTCTTTTTCCCGCTTTCTGATTGGGTTTTTATTTTTCTGTCTTTGAGTTGTATGAGCTGCTTATATATTTTGGAAATCAATCCTTTGTCGGTTGTTTCATTTGCTATTATTTTCTCCCATTCTGAGGGTTGTCTTTTCACATTGCTTAAAGCTTCCTTTGTTGTGCAAAAGCTTTTAAGTTTAATCACGTCCCACTTGTTTACATTTGTTTTTATTTCTGTAACTCTAGGAGGTGTGTCATAGAGGCTCTTGCTTTGATTTACGTTATTGAGTGTTCTGCCTATGTTTTCCTTTAAGAGTTTTATAGTATCTGGTCTTACATTTAGGTCTTTAATTCACTTTGAGTTTATCTTTGTGTATAGTGCTAGGAAGTGTCCTAATTTCATTCTTTTACACGTAGCTGTCCAGTTTTCCCAGCACCATTTACTGAAGAGGCTGTCTTTGCCCCATTGTATATTCTTGATTCCTTTGTCAAAAATAAGGTACCCATAGATTCATGGGTTTACTTCTGGGCTTTCTATCTTGTTCCATTGTCTATATTTCTGTTTTTGTGCCAGTACCATACTGTCTTAACGACTGTAACTTTGCAGCATAACCTGAAGTCAGGAAGCTTGATTCCTCCAGCTTCATTCTTCTTTCTCAAGACTGATTTGGCTATGCCAGGTCTTTTGTGTTTCCATATGAATTGTGAAATTTTTTGTTATAGTTCTGTCAAGAATGCCATTGGTAATTTGATAGGGATGGCATTAAATCTGTAGATTGCATTTGATAGCATAGTCATTTTCACAATGTTGATTCTTTCTACCCAGGAACATGGAGTAGCTCTCCACCTGTTTATGACATCTTTGATTTCTTTCATTAGTGTCGTATAGTTTTCTGTGTAGAGTTCTTTCTTCTCCTTAGGTAAGTTTATTCCTAGATATTCAATTCTTTTTGTTGCAGTGGTGAATGGGATTGATTCTTCAATTGTTCTTTATATTTTTCATTGTTAGTATATAGAAATGCAAGTGATTTCTGTGTATTGATTTTATATCCTGCAACTTTGCTAAATTCACTGATTAGCTCTAGTAATTTTCTGATACTATCTTTAGGGTATTCTACGAACAGTATCATGTCATCTGCAAACAGTGAGAGCTTTACTTCTTTCCAATCTGGATTCCTTTTCTTTCCTTTTCTTCTCTGATGGCTGTAGCTAGGACTTCCAGAACTATGTTGAATAATAGTGGTGAAAGTGGACACCCTTGTCTTATTCCTGATCTCATGGGGGAATGCTTTCAGTTTTTTAACACTGAAATAAAGTTTGTGTCAGTCTTATCATACATGGCCTTTACTATGTTGAGGTAGGTTCCTTCTATGCCTATTTTTTGAAGAGTTTTAATCATAAATAGGTGCTGAATGTCATCAAAGGCTTTTACTGCATCTATTGAGATGATATGGTTTTTATATTTCAATTTGTTAATATGGTGTATCACATTGATTGATTTCCATGTATATAAAAGAATCCCTGCATCCCTGGAATAAACCCAACTTGATCATGTTGTATGAGCTTTTTGATATGTTGCTGAATTCTGTTTGCTAAAATTTTGTTGAGGATTTTTGCATCTATATTCATCAGTGATATTGGTCTATAGTTTTCTTTTTGTGTGTTGTCTTTGTCTGGTGTTCGTATCAGGGTGATGGTGGTCTCGTAGAATGAATTTGAAAGTGTTCCTTCCTCTGCAGTTTTTTGAAAGTTTTAGAAGGATAAGCATTAGCTCTTGTCTAAATGTTTGATAGAATTCTCCTGTGAAGCCATCGGGTCCTGGGCTTTTGTTTTTAGGGACATTTATGATCACAGCTTCAATTTCAGTGCTTGTAATTGGGTTGCTCATAATTTCTATTTGTTCCTGGTTCAGTCTTGGAAGAGTGAACTTTTCTAAGAATCTGTCCATTTCTTCCAGGTTATCTATTTTATTGCCATAAGTTGTTCATAATAGCCTCTTACAAGCCTTTGTATTTCTTCATTGTCTGTTGCAACCTCTCCTTTTTCATTTCTAATTTTGTTGATTTGATTCTTCTCTCTTTTTTTCTTGATGAGTCTGGCTAAAGGTTTGTCAATTTTGTTTATCTTCTCAAAGAAACAGCTTTTAGTTTTATTCATCTTTACTCTTATTTCTTTCATTTCTTTTTCATTTACTTATGCTCAGATATTTATGATTTCTTTCTTTCTACTAATTTGGGTTTTTTACTTCCTCTTTTTCCAGTTGCTTTAGCTGTAATGTTAGGTTGTCTATTCGATGTTTTTCTGTTTCTGGAGATAGGATTGTATTGCTCTAAACTTCCCAGACTGCTTTCGCTGCATCCCATAGGTTTAGAGTTGTTATGTTTTCATTTCTAGAAATTTCATTTCTAGAAATTTTTTGATTTCCCTTTCAATGCCTTCAGTAACCTGTTGGTTATTTAGAACCGTGTTGTTTAATCTTCATGTGTTTGTGTTTTTACAGTTTTTTTTTTCCTTGTAATTGATATCTAGTCTCATAGCATTGTGGTCAGAGAAGATGGTTAATACAATTTAAATTTTCTTAAATTTACTGAGGTTTGATTTGTGACTCAAGAAGTGGTCTATCCTGGAGAATGTTCCATGTGCACTTGAAAATAAGGTGTATACTTTTGAATTTGGATGGAATGTCCTGAAGATATCAATGAGATTCATCTCATCTAATGTATCATTTAAGATGTGTTTCCTTTCTAATTTTATGTTTTTATGATCTGTCCACTGGTGTGAGTGGGGTGTTAAAGTCTCCTACTATTATTGTGTTACTGTCAATTTCTCCTTTTATGTCTGTTAGTGTTTGTATTATGTATTGCGATGCTCCTATGTTGGGTGCATAGATATTTACAATTGTTACGTCTTCCTCTTGGATTGATCCCTTGATCATTATGTAGTATCCTTCCTTATGCCTTGTAATCTTCTTTATTTCAAAGTCTATTTTGTCTGACCTGAAGATTGCTACTCCAATTATTTTTTACTTCCCATTTGCATGGAATATATTTTTCGATTCTCTCACTTTCAGTCAATATATATCTTGAGGTCTGAAGTGGGTTTCTTGTTCAGTTCAGTTTTGTTTGGTCATTCTTTGCGTCCAACTCTTTGCGACCCCATGTACTGCAGCACACCAGGCCACCCTGTCCATCACCATCTCCCGGAGTTTACTAAAACTCATGTCCATTGAGTCAGTGATGCCATCCAATCAATTCATGCTCTGTTGTCCCCTTCTCCTCCCGCCTTCAATCTTTCCCAGCACCAGGGTCTTTTCAAATGAGTCATTTCTTCACATCAAGTGACCAAAGTATTGGAGTTTCAGCTTCATCATCAGTCCTTCCAATGAATATTCAGGACTGATATACTTTAGGATGGACTGGTTGGATCTCCTTGCAGTCCAAGGGACTCTCAAGAGTCTTCTCCAACACCACAGTTCAAAAGCATCAATTCTTCGGTGCTCAGCTTTCTTTATAGTCCAAGTCTCACATCCATACATGACCACTGGAAAAACCATAGGCTTGACTAGATGGACCTTTGTTGGCAAAGTAATGTCTCTGCTTTTTAATATGCTGTCTAGGTTGGTCATAACTTTTCTTCCAAGAAGTAAGCGTCTTTTAATTTCATGACTGCAATCACCTTCTGCAGTGATTTTGAAGCCCACTATAATAAAGTCTGTCACTGTTTCCACTGTTTCCCCATCATTTCCCATGAAGTGATGGGACCAGATGCCATGATCTTAATTTTCGGAATGTTGAGTTTTATGTGAACTTTTTCACTCTCCTCTTTCACTTTCATCAAGAGAATTTTAGTTCTTCACTTTCTGCCATAAGGGTGGTGTCATCTGCATATCTGAGGTTATTGATATTTCTCCCAGCAATCTTGATTCCAGCTTGTGCTTCATCCAGCCCAGCATTTCTCATGATGTACTCCACATATAAGTTAAATAAGCAGGGTGACGATATACAGCCTTGACACACTCCTTTCCCTATTTGGAACCAGTCTGTTGTTCCATGTCCAGTTCTAACTTTTGTTTCTTGACCTGCACACAGATTTTTCAAGAGGCAGGTCAGGTGTTCTGGTAGTGCCATCTCTTTAAGAATTTTCCACAGTTTGTTGTGATCCACACAGTCAAAGGCTTTGGCATAGTCAATAAAGCAGAAATAGATGTTTTTCTGGAACTCTCTTGCTTTTTTGATGATCCAAAGGATGTTGGCAATTTGGTCTCTGATTCCTCTGCCTTTTCTAAATCCAGCTTGAACATCTGGAAATTCACATCTCACGTACTGTAGAAGCCTGGCTTGGAGAATTTTGAGCAATACTTCACTAGCATGTGAGATGAGTGCAACTGTGTGATAGTTTGAGCATTCTTTGGTATTGCCTTTCTTTGGGATTGGAAGGAAAACTGACCTTTTCCAGTCCCGTCGCCACTGCTGAGTTTTCCAAATTCCCTGGCATATTGAGTGCAGCACTTTCACAGCATCATCTTTCAGGATGTGAAATAGCTCAACTGGAATTCCATCACCTGCACTAGCTTTGTTGATAGTGATGCTTCCTAAGGCCCACTTGACTTCTCATTCCATGATGTCTGGCTCTAGGTGAGTGATCACACCATCATGATTATCTGGGTCATGAGGATATTTTTTGTATAGTTCTTCTGTGTGTTCTTCTTAATATCTTCTGCTTCTGTTAGGTCCATACCATTTCTGTCCTTCATTGAGCCTATCTTTGCATGAAATGTTCCTTTGGTATCTCTAATTTTCTTTACGAGATCTCTAATCTTTCCCCATTCTATGTTTTTCTCTGTTTCTTTGCACTGATCACTGAGGAAGTCTTTCTTATCTTTCCTTGCTGTTCTTTGGAACTCTGCATTCAAATGGGTGTATCTTTCCTTTTCTCCTTTGCTTTTCACTTCTCTTCTTTTCACAGATATTTGCAAGGCTTCTTCAGACAACCATTTTGATTTTTTGCATTTCTTTTTCTTGGGGATGATCTTGCGCCTTGTCTCCTGTACAATGTCATGAACCTCTGTCCATGGTTCATTCGGCACTGTGTCTTTCAGATCTAATCCCTTGAATTTCTTGTAGACAGCATATATATGGGTCTCATTTTTTTTTTTTTTTAAATACATTCAGCTAGTCTGTGTCTTTTGGTTGGAGCACTTAATCCATTTACATTGAAAGTAATTATTGGTATTTATGTTCCTATTGCTATTTTCTAATTATTTGGAGTTCATTTTGTAGATCTTTTTTCTTATGTTGTATTTCTTGACTATATAATTCCCTTTAACATTTGTTTCAAAGCTGGTTTGCTGGTGCTGAATTCTCTTGACTTTTGCCCTTTTGAAGTTTTTTATTTTTCCATCAATTTTGAATGAGATCCTTGCTGGGAGAGTAATCTTGGTTGTAGATTTTTCCCTTTCAGTACTTTAATTATATCCTGCCATTGCCTTCTGGCCTGCAGAGTTTCTGCTGAAAGATTAGCTGTAAAGAACATGAGGTTTCCCTTGTATGTTATTTGTTGCTTCTCCCTTGCTGCTTTTAATATTCTTTCATTGTGTTTCAGTTTAGTTCAGTTCAGTCGCTCAGTCGTGTCCCACTCTTTGCGACCCCATGAATTGCAGCATGCCAGGCCTCCCTGTCCATTACCAACTCCCAGAATTTACTCAAACTCATGTCCATTGAGCTGGTGATGCCATCCAGCCATCTCATCCTCTGTCTTCCCCTTCTCCTCCTGCCCCTAATCCCTCCCAGCATCAGGGTCTTTTCCAATGAGTCAACTCTTCGCATGAGGTGGCCAAAGCATTGGAGTTTCAGTTTCAGCATCAGTCCTTCCAATGTGTTGAGTCTTTGTTAATTTGATTGATATGTTTCTTGGCATGTTTCTCCTTGGGTTTATCCTGTATGGGACTCTTTGTGCCTCTTGGACTTGATTGGCTATTTCGTTTCCATGTTGGGGAAATTCTCAACTATAATCTCTTCAGAAATTTTCTCATACCCTTTCTTTTTCTCTTCTTCTTCATCTAAGACCCTTATAATTCGAATGTTGGTGCATTTGATATTGTCCCAGTGGTCTCTGATACTCTCCTCAGCTCTTTTCATTCTTTTCACTTATTCTGTTCTTCAGAAGTTATTACACCATTTTATCTTCCACCTTATTGATTTGTTCTTCTGCTTCAGATATTCTGCTACTGATTCCATCTAGAGTATTTTTAACTTCAGTAAGTGTGCTGTTTATTCTGTATGCTTATGCTTTTATTCTTCTAGGTCTCTATTAACTGACACTGTGTTTTCTCCATTTTGTTTTCAAGGTTTCTGATCATTTTTACTATCCATTCTGAATACTTTTTCAGTTAATTTTCCTATTTCCTCTTCATTTATTTGAACTTCTGTGTTTCTAGTTTGTTCCTTCATTTGTGCAATATTTCTCTGCTTTTTCACTTTTAAAAAGTGATTGTGTTTGTATCCTTTCCCCAGGCTTCAAGTAAAGTTGAATTCTTTCCCTGAAGAAAGTTCAATTCTTTCTTCCTTTTGGTTTCTGCCCTCCTAAGGTGGGTCCAGTGGTTTTTGTGAGCTTCCTATAGGTTCAGCTTTGTGCTGAGCTTTTGTGTGTTTTTTAGTTTTTCCTCTGATGGGCAAGGCTGAGTGAGGTTGTATTCCTGTCTGCTGATGATTGGGTTTATATTTTTGCTTTGTTTGTTGTTTATTATTATTTTTTAATTTATTTTTATTAGTTGGAGGCTAATCACTTTACAATACCGCAGTGGGTCTTGTCATACATTGACATGAATCAGCCATGAATTTACATATATTCCCCATCCTGATCCCCCCTCCCACCTCCCTCTCTACCCAATCCCTCTGGGTCTATCTCAGTGCACCAGGCCCGAGCACTTGTCTCATGCATCCAACCTGGGCGGGTGATCTGTTTCACTATAGATAATATACATGTTTTGATGCTGTTCTCTTGAAACATGCCACCCTCGCCTTCTCCCACAGAGTCCAAAATTCTTTGCACAGGGTGCTACTGGTGGTTGAATGATTCTGGGTCTTGTATTCAAGTGGTTTCCTTTGTGTGAGTTCTCACTATTTGATAACCCCTTGGGTAAGTTCTCTGGTAGTCTAGGATGTTGGAGTCAGTACTCCCACTCCAAAGGCTCAGGGTTTGATCTCTGGTCAGGAGCGAAGCTTCCACAAGTGGTTTGTTATGGCATTCAGTCAGTCAGTCAGTTCAGTTGTGTCCGACTTTTTGTGACCCCATGAACCACAGCACTCCAGGCCTCCCTGTCCATCACCAGCTCTTGGAGTCCACCCAAACCCATGTACATCAAGTCAGTGATGCCATCCAACCATCTCATCCTCTGTCATCCTGTTCTCCTCCTGCCCTCAATCTTTCCCAGCATCAGGGTCTTTTCAAATGAGTCAGCTCTTCGCATGAGGTGGCCAAAGTATTGGAGTTTCAGCTTCAACATCAGTCCTTCCAGTAAACACCCAGGACTGATCTCCTTTAGGAGGGACTGGTTGGATCTCCTTGCAGTCCAAGGGACTCTCAAGAGTCTTCTCCAACACCACAGTTCAAAAGCATCAATTCTTCAGTGCTCAGCTTTCTTTATAGTCCAAGTCTCACATCCATACATGACCACTGGAAAAACCATAGCCTTGACTAGACAGACCTTTATTGGCAAAGTAATGTCTCTGCTTTTTAATATGCTGTCTAGGTTGGTCATAACTTTCCTTCCAAGGAGTAAGCATCTTTTAATTTCATTGCTGCAATCACCATCTGCAGTGATTTTGGAACTCAGAAAAATAAAGTCAGCCACTGTTTCCACTGTTTCCCCATCTATTTGCCATGAAGTGATGGGACCAGATGCCATGATCTTAGTTTTCTGAATGTTGAGTTTTACGCGAACTTTTTCACTCTCCTCTTTCGCTTTCATCAAGAGGCTCTTTAGTTCTTCTTCACTTTCTGCCATAAGGGTGGTGTCATCTGTATATCTGAGGTTATTGATATTTCTCCCAGCAATCTTGATTCCAGCTTGTGCTTCCTCCAGCCCAGCGTTTCTCATGATGTACTCTGCATATAAGTTAAATAAGCAGGGTGACAATATACAGCCTTGACGTACTCCTTTTCCTATTTGGAAACCAGTCTGTTGTTCCATGACCAGTTCTAACTGTTGCTTCCTGACCTGCATACAGGTTTCTCAAGAGGCAGGCCAGGTGGTCTGGTATGCCTATCTCCTTCAGAATTTTCCACAGTTTATTGTGATCCACAGAGTCAAAGGCTTTGGTATAGTCAATAAAGCAGAAATAGATTTTTTCTGGAACTCTCTTGCTTTTTTGATGATCCAGCATTAAGGGAGAGTAAAACAAATATCCAAAAATGAGGAACCAAAGATGAACCCCAGAGAAATTGCGGTTGCAAAATCAGGCAACTAATAATTAAAATAATGAAATATACACATATACATATACAACCACGAGCAAAGTGAAAATAGTCCAACAAAAATAAAGTACAGTAGATTGATTGGGCGAGCAAAGGAAATAAAAAAATATATTTACCAGTTATGGACAAAACTAATTTAAGCACAAACGGGAAAACAAAAATAAAACAAGGTGACAAGTGTCACATAAAGCAGTGAAAACAAAACTAAGAAATATTTTGAGAGGAAAGGAGAGAAAGAAAAGAAAGAAAGTATAGACATGAAAGTTAAATAGAGGTAGATAAAGAAGATTTATATACATTAAAGATTAACTGCAAGGGGAAAAGAACAGTAAGAAAGACAAATGAAGGAACAAATGTAGAAAAAATATAATAGGTTTAACAAAATTAAAAATTCAAATTATAAAAAAGAGCAAAGAGAAAAAAACAAAAGAAGAAAGAAAAAAGGGGGAAAAAAGGAAAACTCCACAGAACTGCCAAAGCCCAATGCAAAGGCAGAGGTTGCTAACAACACTAGAAAGTGTGATTGAATATACACACTTACATACAACTGGAAAACAAAACTAAAGCAAGGTGCCAACTGAGGAATAAAGCAATGAAAATAAAACTAACAAATACGTTTAGAGGGAAGGAGAGAAAGAAAAGAAAGAAAGAATAGATATGCAAAGTTAAATAGAGGTAGATCAAGAAGATTTATATACACTAAAGATTAACTGCAAGAGGAAAAGAACAGTAGGAAAAGCAAACAAAGGAACAAATGTAGAAAAAATAGTAATAGATTAAAAAATTTAAAATTTTGAAAGAGATAAAAAAAAAAAAAGATGAAAACACAGATCTGCAATAGCCCAATGTAGAGGCAGAGGTTTGTGACAGCAATAAAAAATGTGACTGAGGAAAAAGGAAAAGAAAAGAAAACAACCTCAGAAACTTAACTGGATTTCTTAGTACCAATAAAATCGACAATTACAACGGGGGGGCCGGGGGTGGGGGGCGGGTGGGCGGAGAAAAATAAATCCGAACGAATCTACAGCAAGTCAAAAAATAAGAATAATAAATGTTTTCTTGAGTCACTGCTGTCAGAGTCCTTTCCCACACTGGGAATCATAGTCCGCCTCACCTCCCTAGGATGCCCTCCAACACTGTACTGATCTCTGGACCTGCCGTGGGAGCAGCTCAGATTCTAATCTGGTCCTACTCCTCTGTGCTCTTGCCTCCAACGTCCACAGCTATCAGGGCTAGTGCGTTTTCCTTTGTGGGATCTCTCAGTGGCCTTTTATATATTCCATAGACACAGAGTCTGCCTAGTTGATTGGGTGGATTTAATCTGCAGCGTGTACAGCTGGTGGGAAAGTTTTGGGTCTTTTTGCTTAACCACACTGTCCCTGGGTTTCCATTGTGGTTTTATTTCCGCCTCTACATTTGGGCCGTCCAGGGGGCTTAGCTCCTGAGGCTGCCCTGGAGGGCTTGGATTTGCCCCTGTGAGGGCCAGGTGTGGAAGTGATGCAGCCGCTTGGGTCACAAGGGTTCTGGCAGCATCAGCTACTCAGGCGCATTGGCAGCTAGGGCAGCAGGAAATCTAGTGCTCTAGAAGGGGATGGCAACCAGTACTGGCCAATCCGCACCAGTATTCTTGCCTGGAGAACCCCCCTGACAGAGAAGCCTGGCAGCCACCATCTACAAGGCTGCAGAGTCAGAAAGGACCGAAGTGACCCTGCACACATAAACACAAGGCTTTTTTTTTTTTTTCGTCTGTGACAGCTCTGCCCCAGTGACAGTTGACCATGAAGATAGTGCAGCTGCTTGGCTTGCGGGGACCCTGGTGTTGCCAAGTGTTCAGGGACACAGACTGCCTCCGTGGCAGGAGTTATGGCCCTGTCAGAGTCTTTTCAAGCCTCTTGTAGCTGGCAATCAGAGGTCTCTCTGGCCAGTCTTTCTCCGTAGCTCGGCGGTTCAAGCACTTAGAGGGATCCCTTGCCTGGGGCCCTTCTCTATTGCTCAGCATGTCAGGCACACAGAGGGGTCCCTTTGACTGGGGTCCTACTCTGTAGATCAGCGCATCAGGCACTTAAAGGGGCACCCTGGGTTGGGTCCTACTCTATCCTTCCTCATATCAATCAATGAAGAGATGCCCTGGGCGGGGTCCTCCTCTGTAGTTCAGTGCCTCAGGCAGTCAAGCATTTGATGGGCCAGCCTCTCTATTGTTCAGCTGCCATGCTGCCTTTTGGGGAGAGAGAGGCTTGGTGATGGCTCCACCCTCTACACGTGTCTCAGCAGTATCACCTTGCTTTATGGTTTGCAGTATGGCTGCCTGGCTTTCCTCCACAGGCATTTCCCATCACGATCTCCTCCCTCACATCCCCTCCATCCCTCTCTCTACAGTCAACAGCAGCCCTCGCAGTGGGTTTGCTCCACGATCCCTAAACTTCAGCTCCCAGCTGCTGCCCCTTCCAGGAGACCCACATTCCTGCCCGGCGTATGTATGGCTGTGGCAAGGACTGTCTGATTCTCATTCCATTTAGGCTGCCACAGATCAACTGTTTCACTCTCAGCCTTAAATGTTTCTCCTCTGACTCAGACAATTGCCCCCATGTGGGGATCTGACCACTGCTTCAGTTCCCCCACCCACTGAGGGCAGGTCCAGTCCTACTCCTGTTTTCCCCCCTAGTTCCTTCATCCTACCAAGTTTTGCCTGGTTCTGTATATTCTTTTCTGCTGGTCAGGTCCTCCTGTCTGCTCTCAGCTGGTGTTCTGCATGCACTTCTGTGTCTAAAGGTGCATTCCTGATGTATCCGTGAAGAGAGATATACTCCACATCCATCCACCTACTCCTCTGCCATCTTGTTCTCTGGCCTAAATATGTCACATTTTAATGTAAAAAAAGAATTTCAATTAAATCAAGAAATATTCTGAGAAAAATAGATTATTCATCTTTAGTTAGTGCATATTTTGACCACGTTAAAAGAATAAAATATAATACTTATTATCAACAATCACAAAATAAATAGTCCAGTAAATTCCTGTTCCAGAAGACAGCTTTTACTCACTACTTTTCCTTATGTTATGTTGGAACTCTGCTTAAGTATGTCACACAGCAACCCAGGCTTAAAAATTAACCACTATCTGTATGATTCTTCAACAGGTTACAAACTTCTCTACATCTTATGCTTTATTTATGAAATAAAATTATATAACATAATTTCTAATCATTTTTTCTCTAAGATACTATGGAGCTCTATGTCCTTAAGGTAAGGTTTTCATATGATAATTGCAGGTACTCACATTTCCTTGTTACTCTTTATCCACTAGAAAATTGACTCAGCATTATGAATCCCAACACCAAATCTCATTTCGTAATGACACAGTGTCTGTGCACGCATATGTGTATTTTTCGGCCAAAACACAAAATTATCTAAATGTTCATTCTGAGTGATCAAATGAGATGGAAATGAATTTCATCCTTTGAAAATTTCCAATTCATAATCCATATTTTCTCTTTTTCACATCTACTTTGAACAACAATATCTAGGGAAGGTTAAATAGACTTAATGTATTAATTATTAATCTCTAACTGTGCTTTACCCTCCTGGCAGTGACAACAATAATAATGGTCACTCCATCCCCATGAGAACTCATTCATTCCTTCATTAAAATAAGACATTGCAGGGCATTATGAGAGTCACTGGGGTGTTATCCATACAACTGGACATATTGAAATGCCATAGAAATAACCAGGAAAGTGTGACTGTTGTTTTGGGAGATAACAGGGAAGATTTCTCAGAGTAGATTACATAATGGAAAGACAGTCCCTAAACTTTGAATAAAGACTTTTTTTTTTTTGGTGAAAATAATGTTCATAAAAAGGAAACCATTTTCCTTTTCAATGAACTCACACTTTCATCTGTCCTTTCCCCTTCTTTCTCATGGGAAGACAGATATATTCTGTTCTAAACCCAGCTGGTCCCTTGTTGCAGCTTTTACTTCCCCCAAGGTCTTATATCATTGATTATCACTTGCTTCTTGAATACTTACTTCTCTCATTGTCCACTGACTCTGTGTGCTTCCAACTACAACTATGTTCTATGATTTCCATGCATTAACAACAACAACAAAAAAACTGTCTTCCAACCTCCCCTTTAATTTAGCCACTCCTCTTTTGTACTCATAGGAAAACTTCTTGACCAATAAGCTTGCTCAAGCTTCTACTGAAATACCTTCTCTACATCAATAGAGATTCCTCAATGCTAAATCCAACAACTTCTCTATCTAGAGCCTACTTGAACACTTAATATCTGTACAATATTTGACTTCGAGGAACAGTCCTCCTGGAAAAAAGCAACTTTTCCTTTGGCTTCAAGTGTAGTATTCTCTTTTGTTGTTTTTCAGTCGCAAAGTAGTGTCCAACTCATTTTTGTCCCCATAGACTATAGCCTGACAGACTTATCTGTCTGTGGAATTCTCCAGACAAAAATACTGGACTGAGTTGCCATTTCCTTATTCAGATGATCTTCCCGACCCAGGGTTCAAACCCACATCTCCTGCATTGGTAGGTGGGTTTTATACCACTGATCCACCAGGAAAACCCAATATTCTCTTTCAGCTATTTATTTAAATTGATCATGTAGGCTGTTCTTTCTAAATTCTTTTCTTAACAGTGTGTGTTACCTTATGTCTCTCTCACATTCTCCACATATAATGATTTGTGTGTTGAGTTCAAAGAGTTGCAGTGAAGATCAAATAATATAGTTCATGCAAAGTTATTGACACATGCCAAGTCCACTCCAGTATTCTTGCCTGGAGAATTACTAGAGGGCAGAGGAGCCTGCTGGGTTACAGTCCATGAGGTTGCAAACAGTAGAACATGATTGAACTGATGAGCACACAAAAGCTTTAATTAATAAATGGGAAATATTATTATAATCATTAGTGCTCCTAGTGATATAGTCTAATCTAACATAGTGATGACTGCTGAATCCAAGCTCTTTGAGCACTGTAGAGCCCAGAATTATTCAATACACTTTTCTGCTATGATGAAAATGTACAATTCTGGCATTCAATATGGCAGCCATTATCCACATGTAACTTTCAAAATATCTGCAATGTGGCTATTGTGAAAGAGGAACTGAAAATTTTAATATTCCTTAGTTTTAATTAATGTAAATTTAAATAACCACATGTGACCAGGGACTACTGTACAGTATTAGCACAGCTCTAGGCTTGTTTTTAACTTATATTCAGTTTGCAAAATTAAAATGTATCTAACAATCAGATTCCCCCCTTCTGTGTTTTATAGAACAAGCTACTTTTCTGAATTCCCTGTTTCAATTAATGGCATCACCATTTGCCAAGGCAACAATGTTCAAATGCTATGTGATGAATTAGGATTCATTTTGAAATGAAAAGAGCACGACCTTTGAATCAAACACACCTGGCTTCAAATAGGGCATCTCCATTTCCTTGCCATTTGACCTTGGGCAAATTAAATAACCTGCAAGAGAATCATTTTTTTTCCATTTGTAAAATAGAAATAAATGTGCGTATCACACAAGGCTATTATCAGGATGAAAAGTCACAGCTTATGTAAAACACCTGGCATAATGGTTGGGCATATAAAGCATATATATTTCATAAATATACATTACCTCTTTTCTTGCCTCCCATAGCAAATGGATTAACAGATTCTATTGATCTCCTGTTGAAATATTTTATGTCTTTCCTCTTTTTCCATTCCCATTGAATATGTTTTATTAATCTCTTTCTCATCAACTTTTTCCAGTGGAATAGCTCTTAATCAATACCTCTTCCCCAGTTATCTTTTGGTGATATCTCTTAAAGCCATACTCTAAATTTCTACAAAATAGCTTTTCCAAAATGTTGATCTGATCTCATCACTATTTATTGCTTTATAATTTTGCTATATGAGTATGTAATTGTGTATTGCATGGTTCTAATTTTTATATAGTAGGTGGTACCACAAGTGTATCATAGTACAAGTATTCTTCTACAACCCTTTCATGCTTGCATCCTTGGGGTCCATAATTTATAATTTTCATTATGCATAACTCTAAAGTCTTTATTTTTATATTTATGGCACATATAAAAAGGTGACGATTTAGTTATTTTTCTGTTGATAAATATTTAAGGCTACTTTGAACATTCTAGTATACTTTTCTTAATGAACACATACAAAATTTTTCTAGGATATGTACCTGTTATATTGAATAAAGTGAACAAATGCTAAGAGTACAGCTCATTTAAAGTGTATACGCTTCATTAACCACCACCCAAATCAAGACACGTAATGGTTCCAATATCAGAAGGCTGTTATTACCTACCATCCCTAGGATTACAGTTCTGAGTTCCATTATTCTACATTCATGTTCTGTAATTTCATGTATATCAATATATCTTTTTCATGTCTAGCCTCTTTTAAATATTATGTTTATAAGAATCATGATTGTCCTGCATGTAGCTTCAATTCTTCCTCCCCACCCCATTGCTCTTAAATATCTATTATATGAATACTCCATTACTTATTTATCCATTGTACACCTCAAGTGTATTTGAATTATTTCTAGTCTTTTGTTATTATTTCCATAGAATGAACACATGCACTTATTTCTGTTCAGGCTATTCCTAAGAATGAAATTACTAGATTACAAGGTAATACATTTTTAGCTACAGTAGATACTCTCCACACCATTTTCCAATGTGGATTACCAACTTACTTTCTTACTAGAAATTTCTGAGGATTTCAATTGCCCCACATCCTCCATAATATTTGAAATCCTGGTTGCAATTCTCATAGGATTGTCAGGATATCACCTTGTGGCTGTGCTTCTATTTCCTTGATAACTAATATTTTAAACAACTATTCATGTGATTATTACCATTTGTATATCTTTTGTAAAGTGCACTTTAGTGACATTTTCGACATTTTGTTCTTTTTTATACTTTTAGTTTTGGTTTGTTTAGACCTATTACATAATCTGGAATGAATCATTAGTTGAATATATGTATTGCAAATATCTTTACTAACTCTGCGACTTGACTTTCCCCTCTTATTGTGTATTTGATGAAAATAAGTTCTATATTTTCATGAAGCACATTTTTTAAAAAAACTTTTTGTTGTTAGTGATGTTATACTGTTTAATATTAACTCTAAGTTCATGAAAATTTCCTCCTATGTTTTCTTTTAAAGCTTTATTTTTTAGATTTTGCATTTATTTCTATGATACATCTGGAATTAATTTTTTGTATGGTTTGTATAGGGTCAAGGTCCATTTTTTTCCCCATATGGATATTCAATTGACCCACCACCATTTATTGAAAAGACAATCGTTTCCCCCACTGAATTGTGGAGGTGGCTTTGTCATAAATCAGGTTACTATATACATGTGGGTCTGTTTCTGGAATCTGTAATTCCCTGCCATTGAAATATTTATCTTCGTACAAACACCATACTGTATAAATTGCTGCAGTTTCAAAATAAATTTTATGGCTAACAAATCCTCTAGCTTTGTTCTTTTGAAGATTTCCTTTCCTACTCTAAATTCTAGGTATTTTGCCTTTCCATGTACATTTTGGAGTTTGTTTGCCAGTATCTATAAAAATCTGAAGTGTTTTCTAGCATATGAACATTTCTAGTATACAAATATTTCCTTATAAGGACTGCTTTTTGTATTTTTGACATGACATACCTTCATTACTGGGCTTCCTTGGTGGCTCAGTGGTAAAGAATCCACTCACAATGCCGGAGACACAGGGGATGTGTGTTTGATCCCTGTGTTGGGAAGATCCCCTGGGGGGAGAACATGGTAACCCACTCCAGGATTCTTCCCTGGAGAATTCCCTGGACAGAAGAGCCTGATGGTCTGCGGTCCATAGGATCGCAAAGAGACATGACTGGAGCGACTTAGCACACACACATATGCATCTTCATTACTATTCATTTCAGGTAATGTCTAATAATCTTGAAGAGTATTATGTTTTAAATTTCTAAATTCTTGGAATTTTTAATCTCTGTTATCGATTTCTAATTTGACTTTTTATGGTCGGGTAGTCTATACATTTTCAGTCTATTGAAATGTGAAGTGATATGTTTGACAAGACAGATTTTGATCAGTTTTGGTAAATACAGAGCATGAACTATATGTGGTGGTGTTTCTCTCTTCAGGAGAGTGATATGTGTGCTTCCTGTGACAGGTTGCCATTTTTCAAAATTAGCCACACAATACCCCCCCATCCTACATGATCATTTACAATGTGACCATCACGTTTTTTGTTTGTTTTTTTTTTTTTCAGTAAGAAGCAGGGTCTATGTTTCTTCCCTTGAATATGGTGGACTTGTTATTTCCTTATAACCAAAACAATGTTGTGGAAACACTATATAACTTACAAAGTTAAGGCAGAAAGTGCATGCATTTCTGCCCTGTTCACTGGAACACTTAGTTTTGGAGGGCCAGGTCACCACCTAAGAAGTCTAATTAATTATCTTGAAGTCACTATGTTGTCAGAAAGTAAGACCACATAGAAAGGCCATTGCAGGTGCTCTGGTCAGCAATTATTGTTTTTAGTTTGTTTTTTAATTGGAGGAAAATTGTTTTACAATGTTGTGTTGATTTCTGCCATGCACCAATGCAGATCAGCCATGATTATACATATATCACCTCCCTCTTGAGCCTCCCTCCCCTCCCCCATCTCACCTCTCTAAATCATCACAGAGCATCAGGCTGGACTCCCTGAGCTATATATGGCCAGCAATTCTACTCTGTCTTCCCCACCAAGGCACCAGACTCAGGCGTGAATCAACCTTCACAGGATTCTAGTTCCAAGATATCAATCACGCGTAGTCTTCTAGTCTACCAAAACTAAAACTGATCTTCATAAAGCAGAGTGAAGCTTTCCCCTCCCATCAGCCTCCTTACCCTTTCCCAAGATTCTGTCCCTCTGCAATTGTATAATAAGATAGTGTTATTTTATGTCTCTGAATTGAAAGAGAAACAATTATTCTATACCTGGACATGAAGGGCTGCTATAACATAAACCTGAAACATATGGTATTGGCTTTGACCTTGGGTGATGAACTGAAACTGAAAAGGCACAAAGACATCAAGATGACTGGAAGAACAGCAGACAGAAAAGACTTTCGGTATTTGATTATGGACAGTGTAGCAAAAGTTACCTGTAGCAATATAACACATATAAAGTGTACCAAATGAACCAGTGAGCTAAGAGAATTTACCAGCTATACAATTGATTTTCAAACTATAGCAATGTATACCATATGATGTTTGTCATGTAAGAAATTGGACTATTCTGTGGTCATAATGCTGTGTAAAGATTAAGAACATAAAGATACCACATGTACTCTTATTGGCAATCCTAGTCTTTAATCCTTCTCAGTTTATAAAGGGAGACATGAAGGTTAGACAAACCTTCAAATGAGTTTATCCATCAGTCTTTCTGTCATAATATTTTGAATTTGTCAATTTAAGTTATTTGATGTGTTTCAATCTGTGTAATTAACATCTTTTTTGAAGTTCATTGGCTTCTCTCTCTTCATAGGTGGATTCATTGTGAACTGATTCTAGTAGTAATTTCTTTCTTCCTCTTTTATATAACAAGATGTTATACTCTCAGAACTGTTAATACCTAAAATCAGATATTTTCCCAAGGAACTCTGTTTTTGTATGTGATTGTGTGAACAATAGTATTTTAAAAAGAAAACTCTAGGTACCAAAAATGATCATTACTTCTCAGTTGCCTAATGTCTCTAGATGGAGTGACTATATATACATATATATATATAAAACAATTATACTTAGAAATAATATTTAGATATAAAAGATGTTACATTATATATATAAATATATGTGTATATAATCATCATGGGTTCATACAGATACTTCCTGTTCAAGACTAAAAAGATTATATAACATCTTTTGTGTTATAACAATATCGTCTTCCTTTCACACTTGGTTTTATAGATAGAGAGGAGAGTAGCATTAGGGCATTCTATTATTAGCTGTTTTACCCAGGCAATAGTCTAACAATATTATACTGCCACAAATACAATTACTGTACTTATTATTTTCATGCGCTGTCCACTTTTTCCTATGTGTTTATAGGTGCACTATATCTATGTTGTCAGAGCATGTAAATATTATATATAATATTCTCATCTTTAACCTTGATTTAGTCTTAATTATACAATTAATTATATATTTATCACACAGTTTGTATTTAGTTTCATGTCTCTTTAGCAATTTTGAATGCTTGAAGTTTATCCTCTAGTGGATGAATCTTCAAGAAAAACTTATATCGAGAGTATTTCTTACATTGTTGTTTGTTGATGTCTATTTTTTTTCATATTTGAAAGTTTGCTTGTTTAGAAATAGTCTAGTTCACATTTTAAATCCTTGTATGTCTTAAATATGTTTTATCTTTTTCTGACTTGAGATGTCAAAATTACTGATGCTAATCAATTTCTTGTCTTACAAAACATTTGCTATTTTTAATAAATGTCAAAAGAATATTTGATTTTTCTCCACATTATAGTGATTTTGCTACAAGATTTTGGTGTTGGTCTCTGTGGATCACTTTTTTTTAGTGATATAATTTATTAAATCAATTAGTGTTTATTTCTGTCTGTTAGAATACTTTTCATGAAATATAATTTTATTATTTGCTCTCTTCCCTTGCTTTGATTTTCTTCTTTAAGAAATTCTGTTATCTGTTGTTGGATCTTCTTTGTTTATCTTCAGTATTAGTCAATTTCCCTCAAACACTTTATCTTTTTCTCCATTTCTCATAAATTTTAAAATCTTCTTTTTCATTTTTAATTAATTTTAAAGAGCTATCAGTGATGCTTATTTACTCTTGGTTTCTTTTAGTTTAGTCTTCATTGCTGGTACTATTTTTTCCCCTCTAATACGTAATTATTTTCTAAGTCCTCACATCTTATTTTGAATTTTTCTAATTCTGATTTTTGTTATCAAATTGTTTGATTCAAACCATTTAATTCAAATGGTTTTTATCTTTTTCTTGGAAAACAAGGTTTACAGTTTTTAAAAATCTGTTTGTAAGTCATTTTCTGGTAGTATGCTTTTGTTGTCTAACAGTCCTTTTTATCTTCTATCCTTTCTTCTCCTCGAAACCACATTAAAAAGTATATACTATAGTCTTTTGAAAAGAAGAAATCTATAATTTTGGTGAAGTCTAGTATATTTTATTTTCTTTAATGCATTATGCTTTTGGTGTCACATCTAAAATATCTTTGCCAAAACTAGGGATATAACAAAATTTCTCATATATTTTCCTTTAGAAATTTTATAATTTTAGATTTACTTTTTAACCTACTATATATTTTAATCAATTTTTGACATGACAATTTGTTTTTATTTTTGTTTCCTAATGAAGCAACTCCAGTGTTCTTGCCTGGTGAATCCCATGGACAGAGGAGCCTGGCGGGCTACAGTCCATGGGGTCGCAGAGTCGGACATGACTGACGCGACTTAAGACATGCACACACAATGAAGAGCCACTTGTTCTAGCACTGTGTTTTGGCAAAGATGATCCTTTTTTCACTGAATTGTCTTTGTAGCCTTGTCAAACATTTTATTGTGTGTGTGTTTTGCTTAGTCTATTAATATGTCTTTATGCCAGTATCACAAAGTCTTGATTACAGAGGTTTTATAATAATTCTTGACATAGGATACTTTTGGCACTTTGTCTTTATTCTTTTTTTTAAATTGTTTTAACTATTTTAAATTCTTTGGAGTCCCCTATATATTTTATATATTTTAGAAACAACTTGTTAGTGTCAACCAAAAAGTTCTTCATAAATTTTATCGAATTGCGTTGAAACTTAATCAGATTTATTTCTAAGTATCTAAGTATTTAATATTTTAAAAAATCTCAATTTTGATTTTTGCTAATATAAAAAAGTACACTAGATTTTATAAATATTGGCTGGTATACTTGATATATTTTCTTATACATTATAGAAAGGTTTTTTGTGGGTTTTTTTGTACTTGAATTGCATTTACATAGATGACCATATTGTTATTAAATAGTTTTGCTTCTTTCCTTTTAAATTTTATTGACTTTAAAAATAATACAGTCAATTATTTTACCAACAAAAACGGAATTTATTCAGGAATAGCAGAGGAATGGCAATTCAGGACAAGCAAGCTATAGCAAAAGTCATAGGCAAGTCAAACAAACCCTGGAGAAAAAACATTAATTTATAAAGAAGAGAAGGTTAGAATGGACTGTTTTGAACAAAAGTCCATCAGAGGAAAGTGACGGTTCAGATGATGACAGTTTTTCGTTGGTTGAGTTACTGGAGTATTAGATTTCTTGTAGAATATGCAAAGTACATATTCTCTTGTTGGGGCCTATAATTGATGAATTTTTTTTTTCCCTGTTGATAGTTCTTCTGTTAGGGTCTATAATTGACAATTTGTACTATAATTGACACTGAGTGGCACTTCATGAGAGTTCCTGCTTCAGTCCATTTTAGTGAAATTTCTCTTTGTTAATTTTCACAACGTTGAATACAGCCTTTTTCATGCATATTATACTCTCAAAGACCTTTAGTGCAATGTTGAAGACAAATGGTGAGAATAGATGTCCTAGACTTTTTCCTAAATTTGGAAAAGCATTCTTATGCTATTAAATATGAAGTGAGCTATATGTTTTTAGATGACTTTACCTGAGGACACCTATTTCAATTCCTACTTCACTGTTTCCAGAAGAAATGGATGTTAACTTTTGTTAACTCATTTCTTTTTGTATCTTATAAGATGTTCATTAGCTTTATATTTTTAAGCTGGTTAATACAATGGATTATGTCAATTTATTTTTAAATGTTAAACTAAGTTGGTATTCCTATAATAAAATCTCCTTTGCATTGAAATACAATAATTTAAAACATTCATTTTGCCAAAATTTTAAGAATATTTGCATCAGTGTTCATGGAGGTTAGCTGTCTGTAGTTTTTGCTATTTGTGATGTCTTTAGCGTTGGAATAAGAGTGATGCTGGACTCATAAAATAAATTAGGAAGCATTTCCTTCTCTTCAAGAAGAAATTTGTAATTATTTCATTTTTTGATTTTTAAGTGCATTTCATGAGGAAAATTGCATGGACCTGAAGTTATTTGGGATTGATTGCTTAACAGATGTTTTAACAAATAATTTAAAACACATAAGGCTACACAAGTGCCTTTCAGCAAATTTTCCCTTTCATCTAAGGTCTAAGCTTTTGACATAATAAAGTTTTTTTAATGACAGTTATTTATTTTTCTTTTAACATCCATGTATCTGTAGAGATACAACTTTTGTCATTAATGATATTGGTAATTTGCATCTTGTCTCTTTTTGTTTTCTTGGTCTAACCAGAGGTTTATCAATTGTATTAGTCTCAAAAAGCTGTATTTTGGTTTTATTGATTTTTCTCTTATTCAGTTCAGTTCAGTCACTCAGTCATGTCTGACTCTTTGCGACCCCATATACTGTAGCACGCTAGGCCTCCCTGCCCATCACCAACTCCCAGAGCTTGCTCAAACTCATGTCCATTGAGTCAGTGATGCCGTCCAACCATCTCATCCTCTGTTGCCCCCTTCTCCTTTTGCCTTCAATCTCTCCCAGCATCAGAGTCTTTTTTTTTTTCCCATTTATTTTTATTAGTTGGAGGCTAATTACTTTACAATAGAGTAGTGTCTTTTTCAATAAGTTGGCTCTTGGCATCAGGTGACTAAAGTACTGGTGCTTCAGCTTCAGCCTCAGTCCTTCCAATGAACATTCAGGACTGATCTCCTTTAGGATGAACTGGTTGGATCTCCTTGCAGTCCAAGGGACTCAAGAGTCTTCTCTAACACCACAGTTCAAAAGTATCAATTCTTTGGCACTCTCTCTTATTAGACTTTCTAAATATTTCATCAATATCATTTATCATTTATATTCATCCTATTTCTGATTACTCACAGTTACATCTGATCTTTTTTTTTTTTTAGTTTCTTAAAGTGAAAGCTGAGATATTAATAGATGATTAAATATTAGTATTTAGTGTATTTATTGAAATAGTGATTTTATTCATCTCAGACACTCCAGTTGTCATTTCTAGAGTCTTGATTTAATTTTTAATTTTTTTAACATTGTATGTGTCTCTACTTAACCTTTTGATCGTGGGGGACATGGTAATAACTTTTAATGTCCTTGTCTGCAAAGTCTAGTATCTGTGTTAGTTCTGATTTATGTATTGATCTGTCTCTTCATCACAACTTTTATTCTTCTGCTTTTTTTAATTCTTTGATATCAAATGTTGAGCTCACCTTTCTGTGGTTTTCTTCTCTCTTGAAACTTAGTTCCTCAAATCTTTGCTATCTCTGTAGATCTCCAATAACGTCACACGTACTTTTTATTTTTTAATCTAAGCTTTCTAATTGTTTTTATTAGATGGTTGGTACAAGAGAAGCAAACCTAACATTACTGGTAGTGGGATTCATCAATTATTTCATTTTGATTAGAAAAGAAAAAATAACAGTTTAGAGAAGAAAGTTGCAAACAAGCTGCAAGCAAGTTGCTTGACAGCAAATGATCCTTAATAGGAAGAGAGCTGATAAAAGTTTCCCTTTTGACTTTTGGAATGCTGGAACTCTCTCCTAGCTCTTGATTCCATAGAGGCTAAATAATAAATTCATGCCATAGCAAGACTACAGTTGCAAAATTTTAACCAAAAACTTGTCGACTCTTGGATGGCAAAGACAGTCATCTTTAATTCCTACTGCACCTAGTCCAGCAACTTGAACTTTATTTTTAAAATAAAGTAAGGGTTTCAGTTTAATAGATTATTTTGGAGAACAATATTTAAAACATTCAAAAAGCATTTAGAATGTGCTATTCATTGTGTTAAATGATTTAATTATAAAATCTTGTTAACTCTGCCCAGCAATATTATAGTGTATGTTTGGGGGGAAAAAAAAAAAAGTGAAACTTAGTCACTCACTAGTGTTTTTGCTGTTGTGTCCAACTGTTTGTGACCTCTGTCTATAGACTTCTCCAGGCAAGTGTATGTTTAAGGCAGGGTAAATTCAAATCTTTCACCCAAAGATTGTCTTATACTCTCTTCCCCAAAGAGAACATATCTTTTTTTTTTTTTTTTGCTTTATATATTTGAAATGTCACAAATTACATAGTTAGTTATTTTTATATCCTTAGCATTACATCAGAAAATCAGATGAGTGAATTTCTGAAAATTTTATTTTCATTTGCCATTGCACAGTGAATATATTTTATTTTTTAATTAATTATTTTTTTAAATTGAAGGATAATTATTTTACAGAATTTTGTTGTTTTCTGTCAAACATCAACAGCAATCAGCCATCAGTGTACATATTAGAGTTAAAGGTTGATTTCAGCTCCATCAATGGTCCTGGCTATACTATTATACTTCCTATTCTCTTCCCAGTAGCAGCAAATAGTGCATTGGATCCTGTTATTATTCACCGATCCCTTGTGTCAGCTGAATATTTCCTTGGCTTAGAGTGTGCACCTCCTCTCTTCTACCATCCTCTACGCCCAGTTCCTTCTCTGTGTTCTGTCTCCTGGCTCTGACAATCCAGCTGTCAAATCTCACTGCCCACTACTTGCCTCCACAAGGAGTTCCTTTACGACTTAACATAGAGCTTTGTCTGCCATGACTTCCTCAAAAAATTACACTGATTTCTTCCTCAAAGGAGCAAATCTAGCCCTAAATTCTGTCACCACCACTCTCCCTGATGTGAAGATAAGGCTAGAATTTTACAATTCCTTAAGTGCAGACCAAACACTGTAACTCAAAAGGGAAAAGAGGTCTACTAGGTTAGGTCACTCATCCAGACAGAATTGGAGTGCATATCTCTCGGCTATACTTGATTATAAAATAATAAATCATAAAATATACTGTACACACCAGAAAAGATAGTCTATCTACCTATGCAAATCCACAGCATTATATACAAGGACTTTCTAAAAAGAAGAGGCCCAAGTAGACATATAAAGATGTGCAACATTCCCACAATTCAAAGATGAATGTTTTTCAACATTTTAATGTTTTTGAACCTTACTCTTGTTAATATATGTCAAATAGCAGCGCTTTTCACTTGTTTTTCTTGAACAAATTTTTTAGATAACCCCATGTCTTAGAATCCAGGACACTAGTGTTTATCAATTTGTCTCCAGATGTTTATCTTAGTGTTTATTTCATAGACTTCAGAGTCATCCAATTTTGCTGTTAGTATGTGATTAAACCATTTTATATTGACGGGCTTTGGTCACAGCAAAGCACAAACAAGTTTAGGAAAATTTAGAAAAATTATTTTTCCCTTCAGACTATAAATGTCTTTGTCTTTAAGAATACATTTATAGTAGTACTATATAATATTATCTTTGTTAATATTTTTCTACTTTAGTCATAATAACCATAGTAAGATTAAAATAAGTAATATGTCTAATTGAAATCATTCAAAGAATTTTTATGGATTTATATTTTCTTGGGCAAAGTGCTTATGATCTTTTCATCCATTTAGACTATTGAAAGAAAGATGAAACTGGTTTAAAATGGGTATAAATTATTCATAGTATTTTTATTCAATTTTCCTTTAAAGAAAAGAAATCGAATGTATTTTTCTTCAGCCTTTAAAATGGAGATTTAGACTCTTATGCTTACCAGATCAGTAACATGATGTCACCAGAATTTGACTTATAACACCTTGGTTTTCATACAGAGGCCCTTGTCTCAGACCTTTTCCACTTTCACAGGAAGAATTCTTACAGAAACTATTAAAATCATACCTCATCTTAATTTTGCAACAGTATAAACCCAACCTACAGTGGTAGGCACTAAATTATGGGTTCTTAAGTTTGGTTTCATGTGATTTTATTTGCTTTGTTTTCAGTATCTGGTATGAAAATGGCAATAGAGCATGAATTATTATGCACTTATGGTGTCTTTTCTGTGTGCTAGTATTCTGCTGATATTAGAAGAAACTTAGCCTAATAAACTGAAAGTAAAAAAGTATATCTCTAGTTAAATTGTTCAAGAGTTACACTTTGTATTCCTCTAACAGCAAAAATAGAAACTTCACATGCTGAAATACTGTCATACAATAAGGAGTGTAAATTTATAATTTCTCCATCAAGAGAGCTAGAAAGTCAACATATGTAAACACTATAGTTTGAACATCTATTTCAAAATTATAATGAATGATGTGTTAGTAAATGCACTATATGTCTTGTATAATCTGTCTTCAAATTCAAGATTGCCAGAATTTAGGAAGTTTTAAAATTAAAGTTGTAGGGTGTTCCACATTGCTTATTTTTAAAAACCTAGTATGCCAAACCAAAACAGCACTGTTGCACATGCTGATGTAATGTTACATACTGACTCTTTCACACAACTTTAGTTATTATGTTCATGGCTTTTTGTGTACATGATATCCTGAACAATGATTACTCTCTTAAATTGTCTCATGCTAGATCTTGGGAACAAAATTTGTTTTGTTGCATAGAAAACTTCATTCATGAGACTTTTAACTAAGACTTTTAGGTGCAATGTGACTTTTCTGGTAGCTCAGCTGGTAAAGAATCCACCTGCAATGCAGGCAGCCCCAGTTTGATTCCTGGGTCTGGAAAACCCCCTGGAGAAGGGATAGGCTACCCACTCCAGTATTCATGGGCTTCCTTGGTGGCTTAGATGGTAAAGACTCTGCCTGCAATGTGGGAGATCGGGGTTTGATCCCTGGGTTGGGAAAATCCCCTGGAGGAGGGCATGGCCACCCACTCCAGTATTCTTACCTGAAGAATCCCCATCGGCAGAGGAGCCTGGTGGGGTTACAGTCCATGGGGTCACAGAGTCAGACAGAACTGAGTGACTAAGCATAGCACAGCCCTTAGGTTCAATGCCAAACACAAGCAGTGGTAAAAAAAAAACAAAAACAAAAACAAAAAAACCTTGTATATGAGAGGGTTCTTATTTTTACCTAATACTATTAATAGTGATAATATAGTCCAGATGTTAAAAATACAGTTCCAAGGCCTTTAAATTGCAGACTGTGATAAGAATATAAATTAGTGTCCATAATATTGTCTAATAAAATGCCTAATAAAGATTCAACATCTATTATTCAATAGATGTGCTTTAGCAAAATCAATTTGTTTGCTTAGCCTATAGATATAGATTTTGTGATCATGTCTCCAACATGCTAAGTTATTTACTTAAAACCTATTGAATACTATTATATTCATTATGAAACATATACAAAAAGAAGAATGGAAAAAGTGAAGTAAAATTGACTATCAATAGAACTAGGTTTCTCTTCAAACTTAGCTCTGGAGACCACTATACTAGATTACTGAAACTGGCTAATTCTATGTATAAAAGTGTTACTCAAGTCTCTGGCTTTCCTGATGGCTCAGACAGTAAAGAATCTGCCTGAAATGTAGAAGACCTGGCTTTGATCCCTGGAGCAGGAAGATCCCTGGAAAAGGGAGTGGTAATCCACTCTGGTATTCTTGCCTGGAGAATTCCATGGACTGGGGAACCTGGCAAGGCTACTGTCCATGGGGTCACAAAGAGTAGGACAAGACTGAGCAACTCACACACACACACACTTAGTCTGCTGAAAGACTTTTTACAAACTGTAAATAAATGCAACCCTCCCTTTTCAAGAGCTACTCATTCTAGTCTAATATATCATTCATACTTACTTTAATTTGATATTTCTGAGCATTTTATGACTCCTCCTATTTTCTTGAAACTTACAATATATGACTTTCTAGCAACTTTCCAGGCTTCTCTAAATATTGGCACAATTATCCTACAAAAAGATTCTTATAATTAAGAAATTATGTAATTTTAGGTCCAAACCAAGTTAATAATTATTAAATTCACTAAGATAACAAACATAAGTAGCACTGTCCTGTGAAATTACTGGCCTATATTTATCTGGCCAATAATGGCTATTATGAAGTATAAGTAAAATAACTATTCTTCCACTATATCTCACCATTGTTTGTGTGAAATTATGTATATATAATTGTTTAAATTTCTAACTAATTAACCTACAATTGTCTTTCAGGTCGCTCTGAGTTTGTCAGTAAAAAAGCTTGGTGTTTGACACTTTATGACTATTTTGTTCCTTCTGAACTTTTAAAATCTTTCATATAATAACTGTTTTTAAAAATTGAATAAAAGAGGCTGTTATGGATTTTTTCCCCTTTTCTTTCAGACAGTGGTGAGACAAAATGTATATAGAGAGGAAAATGAAGGTGAAGGTGAAGTCGCTCAGTCGTGTCCCACTCTTTGCCACCCCATGGACTGTAGCCCACCAGGCTCCTCTATCCATGGGATTTTCCAGGCAAGAATACTGGAATGGGTTGCCATTTCCTTCTCCAAGAGAGGGAAATAACAGACAAAAAGTGAGTGTGTGTAACATAAAGGAAAAAGCATAGACCCAATATGTTCTTTGTGGAATATATTGTGATAAACTTGCTGTCGGGGCCAGTTTGGGCTTCCCAGGTGGCTCAGTGGTAGAGAATCTCCATTTTAAAGGCCAATGCAGGAAACATAGGAGGCACAGTTTCGATCCCTGGGTTGAGAAGATCCCCTGGAGAAGGGAATGGCAACCCACTCCAGTGTTCTTGCCTGGAACATCTCATGGTCAGAGAAGACTGGTGGGCTAGTTTATAGGATCACAGTCAGACAAGACTGAGCAACAGAGCATGCTATGGGGGACCAGTTTAGTGACTACTTGAAGTAAAAACAATTTTCAGTTTTGGAGAAAGTAGAAACATTTTTCTGTATGTCCATTTAATGACCACTTTAGAAAAGAAAAGAACGACTTTGTGTTTTTCACTTTTGTTCTTGCTTGAGTCATAACAACACTACCTATAACTTTATTAGACCAAGTTAATGGTACCTGGCATGTTCTAGGGCAGAACCCTTGTCTTTGGTCATGCTAACTGCATAATTGTCATGGGTGAGAGGTGCACGGAGTCAGAAGACACGATTTGGCTGCATTGAACCAGTCAAACTGAAATTAATAGGTTTTGATCTATCAGATTTTAGAATATACTTTCATTTAATTAATTTAAGTTTAAATTGAGTTCATTCCTCAGAAAAATTCTTAGAAGCACAGTTAATTAGCTATGGTCCAAATTTGCCATCTGATTTTAATTTGATGAGGGATTTCTACTGGGCTCTTAATTGCTATATTTGCCTTTTCAAAATCACAAAACCAAAGTCCAAGAAAAAGCTGCTAGCCAATTGTATTAATGCATTATAGAAAAAGCATATATTAGCAAGAAACATTATTGGAACTGGGTGCATTATTTTGAAAAATGAAAATTAATATGTGTGATAACGTAACTGTAATTATGTTTTTCAGATATCACTGGAAGTTCAGTATGAAAAGCTCATTATTTATTGAAAAAATAATGTATTCCACTTAATAAAAATGTTACAAAACAGTGAACATAATGCTTTTTGAGGCTGGTAAATTTAAAACAAATTTTTTTCATTTTACTTAAAAAAATCAACTACCATCAAAAGTATTTTGGCTATGTAAATGTTCCTTCTGAAAGACACATGACAGAAAGTCATTTTAAGCAGTCCATTTTCATCCTCACTGCTTATTAAGTATTAATTTACAAAATAAAGTAGTGTATCTGTTTCAATGTATTGCCTTAATGATCATTTTAAGACTAGAAGCTTTCAGAATTTTTTTATAGAAAGCAATATGATCCTACATACTTACACTGAGTCAGAAATTCTGCTTATAGTTCTATGGGGAAATTTTGAAAAAAAAAAGAACAATGTTTTTATTGAAAAATTTGAGGTGAACTACCGTGAACCTATTTATGACAAGCAATATCTCAAGAAAATAAATCTTAAGATTAGATAGTGACTATGTCTATACAGGCTTCCTTGGTAGCTCAGCTGGTAAAGAATCCACCTGCAATGCAGGAGACCCCGGTTCATACGTATATTTAGAGTTAAATTTTATTTATTCACTTATCTTTAAACATTTATTAAAGTATAGTTGATTTACAATGTTGTGTTAGTTTCAGGTGTATAGCAAAATGATTCAGTTACACATGTCTTTACATTTTTTTCAAGTTCTTTTCCCATATAGTTACTACAGAAGATTGAGTAGAATTCCCTGTGCTATAGAGAAGGTCCTTGCTAGTTATGTATCTTATATATAAAAGTTTGTTTATGTTAATCCCAAGCTCCTTATTTATCCTTCCCCCACCCTTACTTCCCCTTTGCTAATCATAATTTTTTTTTCAAATCTGTGAGTCTGTTTCTTTTTTATAAATAAATTCATTGATATTATTTTTTAAAGTTGGATTCCAGTATGAGTGATATCATATGATACTTGTCTTCCTCTGTGTGATTTACTTCACTTAGTATGATAGTCTCTAGGTCTATCCATGTTCCTGCAAATGGTATTATTTTTTCTTTTTTATGGCTGAATAATATTCCATTGCACATAAGCATATCTTCATTATTCCTTTGTCAATGGACATTTAGGTTGCTTCATGACTTGGCTACAGCAAAGAGTGCTGCAATGAATATTGGGGTGCATGTATGTATCCAGAGAAAACCATAATTAGGTGTATTTTTATTATGAGGTTATAATGATGGAAACTGTTGCCTAAAGGCATCTAAATTATTAACAATTTGAAAATTTGTAATTGTTGTTCAAGGGTTTTCCCAGTATCTCAGTGGTAAAGAATCTTGCTGCCAGTGCAGGAGATGTAGGCTCAATCCCTGGGTTGGGAAGATCTCTGTAAATGGCAATCCATTCCAATATTCTTGCCTGGGAAATCTCATGGACAGAGGAGCCGGACAGAGGCCGGCTACAGTTCACAGGATTGTGAAGAACTGGGCACGACTTAGTGACTAAACAACAGCAGCAATAATTGTTCAACTGTATTGAGATTTCATGAATATTTAGGTTCAGAGTTCAGTCAATGGTTTTGTGCTTAAATAGTATTATTTTACTTGTAGACACTTTCAAGACCTTTTATTTTATATATTTAAATATACATATGGATATTAGACTTCCCTGGTGGCTCAGACGGTAAAGTGTCTGTTTACAATGTGGGAGACCTGGGTTCAATCCCTGGGTCGGGAAGATCTCCTGGAGAAGGAAGTGGCAACCCACTCCAGTATTCTTGCCTGGAAAATCCCATGGGTGGAAGAACCTGGTAAGCTACAGTCCATGGGGTCGCAAAGAGTCGGACACGATTGAGCGACTTCACTTTCTATGTATGTTAGCATCTACTGTCCAGAAGACACAATTTAGAATGAGTCAAGTCTGTGAGTCACGCCTCAGAAGAAAGGGCCTCAGAAGAAATGTCTATCCAACGACATATACACTGGAATTTACTAGTGACAAATAGACTTTATTATGTTAAACACTGAGATTTTGAAGTTGTTTGTTACAACAGTCAATTTGTTGTGACTAATACACTCTCCAAATAGATAATATTTACTCTGTGTCCTAGAGAATGAAATTAAGTTAATTATGGAATGGTGATAAAAATTACTTCTATGGAAGCTGAACATCTAGTTTAAAGTAGAAGAAATAAGTGCAAAGGACAAGAGAAGGGAGAGAGAATGAAGTAGGGTGAATGGGGTTAGGTAAGTCTAGAGGAAATTTTTTCCATAATCTATGAGATAGCTGAAGATAGTATTAATTAACAAAGCATGAGTGAGGGTGCAAATAAAATCATTGAACTTAAAGATGTTTTGAATATAAATTGAATGAATAAAGCAGTACAATAATAGAGTATAATGGAGAAACACCCAAGTGTATTTTTGGCCACTTAGAAGCTGTGGGACTTTGGTTAAATGGTTTAACTTTTCTTAGGGGTCAATTTTCTCAGCTTAAAAAATATGTTTTCTTTAGCAGTTTTCAAATCTTTATGTCAGCCATAAATAAATGAATAAAATAATCTGCCATGAAATCTCTTTGATTTAGAGAGTGAGGCTCCAAAGCCTCAAAGTCACCAACTCTTCACATATTGCCTTTTTTTTCAAAATTAATTTATTTATTTTAATTGGAGGCTAATTACTTTACAATATTGTGGTGGTTTTTGCCATACATTGATGTGAATCAGCCACAGGTGTACATGTGTCCCCCATCCCGAAGCCCCCTCCCACCTACCTCCCCATCCCATCCCTCTGGATTGTCCCAATGTACCAGCTTTGAGTGCTGTTTCATGCATCAAACTTGGACTGGTCATTCTCTCAAATCTCCCCACCTTCCCCACCTTCTCCCACAGAGTCCAAAGTCTGTTCTTTATATCTATGACTCTTTTGCTGTCTCACATATAGGGTCATCATTCCATCTTTCTAAATTCCATATATATGCGTTAATATACTGTACTGGTGTTTTTCTTTCTGACTTACCTCATGCTGTAAAATAGGCTGCAATTTAAAGGAAATCATGTTGCCTTTCTTGTAACCCACATTGATTCCTAAGGAACACTTGGGATCTAAGGAGCCAATGGGAAAAAAAAAGCAAAAAAACAGTTGATCTCCTGGACCTTTATCTTTGGTGTTATAGCTACATCCCTAGTTAAAGTCATAATCATATTTCAAATCTATTTTTCCATACATTGTCTCTTTATTCCTCAGACTATATATGTTCTCTGGGAGTTATCCTATCCATTCTCCATTCTTTCTTTTCCTTTGCAATTATCTACTAATTACTCTCAAATCTATTATCTCCTTCCCATGTATTTCATATAAGGTCTAGTTAACAGCGTCAAAATGACCTACTGGCCCATCATACTTGATAAATTAAACTGAATGCATAAACTCCATTTGCACACCTTCTTCTAATCTTGTTTTTTCTCATTAGAATGAATTCCCTTAAACTGTATTGAGTTGTTCATGCAAACAGCTTAGGTAAGTCTTAGAATCCTTTATCTCCTTTTTCTCTCTCTTTCTCTTTTGTTTAAATGTCAATGGTTAAGACCTCATCTTCAATTCCAGGAGAAATATCTAGAGAGATATTATAGTGATTCAGCTCATCAATTAAATAATTATTGAAACCATGGAAAGTGATTAAATTAATCATGCAATGATGTATAATGAATGAGAAGACACTGGCCTGGGGAAGTATCTTATAAAATTCATTTTAAAGACCAGAAAAAGAACAACAAG
This sequence comes from Cervus canadensis, assembly GCF_019320065.1. NCBI lineage: Eukaryota > Metazoa > Chordata > Mammalia > Artiodactyla > Cervidae > Cervus > Cervus canadensis. The sequence continues at coordinate 38,851,193 of NC_057397.1, forward strand.
GAAAAAACTGAATGAATAAATAAGCAAACAAATATGTAAGTGTGGGAAAAGGAAACTGAAGGTAAGAGGAAACCCATTTGAGTGTTAAACTACAATAACCTAGGAGAGAAAGAGGTCAAAATTGTGAAATACTGTAGACAATAAAGCAGACAGGGAAATTTAGTAATAAAGAGAGGGTAGAAGTTCTTAATGAAGTCCCTTGCTGATGATGTTCCAAGAACCCACAAGAACCTGGACACTTCCCTCTGGAATGGGCTGAATTCCTAGAACCGTGATGAGCCTTACTTCAAACTGTTGGAGACTAAAAGACACAAACTTAACCAAAAAGAATAAACAAACTAGGCCATGTGGCCCCTGTCCAGCAGGAAGAAGTTTCAGAAGAGACCTTCGGCCCCTTAACCCTAAAGAGTAAGAATGCAGGGTCTCTTAGAGAGGAATGAGACAGTCTGGGACCTGGGGCCAGTGCTGCAGGGTTTGCATCTGGACACACTTCTCCTGGGCAATAAAATACAAAGAAACTGCATGAAACTAAAAATAACCACATGCATGTGCAGTTAAAGCAAATTCTGGACAAAGACACAAAGAGACCAAAAAAACCCAACTGCCAGTTTTGAAGAACCAGAAGCCAAAATAGAGGGTGGAGAAGCAAAAGCAGGACGTTGCACACAACACTACCTAGGGGGTGGGCAAACTACCTAAGCGACCCCTCTGTCTAACTCCTGGACACATCCCTGCCCTCCCTTCATATAAGGAACAAGCTTGCCTCCCCTCAGGTGACAAGCAAGGGAATCTGTTTTTGTTCTTGCTCCCTCCCTACTGCAGCAGAGGCCACAATTAGACCTTGACTGGAAAAATAAAAAAGTTCTATGAAAGAAGTTAGTGGCATTCTGACCATGGCATTCATGTTTTATTGTGTTGAAAGGGGCACAGGGGATGAGGAAGGATTGGTGCAAGAGTCTTGGCCGGGAAAGAGAGGATAGCAAGTCACAGCATTTCTAAGCCTCTGTTTTCTCTTCTGCTCAATTATTATTGTGTGTTAAAAATGATTGTGGAAGCCAATTTAGATGATATAAATACACTTAATTTAACACTTCATAAAACAGACAGTTTCATGAAAGGACAGTCTCCTTTCAGCTAAAAGGAAGAAGAGGAAGCTTTAAAAGATAAAGAATGAGGAAGAGAAAAGTAGAAAATATCAGTGACTGGGGCCATATTGTTAACTTTATTTAGGGTCAGAAGGCAACTGGCATCTGGAGATTGGCCATCTGGATAAATTGTGCTTCTGATTATGAGGAGCATTTACAGTAAAACAAAAGTTCTTGAAATTTAGAATTATTAATTATTAATTATTAATCCTGGTAGGAGCGACTTTCTCTTGGGTCTACAAAGCTAATTCAACCTGTGATACAAATTTGGTCTTCCTTACAGATTTTATGGGTAAGAATGAATTTATGGATGACTCTAGAAACTTTTTGAATCATTTTTAAATTCCTGAAATATGTACCTCTTCTTAGTGCAGAAACAAGCCTCACAAAAGTTAGCACATTTTATTAAAATTATCTAATTTTGAAGACTTTGACCTTTCTGAAGACAGGCAATGTCTTATTCATTTTTGTATCTTCAGACTCAAGCATGGCATTTATCATATATTAAGAGCAAAATCAATGTCGACTGTGTTCCCCAAACTAAAGTTTGGTATGCAACTAAAATTCTATGAAAGTAAGTTATGGGTTAATATCTTTGTTTCCAGTCAAGATCCAAGAAACAGATAAAAATAAAAGGCAGAAAGGTGGATGCCACTCAAAAATTTTATCCAGCATATCCTTCTTTTTCTCTTCCTCCTGGAGATAGGAATAGGCCGAGTAGTTCACTAAACCCAAAGTTGGCTGCCATACTTCCAGTTTTCAGTTGTGAGCATTTATTTTGGAAAAAGATGTCTATCAGAAGACACATAAGAGGCAGTTTCTCTCCTCTATCAACAAAGCTAGGTTTCTATATTTAATGAACAAAAAGCAGTTACAGTGTGTTTTAGTAACATTCTATACAATTCCAGAATGATACTGTACTTGGTTTTTGCACAATGGAATTAAGAACTTCAAAACAACCTCCTTCCATATAGCAGCTCTAATTTGATGTAGAAAGTTCCCAAGTTTGGAACTTTTGCAAAATCCTTAGAGTTCCCTGGTCTCAGCTGTTATAGTAATTTCCAACTGATATTAATTAGAAATTAAGTTTGAAATATGAGGAATCTTTAAATTGTCCTTTACCTTACTTAATCTTTTAGCTGTGTTGAGAAAGTTTCCTTTGTGATATATGGCACAGAATGGTATGGCCTAGGAAGGTATTATTTTATCCATCAGAAATATTCCATTAAACCAACTCAAGTCATGGCATTCCCTGGGAGAAGGAGTCAAATTTAAAGAACCTTTGTGGATTGCTTCGATTAAGAGAATCATAAGGGCCATGGTACAGCAGAGTTCTTCAAAGCTCTGAACGATGGTTGAAATCATATAAAAGTTAGTGTTACTTTCAGCTCCTGGCGTTGCTCTAAGATCACCTCTTCAAGAGGCACCACTGTCAATGTCACACGTGCTACAGTTGTCCTTCAAACCAGATGTGTGTTTACTGTGTGTTGTATACCAGTTATACTTCTGGTTCCTTTAGCGAACATGCCCAGTCCAACTTATTTTCTCCAATCAATCACATCCCGGGATCCAATGTATAAATCCAATATCATATATCTTGTACATAACTGTTCTAAAGAATCTTATTTTATATACTATATGTGTTAGAATAGTGAACATTGTCATGTAAGTAAAAAACTTTGCATAAAATAATGCAGTAAACCATCCAAGTGTCATATCAACTAAAACACCAAATGAACCTTAAAGAGCAAAAAAAAAAAAAACAAAACAGAAACAAAACCTCTTGTTTTGTTCAGTTATATCAAAATTGATATAATTCTTCACTCTAAAGAGGACTGATAGGGTTGAAAACTGGAATTTTAGGGCCACCAAATTTTCTCCAAACTTGTTCCTGTCTTATTTTTCCCCTTTATTTTCTCTCATTGTTTTGTTAGTTGCTAAGTCATGTCTGACTCTTTACGCTACTGTATGGACTGTAGTCCAACACCACGGACTGTAGGCTGCCAGGCTCTTCTGTCCATGGAATTTCCCAGACAAGAACACTGGAGTGGGTTATCCTTTCCCTCTCCTCTCTTTTTCTTAGGATCCCTCAGATGTGTAACTAGCTTTTTTTCTTTTTCTTTCTTTTTTTAAATCATGATTATAACTTTGAAACCAAAAAAAAAGGTTAATTTGTGGATAACAGCCTTTGAGAATGTCATGTTAAAATACTGCTTAAATGTTTATAAAGTAGAATAGAAAATCAGAATGTTTCCTCCAAAAGAGAGGAAAAGACATTTTAAGAGATAAGATGATGGGATATATTTTAAAGGAAGTTTAGCAGAGCTTATGTGATTTGCTTTTCACCAACACAGTAACATCTCAGTTCACATCTTTTAAAAAATGAGTCCAAAAATACTCTGTTTATATACAATGACAGCTACTGATGCTGCTATGGCTCAAAAACCTTTCGCCATTTCTCTGCCCCATTTCCTTGGCCTTGGGTGTCTTTGCTCCCAACAGCCCACACTCACTATGCTTTTTTAGAGAATTTCCCTCCTTCTACTGGAGTCACTTTCTATATGAATGCAGAGAGACCTGGAAGTGAGGGTCTGAGTTTACAAAACTCCACGCAAACTACCTTCCCTCAAGACAAACAATACTGAGGTATAATTTGCACTTCAGAGATCCTTTGCAAGATCAGACTGAAGCTAAGCTCTATGGAAAAGACAATCTGAAATCACTTCCTTGCTTATTTCCCCCATTCCCCCTGTCTTTATTCTGTTCCTCTCAGTTCCTTACTAGTTTCTCCTGGGAACACTTCTTAATTAATCACTTGCATACAGATCCTTTTCTTAAGTCTATGTCTGGGAAATCCAATCCAAGGGCAATATTATGCAAAAATACTCCTGTGCAATAATTTTCTTATTTTAGGATTATCCAATGAATGATCTCTTTGTGAGAGAAAATGCATTATTCAATGAATTCATTAAATGTCTATTTATTGAGAAACTACTAAGTGTAAAGCACTGTAGTAAGAACTTTGGACATAGACAAGAACAAGACCTCTTCCTGCTTAAATTCTACTGACAGACAGACACAAGCATTAAATGAACGATATACTTAAGATATGTAATTGTATCTATGAAGGAAAAGTACAAGGATCTATGAAAACAAACATGGGAGAGGGGTAAAACAGCCTGGACTATCAGAGGAAATTTCCTTAAAGAAGTAATATTGAAATTGAAACCTGAAAATGACTAGGAGAAATTCAGATGGGTAGGATGGGGGGTTTCTCCAAAGTGGGAAACAAAGAGAAAGTCTTAGGAGCAGGACAGAAGGCCAGTATGGCCCTGGTAACGTGAACATTGGTGTGATGTAAGGCAAGGCAAATGGGTAGGTGCCAAATCATACATTTCCTCTGGCATATTAATCATTTATGTTTTATCCTAAAAGCAATGGGAAACCCTGAAGAGTTTTAGGATATGTGCATGTGCTTAGTTACCCAGATGTGTCTGACTGTTTGCAACTCCAAGGACCATGGGCAGCCAGGATTCTCTATCCATGGAGATTCTCCAGGGAAGATTATTGGCGTGGTTTGCCATGCCCTCCTCCAGGGGATCTTCTCAACCCAGAGACTGAACCCAGGTCTCCCACACTGCATGCGGATTCTTTACTATCTAAGCCCCCAGGGAAGCCCAGGAAGAGAAGGGATATGGTCAAAAGATTGCTTTGTTTAGAGGTCCTGGTTTAGTCTAAAGTGAAACAAGAGCATAACATCTTTTGGGGACACCTAGGTGCAATCTTCCCTCGTAGCTTAGTCAGTATCTGCCTGCAATTCAGGAGACCTGGGTTTGATTCCTGGGTTGGGAAGATCCCCTGGAGAAGGAAATGGCAACCCACTCCAGTATTCTTGCCTGAAGAATCCCATGGACAGAGGGGCAGAGGAACCTGTCTGGCTACAGTCCATGGGGTTGCAAGAGTCAGACACAAGTTGGTGACTAAACTACTGCTACTAGATACAATCTATGGGCTCTGATGGTGGCTTTGGCTGATGTTGCCAGAGGACATAGAGAAGTAAATGGTTGGATTCAAAGGACATTTTAACAGTAGTACTGAGTGAAGAGTTAATTATGGACAGGAGAAGGGAAAAGTGTCAAAAATCATAGTCCCATTTCTGTCATGAACATGTGGGTACATGTTCATGTTATCTAAGAGAATGTCAACCACGGGAAGAAAGCTGCTTTGAAGGCCCTAACAGACGCTAAAGGTATTGATTATGTATTCCAATTATATCCAATATATAAAACACATATTAGAAGTGAGAAACACCTTTAACTGGTGCATATAAATAGAAACACATATGGGTATTGTTTTAGTTTTTGATGAAATATTTAACTTGACTATGACTTAATTACATCTGTGCTCATTCAAAATATATTTCTATATTCTGAATATAGTTAGCCACCTAGAAAATGAAAAGTATATGAAGCTTTTCTGAAAAATATTGTAGGAGGAAAAAGGAAGAGAAGGAAAGGTGGGGAGATTTGCAAAGGAAAATTAGGGAAAACAGAGAGGAATTAATGGAAAAAAAGAATAAAGAAAAAAATGGGAAGTGGGAAGGATGGAAGGAAAGAAGAAAAGAAGGAAGGAAGAAGACAGGATTTTTGTTTCCCTATTAATTGTCACTATCATATTTGACCTTCTACCAAGGTCATTCACCCTCCCGTAATGAAGACAAATGTAATGTACCGGATTCTGCCTAGATGATGAAACAAATCCATTTTTTCATTTGACAGTTCAGACTTTTAATTTGGTGTTTCATCTTCAAAAAAAAAAAGGTTGAATAGGGTTTGGTATGCTTGTAAATTTGGATTAAGGTTAGTCTGATCTATTCTATAAGCAAAACAGCTTATTACTCTTGCAAATTTTAAGATGAGATCAAAGCAATACATTCTATTAACTAGACATTTTCCACTAAAGGTAAGTCATTTCTTGCTCCCAAGAGAATGCCTAAGAATAATTTAAAAAGAAAATTCTCCATGTTTCTCTGTATGAACGAGGAAAATCATACACATAGTGTAAGTACAATAGGAAACCTCTTCCACGTTTCTTGGTCCTGCAGTGTGGATTTTGTAGGGTGATATGTAGAACTCTCCACATGGCACTATAATTGAAACATTGTCGTATGTTACAAGATTCCGTCTTTTCATCTGCCTTCCATAATAGTCACTCTTTAATCTTTTTTTTTCCCCCTCTGTTGCCTCATTTTGCCTTCTCAGAGTATTACGCATGCTGAATACCATTATTACTTTTGGTTATTAACTAGGGATGGATTTGGAAAAAGTAATTTTGTGCCAGTTTGATGTAGCAGAATAAGCTGTCAAACATCATAGCAGGTGACAGTGCGCTGTCCTTCTGTGAAGCTACAGTGCAGCGTGTGTTATAGCTGGAAGGTTATAGGTAATCAGAGAGGATTACTGAAGGCAGCTTTATTAAATATCTGCGGAGGTCTACTGTGGCTGCGACCAGATAATATGAGCTTCCAATATGAAAACAGGAAATTATTAATAAACTGGATTGGCTGTTCTGAATGCCCTTGCAAAAGTTTATCTAATTTTACTTTCCAGGGAGATGAATGTCAAGTATTAGATTTATTATTACTTAAGGTGTAGGCCTTTTATACTTTGAAGTGATTCTCTTTTAATTTGTTATATTTCCCTGGATGTTTGATGATATTAACATTGTTTAAACCAGGATGTTTCCATTCTCATTTTCTAGTAAGTAAATTTTGACAGTTCAGAATAGAGCAGGCTTCATGTATTCTTTCTGATGGTGTATGATAAAATATGGCTTACCAGGAGACTTAAATATATAAGTTGGCAAGATGTTTTTCCATATTGGAATAAAGCATTTTATAAGCTTGTATCCAATACAGTTCTTTAATTTTTTTTTCATGGAAATTTTCAAAAGCGAAAAAAAAGTCAGTTTGTTCTTTCTTTTAAAGGATGCTTTCATTTATGGCAGAAGAAACTGTTGATTTATTTTTGTTTAATTGCAGCACAAAATAATAAGGCATAGCATTTGAAGAACTCCTACAACTGCTTTGATGCACCTTCATCTATTCAGGAAAGTGAGAAAGGCAGCACCTTACGTTTAACACTGTGAAGTTTGACAAGCATTGAAACAAAAAAAGGAAGTGTAAATTTTACTAATCAAAACATCTGTACGGTGCAGCCATTTACATTTTCCTATCAAGACATGAGAGAAATGTTAATTTTAGACGACTCTTTTTATGACCTATAATTACTGTCATTAAGAAAGCTCTGGAGACTTACAGGGGGGCTTTGACTGAAATACAGTTTGACATGTTCTATAATTAATGCTGAATTAACGTGCTACATGAAGTGCCTTTGGAAAAAAAAAAAGGTTTCTTTTTCTCAAAGAGAAGTCAAAGAAATTATATTACATGCATGCCCACCAGCACAGCAGTATTTCAACATATATTTTTAAGCCTGTGAAAAGCTGACTTCTCAGGTACTTAAAAATGAGTATTAAAACTTTCTTTCAGTTTAGGTAGGATATGTATACAAAAGAAAATTTATTTGTTTCCAAGTTCTTTCTTTCATATTCTAGATGAAAAATTAATACATTAAAGATGCTTGCTCCTTGGAAGAAAAGATATGACCAACCTAGACAGCATATTAAAGACCAAAGACATTACTTTGCTGACAGAAGGCCATCTAGTCAAAGCTATGGTTTTTCCATTTGTCATGTATGGATGTAAGAGTTGGACCATAAGGAAAGCTGAGCACTGAAGAATTGATGCTTTCAAACTGTGGTATTGGAGAAGACTCTTTAGAGTCCCTTGGACTGCAAGGAGATCAAATCAGTCAATCCTGAAAGAAATCAGTCCTGAATATTCATTGGAATGACTGATGCTTAAGCTGAAGCTTCAATACTTTGGCCACCTGATGCAAAGAACTGACTCATTGGAAAAGGCTCTGATGCTGGGAACGACTGAAAACAGTAGGAGAAGGGGATGACAGAGGATGAGATGGTTGGATGGCATCACTGACTCAATGGACATGACTTTGAGCAAGCTCTGGGAGTGGGTGATGGACAGGGAAGCTTGGCGTACTGCAGTCCATGGGGTCACAAAGAGTCAGACACAACTGAGTGACTGAACTGAACTGAAGTTTAGTTGCTTTTGGTATACTAAGAACATTGAGAACACTGAAAAGAGCGGAAATTTTATCATAAAATGCACAATTAGTGCTTCTAATATAGTAATTCTAATGCTTTCTTACAAGAATGTTACTGTAATATTTTCCTGGAATATAAGATCCATGAGGGCAGGTGATATTGTCTTTAAAACCTTTACAACTAAAATTTACATGAGATCTACTGGGTGCTTAATAAATTTGGTAAATGAACTAAAAGAATAAGGAATATAATACCACTATTTCAATATTTTGAAAGATCTTCTCTATACTACTGTCATATTCAAAATGTTTTTGAAGTCCCTGACAAGAAATGTGATATAACATCTTCTGCAGGTAGGGTTTTGTGTTTGTGTGATATAAAAAAAGACAAATGATTTTTCAGAATAAATTTTTAAATGAAAACTTCTCAAATTAATTAAGAAGGAAAATCTCATTTTTGGGTAAAAGCATATTTTGTGGTAGTTCTAATAATTTCACATTAGCCATACTCAGAAAGAGTGAAACTATAAAATATCCTTGAGGACATTTCTAGAGAGTATCTTAAAAAATTTCGTTCCTAATAATATTTTAAATAAAGATAATTATCAAAATTCCTTGGCATCAAAACTCAACATTATTTTCCTTATGATTTTAATTACAATACTATTAAGATTTTTGTTTAATGTTTATTATATTACAAAGCTGATGTTCTGAAGAAGATTGGAAATAATGTGTCTTCCACCAGAATCCACTTCTAAGTTTACTACACAGAGTCATCCTCAGGGGACAGTTAATATACAAAGCATTAAAATACTTCTAGGTCAAGTTCCTAATATTGACTTTGCTATTGTTTTCCTTGGTGGCTCAGATGGTGAAGAATCTGCCTACAATGCAGAACTGGGTTTGATTCCTGGGTCAGAAAGATCCCCTGGAGAAGGGAATGGCAATGCACGCTGGTATTCCTGCCTAGAGAATTTCATGTACAGAGAAGCCTGCCTGGCTATAGTCCATGGGGTCATAAAGAATCAGCCATGACTGATTCACATTTTCACTTCCCTGGTGACTCAGTGGTAAATAATCTGCCTGCTAATGTAGGAGACATGGGTTTGATCCCTGGGTTGCAAAGATCCCCTAAAATAGGGAATGGCGATCCACTCCAGTATTCCTGCGGGGGAAATCCCATGGACGGGTGAGCCTGGCAGGTTATAGTCCATGGGGTTGCAAAAGAGTCAGTCATGACTTAGCTCATAAACAACAATTTTTGGTTTGAAAAATTAGATGTCTCAGATTATTTTGTTCAAAAATTTCCCAGAGTATCTCAGCACTTGAACTGATTCCTCCTTGCAATAGAAGCAGGACCGGACTAATCTGCTGTCAGTTAAAAAAAACAAAAAAAAAATGCATGAAACAAAACAAATAAGGCAAACCAAAACAACAACAAGAACAGCAACAAAAAATGCCAAACTAAAGGATATCCAAATAGCCTCAGTAAAGGCAAAAGAGACTCTGACATATTTTAAACCAAAAAAAAAAAATCTATGATAAACCCACAGAGGAATCTCTTCTTCAACTCCTGCTTCTGTGTAGCAAATGTTTGTTTTTATTAAAAGTGGTTTTGAAAAAAATGTCATAATAAATATGTGTAACCATATTGGACAGAAAGCTATCACTCTCAATCTGGAAAGCACACTCTCATGAGTTTCTAAAATAATCTGCACTCAAATGAGATGTGTACATGAAAATACAAGGAAATAGCTTGCATGTATGCAAAATTAGAAAAGAAAACCAAGATTTACAAAGTATAGGCAATCAAAGTTAAGGAGCATGTAACAATGCTTTTAGATTTAAATTTTACTTATCACTGGCTGCTAAAATTGTTCAAGCTTGTGAAGAAAGTTTTCCATAAAAGTTTCAATTATTCTTCCTTTGATTGCTGTTGTAGCTAAACTCTATATTGTTTGAGGCTAAGGAATATCTAATTTTTCATGTTGGAATATTAATAGGGACTTATAAGATATATTTGAAATGCCCTAATTTATTATTTCCTTCCTCATCTTTTGTCAGGAATTAAGCTCAATTTTTTTTTTTTCTTTTTGATCAATCCAGGTAAGAGAGAAGGAAAAATATCACTCCAATCAGAATGAGCACAGTGAACTGAAGTTAACTACAGTGTGTTTTATTTTGGTAGGCAGCTTTTGCTACTTCCTTTTGGGAAATAAGAAAATGAAAATAAATAAATAAATAAATGATGGATCCAGTCCTTTCCTGAGCCTCCTGTTTGTATTTCACGAACGTCTCTTATTTGCTTGTTAGCTTCTGGAGGATGAGGGTCATGTTCTGTTCCTTTGAGAATTCTAAATGTAACCTTGATGTTGATACAGTCCCATCCCAAGTTGTAGGTGAATGCCATTGACACAGACACTAAGTCTTGAAACAAAGTTTCCTTCATATAAGAAATGAGGAGACAGCTGGTCTTTGCACAACTTTGATGTCTTCTCTGAAGAAAATAAACAGAAGTAAAAAGTGCAACTGTGGAAAGAATAAAAATACATAATGTTTTCTTCAAAAGGTGAATGATGTTATCAATGAGTACGTGTGTGTTTATGTGTGTGTGTGTGTGTGTGTGTGTGACTGAAGCAACCACTGAATAAATGGTATATTAAATACACTGCTTGCGGGCTATGATTAAAATAAAAAGTTTCTCTGAAACTGCTGCTACCTCAACAATAAAAATCCTAAAATGTTTTTAAGTTCCAAAGTAGAATCTCTACTCAGCGATAAGAATATATCCGGTCCAATACATTCATCAACATTTTATTTTTAGTCAAATTTAAAGCTTATTCCCTCTTTAAACCATGATAAGGTCTGTAACTGGGGTGTCTTTCTAGAAGAAGCGTGTTCAATGACATCGACTCTGTCCATTCATTCCCTCCCTTTCCCGTGGCAGCAATGAGGTGGGAGAAGGCAGGAGAGGCCGGGGATAGAACTGAAGTTTTTATTTTCTAGATGACTTCACCCTTCCAGACCTTGAAGTTGATTAAGATGACCTTTCCCCTTTTTGAGGGCATCTGTGGAAAATTCAGAGTCCATCACCGGTGGATACATTTGAAATCCTCTTGACTCCAACCCAGAGTCATTCCCAAATGACTTTGCAGTCCCTCTGTGGCCCAGGCTCTCTCCTTATGTAGGACACAATGATGGTGTGAAGGTCTACTAATGCTGCCATTTCTGGCCTACTGCTTTCCGAAGGGTGAGTCAGGCACTATCCTTTCTCCCTGGCCCCACCTAAGTTTAGTGGGCCCAGAGCAGATTCTTTCCAGGGGCCTGTGAATGCCCTTTCACAAAACATAAGGTAAAGGATGTGGACCCTTCAGCCCTCCCTACTTTGGAGAAGGTAATGGCTTCACTTGTCAATTTCTCTCCAAAGATGTGGCTTTTCAACTCTCTCTCAACTACTGTGGTGTGGAGGTAGTCACTAAGTCATGTCCAACTCTTTGCACCCCCATGACAGTAGCCTGCCAGGCTCCTCTGTCCATGAGATTTCTCAGGCAAGAATACTGGAGGGAGTTGCCATTTCTCCAGGGGATCTTCCCAACCAGGGATGAAATCCTAGTCTCTTATGCCTCCTGAATTGACAGGTGGGTTCTTAAGCCCTAGTGCCACCAGGAAAGCCCTCTTTCAACTATAATCCTTCCTTATTTCCCTGATATGACCCACGGTCCCACAGTTGCAAAACTTATCATTTGTCCCTATAGTAAATTGTGCATTTCAAATCATCTACATTTTTTGTTTTCTCTACAATGCCTCCCATTTTCTTATGTTACAACTTCATTGAAAGAGACGTGCATGTGTGCTAAGTCACTTCAGTCATGTCTGACTTTTTGTGACTCTATGGACTGTATTTGGCCAGGCTTTTCTGCCCACAGGATTCTCCAAGCTAGAATACTGGAATAGGTTGCAAGAGAGGTTAGAGGAAGAAAATTAAGTTGGTAAGTATTTGGAAGCCAGAATGAAATATTTGGCTATGTTTCTAAACAATAAAATTATTTCATCAAATAAAACCTGACTTTTGTTCGAAAAAGAAAAGAATTGCATTCATTGAGGTAACATTGGAAAGCTTGATAGGTGAATCTCCTTCCTTCTCTCCAATTCTCTGCCCTTGAAACAACTCCTTCCACTGGAAGGAGTTTCTCATATCCAGAAACCACAGGATATGAGAGTATATATGGAAAGACCTCTCTCTCCTAGAGGCCATATATGATTCAGGACAAACACAAGGTTAATTATAAGGAAGACTAAACATCAGATCTGGAGAAGGCAATGGCAACCTACTCCAGTACTCTTGCCTGGAAAATCCCATGGATGGAGGAGCCTGGTAGGCTGCAGTCCATGGGGTCTCAAAGAGTCCGACAGGACTGAGCAACTTCACTTTCCCTTTTCGCTTGCATGCATTGGAGAAGGAAATGGCAACCCACTCCAGTGTCCTTGCCTAGAGAATCCCAGGGACGGGGGAGCCTGGTGGGCTGCCGTCTATGGGGTCGCACAGAGTCGGACACGACTGAAGTGACTTAGCAGCAGCAGCAGCAAACATCAGATCAATGTTGAGGAGAGAATAAAGGGTATGAAAAACAATTAGGAAACAATAAAGTGACTGCAGTAAAGGCAGAAAGAAAGTATATAAAGGGGCATTAACAGTGATTTAGTTAGCTTGTTAGGTAGGTAGTTGTTAGAAGAGCGAAATAACACAATCTTTTCCTTGTATTTCTTTTGCTTCTCTTGAGGAGTAGCAGCATGTTTACTGTCTATATCTTTGTAGCTTCAAAGACATGTCTTTTTCTTCTTCCTACTTTCTCTCCATGGAGATGTTTACTTTCATTGTAATTCTATTAACACATTACATGTTAGCAGAGAATTTAAAGCAGATTTTGAGAAGTGATAGATTCATGATGGGATCCAGTTACTAAAATTTGACCACATCATCTCTGTCTTCAAACATGCTGCCAATTTTCATTCTTTCCCTTTTTAATGAAAAATAATTACTAAAGAATATCATTATTTCTTCTATAAGAATGAGGCTTGGAAGATTATAGGGACTTTTCAAATATCAACATCTCTTGGGCTCTGACTTTATTTCCATATCTCATAAATCTAAATGCACCATTTTTGTTAGCTATTTTTTTTCCTTTTTTAACAAAAGTATATATGTGAACTCAATATTTTAAATATGATTCAAAAATTTTTTGTGTATTTCACATCAACTGAATTTTTTTTCCCCTTTTATCTTTTGACCCACTTCACCCATTTCCCCATCCCTCCACCTCCTCCCTGAGGCTACCATCTCTTTTTTCTGTATATTAGTTTATTTTTTATTTTCCCTTCTGTCTTTTAGTTTTCTTTGTAAATAAGATTCCATGTACAAGAGAGTTCATATGATTATTTGTCTTTCTCTGTCTGACTAACTTCATTTAGCATAATGCCCCACCCCCCGCCCCCCAACTGTTGTCCACACGTCTGTTTCCTATGTCTGGATCTCTGTTCCTACAGTTTTCAATATCTGAGTCTATGACTTAGTACTGTTTGGGTTCAAAGCTGAAATGTCCATATACCAGAAAAATGACCATTCAACTACTAAGTATCCATATGTCTGATCCAATGCTTTTTGATTGTCTTGACACCCCTGAGCACCAACCTCCACAAAACAAGTAAGTGGATAAATAAACCTGCAAACATACCAAGAAGTCATCATTTTCTAGTGCTGTATTTCATTTGTCATCAGATGACACTGCAGTTTACCCAGTGCTATTAGCAGGTAGCATGAGACTTATCTCTGACTACTTCCTTCCTCTATCTAAATGAGTACATTTTCTGAATAGTTCAGAGTGCCTACCGGTGCCTAACGTTTGTCAGTGTCTTCATTTTTAGATAAAGTTTAAGATCCTCAGCATGCCAAACAGATCCTTCATGATCCAATCTTGGTTAACTCATGCAGTATCATCTTTTGTCATTTTTTTCTATATTATAATTTATTTTCTAGTAGTGATGAACAACTTTTAATTCCCCAGACTTATGCTAACAGTGCCAGAATTTGTGTCTTGAGTGCCTTGATTCCTTTTCTGTCTAGAAACTATTGACTTTACTTTTACTTATTTTTTTAAAATTAATTATTTATTTATTTTACTTTACAATATTGTATTGGTTTTGCCATACATTGACCTGAATCCTCCATGGGTGTACATGTGTTCCCCATCCTGAGCCCCCCTCCCACCTCCCTCCCCATCCCATCCGTCTGGGTCATCCCAGTGCACCATCCCCGAGCACCCTGTATCATGCATCAAACCTGAACTGGAGATTCATTTCATATATGATAATTTACATGTTTCAATGCCATTCTCCCATATCATCCCACCCTCGCCCTCTCCCACAGAGTCCAAAAGACTGTTCAATACATCTGTGTCTCTTTTGCTCTCTCTCATACAGGGTTATCATTACCATCTTTCTAAATTCCATATATATACATTAGTATACTGTATTGATGTTTTTCTTTCTGGCTTACTTCACTCTGTATAATAGGCTCCAGTTTCATCCACCTCATTAGAACTGATTCAAATGTATTCTTTTTAATGGCTGAGTAATATTCCATTGTGTATATTGACTTTACTTTTAAAACATGATTGAGTTTTAAAAAATTTTCTTTAAAGACTCTTTATCCTGGTTCCAATAGCTAACAAATCCCTAAAATTGCTTACTAACGTAGGTAGGTATCTGTTTAAATACAGATATTATTACATCTAAAGTAACATTTTAGAAATATAGAGAATTCTAATGTGATCCACATGTGTAATTTTAAAATTTCTAGAACTTATGTTAAGAAAAAGGGAAAAATAAAACAGGTGAACTTAATTTTAATAATACGTTTAATCATATCAAAAACTTATTATTTCAAAATAAAATCAATGTAAAATTATTTTTGAAAAGTTATACTAAGTCTTTAAAATCTGGTGTATATTTTACACTTACAGTATATATCAGTTTGAGTTACTTAAATTTAAGTGCTTGGGCTTCCTCAAAATGTCTCAGTGGTAAAGAATCTGCCTGTAATGCAGGAGATGAGATACTGGTTCCATCACTGGGTTGGGAAGATCCCCTGGAGGAGGGCATGACAACCCTCTCGTATTCTTGCCTGGAGAATCCCATGGACAGAGGGACCTGGCAGGCTACACTCCATAGGGTTGCAAAGAGTTGGACATGACTGAGGCTACTGAGCACTCACCAAGCAAACTTTAGTGCTTAGTAGCTATGTATGGCTTGTGTCTTGGTTAATTGGCTAAGTCCATCCAATGAGTTAGGCTGTATTTTTACATTTAAATTGATGAAAATAATAATAAGATTAATAATATTTATTGACACTTGATATGAAATTTAAATTTCTGTATTCTTAATAGAGATTCATTGGACTATAACAATGCTTATGCATTTATAGATTCTCTGTAGTAAATTCCATGCTAAAAAATGACAGAGTGAATTAGTTTTGAGAAACTATGTGGCCCCCAAAAGTTTAAGATATTTACTACCTGGACCTTTGCAGAAAAAGTGTACTGCTCTATTTTTTAGTGGTCCTTTCTGCTAGGGCCATGTATTAATTATTTTAGTCTGCACTCAACACAGAGCTGACACACAAAATAGACTCAATGTTTTCAAAATAGCATATATTTTATGCATTCGATTTACAAGCCCTTATTGAACAACCATAATCCTAAAACTCAATCTGTTTAACTAGAAATTGTATCTTAGAATTTTTCTAGCCCAGAACATTGTGTCACTAGAATAATAATTCCTACTCTTTGAGACACTTTCCAGCTCTTTGTCACCCCATGGACTATACAGTCCATGGAAATCTCTAGGCCAGAGTTGGTAGTCTTTCCTTTCTCCAGGAATCTTCCCAACCCAGGGATCGAACCCAGGTCTCCTGCATTGTGGGCAGATTCTTTACCAGCTGAGCTATTAGGGAAGCCCAGAATAATAATAAAACATTGTCAAAAAAAGAATTCTCAATTCAGATAGATCTGCATCCAAGCTCCAAGTCTTCCCCCTCCATCATCTTGAGCAATTTACTTACTTTCTGTAATTCTTCATTTTAATGTCTTTAAAATGGGTCAAAATAATGCTAACTCATAGGGCTGTACAATGATTAAATGAAATGATGCATATATAAGAGTATAGTGAGTGAAATCTGGTAAGTAGTCAATAAATATTAGATATTTTTAGTACATATATCTAAAGTTTCCTAACCTAAAAGTGTATTCCTTTCAGTAGCTTTTAGTCTCTGCTTTTCAATGAAATGATATTTTAGTTAATGGAGTTCAGAAAACTGTAAATATTTGTCCATTTCTTCAAATATTAGCATAACTATGTAGATAAATTATAAGTAATTTGAACACTGAAACATATTACTAAAATACTATAATTAAACAAGTCTTTCAAATGTATATAAATGGAAATGAAGAATAATTTCAAAGGAGAAAGTGGGATTAATCCATAAGAAACTAGAAAGTAGTATTACTTAGAAAGTTTTAAGGATTTTTAGAATGAGGAACATATATTTTAGTAATATATTATGAAGCTCTACACTAGGTCCATAAAATATTTTTTAAATAATAATTTAAAATGTAATAAGCAATGTGTAAAAGTTATAAATTATTATTTTTCATATTATAAAATTATTCAAATCAAATGGCTCCATTTATTTCCCTTGTTGACCTGTTAACATAGCTGAAAATAATTATTTGGACAGTTATGTTTAATTTAGGTTTTATGACTCCTTGGAGTGAAAGGAGGAAGAGTGTTGTAATTTTCTGGACATGGAGAGTCATTTGCTGTGGTAAACTGGATAAATGCTTGTGGTGCCTCACGGGAGTGGGATAGAAAAGAGTAGCCACTTCTCTTCTGCTGAGACACCAAGGTCTCCATATTCTTTCAAAATCAGTGGCCTTAGAGGGATCGTGAATTGCTGAGGTAGAACAATCCTTACTCTTCTTTATCTCTCATCTACTGCCTTGAAATCAGCTAGAGCTGCGTATTTGGAAGCAGCACAAAGGGTACGACTGGAAATAAAAATATGGCCTAGGATTTGTGATGCTCAAGTGATTCAGACTCATTTCTCCAATAGCAGCAGTACTGAAATATGCTAGACTTATCACTGATATATTGCAGTTCATAGTGTTCTAATTCATTTCACAGAAGTAATCCTGCCCAGCCCTACCATTACTCTTTTAAATAGAACTTACACTTGGTTCCATTTGAAATAATTCATCATTAAGCTCAGAATACCTGAGTCCATCAAATTATGCAGATACAGAAAGTGTCCAGACCTTCTTTGTGGACAAAATCACAGTGGTTAAAAACTCCTCTGATATGTAATGCTCAGTTGTGATATAAAGTGCACTTCCAGCATGCCAAAGCTTTTTCTTCCTTCAAGTAGTTTCTGAAATTCTGCATATTTCTTTCCCAATGACTAAAAATGGGCATAAGCAAGTCCCTTTGTTTCTGTATTCAACATGCAACAAAATGGGTTTATTTTTTCTTATGTGTAAGACTGACATTTTAACAATAGTCTCTTAACATCTTTATTATACGAATCCACTGCATAGGTTAGTATTGTGTACTTTAGAGACAACATGCTTGTGCTTATTAATTTGTATTACATTAATGCATATTAATTTTGTTGTGTATTGTTGGCTCTTCATCATCAATTATGTGGATTTTATTTTACCATTTCACCAAAGAAAGAAATACTTATATAAGTATCTAGAAAATAATTATCACTATGTAGTATTTCACAGTGCAATGTTACGGATTATTACTGAAATCACTATATTGACTTTGCTTTTTTTTTTTCCTTTTAATTTGTAACTCTGTTGTCCACTTTACTGGGTTTATTTTATGGATCACAAATAGACCTAATGTCTTAAACATTTATCGCTGTGAATGACCACTTAACAACAATAACAAAAAAATTATATTGTCTTTAGATTTGTAGGATTTAGGGATTTTCTTCTAAAAAAAATAATCAGATAGATTTAAATAAAAGAAGCCAACCATTTAAGAAGAGAAATAACATAAAGTGTCCAAACTTTAACTTCCTGTTACTTATAAATACATAATGTCTTATGTTTGTAAATAAGTTCAGATAAAAAATACTCTAGTGTTTTTTTCAAAAGCTATCACATCATGGAACTAGTATTTTATTTAAGTGTATAATTATTAATCAGTTTCAATTCAAAACATGGCAATCCTTTGGTTTCTGCACACTCTAGTTTCACATTGAGTAGTCTCTTATTTTAAGTCAAACTCCTATCACTAATCATGGAGGAACAAAGATGTGTCCAAATTTTGAAGGAACATGGGTGTCCCAAAGCTCAGATAATGAATTTTAGCTCTCTCTGGAGAAAAGTCTTTCCTGTATGTAGTCTGGCAATATTCCAAGATTTCTTTTTAAAAGTAACTCCATATGTGTACTGAAAATAAGCTAGTGATGTTTTAAATCAACTGGAAAGAGAGGCTGTTCTTTTCAATATTTTTTTCCTAAGCATAACTTTGAAGTGCAGCATTTGGGGATTATGAAGGTTTGGGTTACCTGCTGAATGAAGGCATGGAAAATTATTTGAAAGTACCTTCTTTTTTTTGAAACAGTCCTTTAAACTTATGAAATATCACCTGTGGTTAAGAAAAGGTATGCAATTCAAAGCATTTTTTTCAACCTAAAGACAAAGAGTTAATTTTAAATTGTGATTATATTTTCCAAGTTCTCTATGGCTGCAAGATCATAATCAAAAGTTCGTGGTTCACTTATTTTAGAGGCAGGAGATGATGGGGACAAGTCAATGTTATTAAATTAGAGAAAATATGGGTAAATTTATAATGAGTTAGGTACTGTGAGCAAAACTGAAGCAAAGACCACAGCTTACTACACTCTAATGATTGTCTCACAGCAGGATTTTAAGTGATTTCATTCTCAAATAAATTCAACTTGCATCTATTTCTCAGTAATGTGTTCTAAATTTATGTAAGGCATTCAAATATTTGAAATATATATATATATATATGCATATATATATATTCCATTTTGTAATACTTTTGGCTAGTAAAAAATTGGGACATTGCCAGATTTGTATATCATATATATATATGGGAAATGTATTTGAATAAGAATTCTTCAGAAAGCAAAGGAATTGTAATAATATATGTCTTATTTATATCATGAAAGATATCCTTTGCCTAATGTGTCACAGAACACTTGATGGAGTTGGATATCATCTAACAGCATTTTGAAATGATATGAATGGTTCTGTAGTTAAATACTTATTTTAATACATAAAATTTGTTTTTCACTATATCCAAATGGAAAATGGCTGCATCTTTTTTTTTTAGTAGCTATATAAATTGATAAAAAAGCAACCAAAAAAGCAACCTGATACTTGTTAAATGGCAACTGTGTTAAAAATCATGTTTCAGAAATACTGTAAAGCTATCTCTTCAGAAACTCATCTTCAAAGTATTTCAACATTTATAGTTGGCAAATAATTTTTAATTTATATATTTAAACAATGTGATATAGTGCATAACTTATGTTAAAACTAACATTCACTAGATATATCTTTCATGAAATTAAGAAATACTGAATGTATCTTTCATGTAATTGGTGCTGTGCTAAGAGCTAAGGAACCAATCAAATATGTTGTTGCTATTGTTCAGTCGCTAAGTTATGTCTGACTCTTTGAAACCCATGAACTGCAACATATTAGTTACCATGCGTATTATCTATTGATAAGTGTTAAGGAGAAAAAGACATTGTAGAAAAGGGAAATATAATATTCTGGGTATGTTGCATGGAAAGGTTATTGAAATTTTTGATAAAAAGGCTGAAAATCACCTCTGAAATAGCTTTTGAATAAAGACCTAAGCTGAACTTGGAAGTAGACATTGTATATGTCTGGAAGAAGTGTACTAGCTCAAGGTACACATAGGGGAAGTTTCTTGTATTTTACAAATAGAGAAGATGGCAATATGGCTGTAGAAAGGCAGAGAAA
This sequence comes from Cervus canadensis, assembly GCF_019320065.1. Taxonomy (NCBI): domain Eukaryota; kingdom Metazoa; phylum Chordata; class Mammalia; order Artiodactyla; family Cervidae; genus Cervus; species Cervus canadensis. The sequence continues at coordinate 38,871,608 of NC_057397.1, forward strand.
TATGTAGCAGAAGAAGTCTGAAAAGTAATAGAGTCAAGATCAGATAGGATCTTGAATGCCATGCAAAGACTGGATTTTAATTAGGGTAGTTGGAGGATTCTGAGAGCATGAACAACATAATGTGAATTATGTGTTAGTAGACCATAGCAATTTTGAGAATAGACTGTAAGCAGGCAAAGATGGAGGCAACAAGATAATTTAGAAGCCCATCGCAACAACCAGGGAAGAGATGTTTTCCCTAGTAGTGGATTGTGACAGTGGTGATGGTGAAGATAATAAAATGTGGTTGAATAATAAATCTATGGTATTTTGAAAATAGAGACAGCAGGACTTGATCAATTTCACGTAGGATACAAGAAAATAAGAAGGGTTAATACCAGCAAAGGCCAAGGTTGGAAGGTTGGGGTTCTCACTGACTGTGATGAAGAAGTCTGTTGAAAGGAGTGGGTTTGGGGAGAAAAAATCTGATATTTGGATGCTTGTAGATGTTCAGGTTGAGAGTACAACAGTTTATTATTGATATAAGTCTGGAGTTCATGTGGAAGCCTAGAGTTGAGATATAAATTTAGGGGTCTTTAGCACGTTGTTGTTGTTGTTTGGCTGCTACATAGTGTCTCTTTGAGACCCCATGGACTGCAGCCTACCAGACTCCTCTGTCCATAGGGTTTCCTGGGCAAGAATACCAGAGTGGGCAGCCATCTTCTTCTCCAGGGCATCTTCCCGACCCCGGGGACCCAACCTGGGTCTCTTCATTGGCAGGCGGATTCTTTTACCTCTGAGCCACCAGGGAAGCCCAAATTCAAAGCTCATTAGATTGTATTAAAACAACTACCCTGGATGAGTACACCCAGTGTGTATAGATAAAGGTAAATATCCAATTCCTTATTACAAAGTTAAATATAGTCTTTATTACTTTTTTATTTTTATATTTTTCAGACTCATCTATATAAAAAAGCTTAATATAAAAAACTGGAAAATGAAATATCAAGGAAAAAAATAACAAGATACTGACAAATAAAAAGGAGAGCTGGCAGAATCACCACAACTACCCTGCAGAATGTTGTATTATTACGTATTGTTTTTGAAAATGTATATGCCTTAGGATATAAAATTCACATTTATTGTGTATAGTGGGGAAATGTTATAAAGAATATTTATTATACATGCCCTAAAGACATACAACTATTTTATTGCAATATTTCAAATCGACATCTATCAGAAGAGAAATGGGAGACTGACTGAGGAATGAAATATTACATAGTTGTCAAAAATAGGTACACCAGAACTATTTTTATATACATGTCTATATATATGTATACATATATATATCAACTTTTATTGGACTCATAGACTGAATACTGAGTAAACAAAACAAAATGCAAAACACTTTATACAGTTATGAAATAATTGTATTTCAGTCAAAAATCATAAATATTGTACATACATAGACCTCTGCTGTGATAATGTTTGTACTAAATATAGAAACATGAATAGCCTTAACTTTAATCATAATTATTACTTCTAGGGTAGGAAAAGGGGAACATGGATAATTATAATATTATCTGTAGTTGATGTACTATCAAACACATAAAATAATCAGATACAACTATAACAAAATGTTTTCATTTCTTAGTTGTGTTGTGTTATCCTATTTTTTCTACATATTTTTATATCTTTTTAAAGAGAAGATCTGATGGTTTTGTGCATGTGTGAGAATTGTATTAGGAACACTCCCAGAAATTGAGTCACCATGCTATAGAGTTGGATTGCTGCTAGAACTATTAAATAAATTGGAAAATACTTGGCTCTTAGTAAAGAATTTTGCTAAACTCTATTATTAACTTCTCTCAATGTAGATATCAGCATTTTCCTTCCACTAGTTTCTAGTAGTCAAATATAAATTCATAGCATCACACAGTCCAAAATGAAAAGGGAGCAAAGAGTCTACATCTTAAAAGAAAAATCCCAGCCCTGACACAACTCAGTTTAAAAATTGAAATAGACATCATGGGGAGAAAATTCACAAACAGCAGATGTTGTGGTTCTCTTTTCAATTGTTGATATTAAACAAGAACACCTCTGAGATTTCACATCCTGTGTTTATATATTGTAGTTAAAATGGTAAAGTGGTATATTCTGGTACTTTTAAATATTTTATGATATAAGGCATTTATGATGAAGAATCATTTTGCTCACAAAATGTTAGATTTCCTCTAATATTCTGTTTTAACTTGGAAGGAAACTATACCTATAACCTATATTGCATGGATAGGAAACAATGAACAGATAGTGCTATAAAGTGATTTTGTACAAAGTAAATGTTTTCATTTTCAGAGAGGTAAATGTTTGACACAACATGGAATATGATCATTTTTTAATATTGTATCTAGTAGGATTATCTAAACATAAAAAATAATGAAATTGATAAATAAATATGTAAAATCATTCAATTTAGTAGTTTGAAATAAATATAAGAAAATATTCTATATTACAAACATAGATCATTACTAATACTGATATAAAGTGTTCTCTTTTTAAATTGATAAGGCAGCAGAAAGTAAAGCTTGCCAAGTTACAAGTTGATCCTCTATTAGATCTAATTAGGTTTATATTCTAGATGTTTTAAAGGTTACATGAAGAAAAACTGTGTTCTATAGCTTCTATTTTTAATTCTTTATAACCATTTTGCACATCCCTACTATTAATTACAAAGGCATGAGGAAATAAAGCTATCTTTTGGAATGAGTTTTCTTTGACTTGAAAAGAAAAAAAAAAACAACAAAAAAACATAATGACCCTGCCAAGCACATGAGATCTGGAAGTAGATTGCCTAGATTTGAATTCTTTAATCGCACTCATCTTTCTCACCTTTAAAGTGAGGCTTATCATTTTGTGAAGATTCAATGGGATGAGACAAAAAGGTACCTAATGTTTGGCACCTGAGAAGCACCCAGCTATCATCTATTACAGCATTATTAGTACTGTTTTTGTTGTTGTTGGAAAGTAACTAATTTTAAAAATAGCCTCTGGTCTTACAGCATCTTCTTTACACTCCCTTTAACTCATTCTCTTTTAAGGATTATTTAAAAAATCACATCTGGTTAAATTCTTTTCCCAATTAAAATCATTAACAATTTTCATTTACTTTTAGGGCAAAGACCAAATATTAGGGTCTTACACAATATCATCCTTGCCTTCCTCAACAGCTTCATCATTAACAACTTTATCCACTGCTTTTGCCCCCCAGAAACACTTTGTTCTCCCAAAGACACCAACTTCCTTCCTCCTATGGACAAACCTATACATATGCAGCCCTTCTACCCAGTCAATCCCTGTTTACCCTTTCGATCTCTATCCTAAGTTCAGCTTCTCTGAATCTTCCTGGACACTCTGAACCCTCCAGCTCTGCTCAATCTGTTCTACAATACATGTTTCTTAAAATTTTGTGATTAGTTTTGCAGTGGTGTGCTATTTTATTATATCCAAAAAGAGAGTTTTTCCACCCAGAAAGTATATATTAAGTTAAAGGAATAGTCACTGAATCCCCTTCAATTGCCCATGGCTACATAAAGTTCTTCCCAACCAGAGAAAGGGAGAAGAAGAATCAGAGAGGGAATAAGAGAGCTTATACCTTTTTGGGTCCCAGAGTCAGGGTAGGTAGAGTAATGAAAATAAAAATAAGAATAAACAAATGGTATCTAATTAAATTTAAAAGTTTTTGCACAGCAAAGGAAAAGACAACCCTCAGAATGGGAGAAAATATTCACAAATGAAACAATATACAAGGGATTAATTTCCAAAATGCACAAGCATCTCATGCAGACTCAATAAAATAAATAAATAATTGAATTAAAAAAATGGGCAGAATATCTAAATATCTAAATGTCTATCTAAATAGACATTTCTCCAAAGAAGACATACAGATGGCTAAAAAGCACATGAAAAGATGGTCAACACCACAAACATAAATCAAAACTACTGTGAAATATCACCTCACACTAATCAGAATGGCCATCAGTTAAAAAAAAATTACAAATAATAAATGCTGAAGAGAGTGTGGAGAGAAAGGGAACATTCCTACACAGTTTGTGGAAATGTAAATTGGTACAGCCACTATAGACAACAGTTTGGAGGTTCCTTATAAAACTGAAAATAGAACTACCATATGACCCAGCACTCTCACTCTTAAGCCCATACCTGGAGAAAGCTATAATGTGAAGATACATGCATACAAATGTTCATTGCAACACTATGTACAATATCCATGACATGCAAACAACTTAAATGTACATCAACAGAGTAATGGGTAAAGAAAATGTGGTACATATACTGTTGTTGTTCAGTCACCCAGCCATCACCAACTCTTTGCAACCCCATGGACTGCAGCACGCCAGGTCTCCCTGTCCCTCACCATCTCCTGAAGGCTTGCCCAAGTTCATGTCTATTGCATCAGTGATGCCATCCAGCCATCTCATCCTCTGACACCCTCTTCTCCTGCCCTCAATCTTTCCCAGCATCAGTCTTTTCCAATGAATCAGGTTCTCACATCACATGACCAAACTACTAGAGCTTCAGCTTTACCATCAGTCCTTCCAATGAATATTTAGGGTTGACTTCCCTTAAGATTGACTGTTTTGGTCTCCTTGCAGTCCAAAGGACACTCAAGAGTCTTCTCAAGCACCACAGTTTGAAAGCATCAATTCTTTGGCACTCTGCCAGATTCTTTACAGTTCAGTTCTCACAACTGTATGTGACCACTGAGGGCTTGACTATACTGAACCTTGTAGGCAGAGTAATGTCTCTGGTTTTCAAACATACTGTCTAGGTTTCTCATAGCTTTCCTGCCGAGAAGCAATCATCTTCTGATTTCATGGCTGCAGTCACCATCTGCAGTAATTTTAGAGCCCAAGAAGAGGAAATCTGTCACTACTTCCACTTTTTCCTCTTGTATTTGCCATGAAGTAGTACATGAAGAGGTATATATATATATATGTATATATATACACACACACCACACACACACAATGGAATGTTATTCAACCATACAAAGACCAAAATAATGCCATTTGCAGCAATATGGATGGACCTAGGGATTGTCATGCTAAGTGAAGTAAGTCAGACACAGAAAGACAAATATCACTAATATGTGACATCTAAAAATAAGGTGCAGATATACTTATTTACAAAACCGAAGTAGAGTCACAGATGTAGAAAAGAGACATATGGTTACTAGGGCACTGGGGTGGGAAGAAGGGATAAAACGGGAACTTGAGATTGATATATGCATACTGCTACATATGAAATAGATAACTAATAAGAACCTACCATTTAACACAAGGAACCCTACGCCATACTCTGTAATGCCCTGTAAGGGAAAAGAATCTTGAAAAAAGAGTGGATATATGTATAGGTATAACTGATTCACTAATAAAAATTAAAAAAAAAAAAAGGAATTGGTCAAATCCTAAATTCCCTTACCCTTACGTGATGCTGAGAAGGCAGGAAAAAAATCTTAATGCTGTTTCTAGGCATTTGACCCTAAAAGAGCTCCAGATCTCCATTACGGTCCTAGAATTCTGCAGACAGGTAATAGCAGCATAGATGTTCCTTTGAGAGCTATTGTAACTTGAAACAGGTAAGAATAAAATATAGTGGAGATACACAAATAGAGCCAGGAGGAAAATTACTGAGGATGTGGCAGTCATGAGGGTTTATGAAAACCCTCTCTTCTCATCACCTCAACCACCGCATTGATGCCATTGACTATCATGTCTAGGCTGGTGCACCAAGCATTCTCCAGAATCTGAACTAATCCTCAGAGAAAATGATTCCACCAATAAATTAGAAACCTGATATATAATTTAAGTTTAACTATAGGAAGATAATACAGTGAATTGGTTGCAGTATATGCTTACTAAATATTTTACTTGATTCTCTAAGATTATGTAACGTGATGCTAAATTGTAAATTCTATAAAGACAGGGATCTTTTCTATCTTATTCACTTCTCTATCCTCACAAGCACAGTCTTGGGCACAAGTAAGTGAATACCTACTTTGTGCTTGGATAGAGAGCTGTGATGAATGAATGATACGTATATGGTCTACTGGCTATGAACTGGAGGCATTACTTCATGGAAACATATATTTGAGTTAAAATTTAAATATTATAAAAAGATTCCTTAACCTAAAGGCAAAGATGTTGCCACACAACTTGGAACACTTGGTATATCTGGTCTCCAGTTCTCACATCTGTAAATTTGAGATGATGTAATATCTCAGTCACTAAGTGCAGAGAAGGATTAAAAAGAAATACTGTATGTAAACTGTATATAAGGTTATTTAAGCTGTCCATTACTTTTCTTCTGAGTAATTTTTTCTAAGCAAGTATGACAACCAGAAAACATTACTTTTTGACTCTATTTTTAAGAAATAAAACAATGTCTATACTTTGGCCTAGTGACATATATATATAATCATGTGACTATAAGTAAAAGTTCTTTATAATTGAAAGCAGTTTTTTTAATAGATGAATCTTAAGAAATTCTAGTTGTTTTATTGTACATAGTGTGTGTGCTCAATTGCATCTGACTCTTCATAACCCCATGAACTGTAGCCTGCCAGGCTCCTTTGTCCATGGAATTTTGTAGGCAAGAACACTGGAGTGGATTGCCATTTCCTAAGTGGTCAGGCAATATTCCTGACCCAGGGATCAAATCCACATCTTCTGTGTGTTTTTGCACTGGAAATGAATTTTCTAACATTGAGCCAGCCACCTGGCAAGCCCATTGATGCATAGAATGTGAGTTAAATATTAGAGCAAATCCTAACTGTTTTAAGTTATTCTCTGAAAATGCTTTTAAAAATATCGCATCTGTTTAGTTCTAAATGTTAATATTCATGGAGTTATTCTTTCCCAAGTCAAGGGATTTTTAAATGGATTTTTTTAGAGGTTAAAATATGTGTGGCAATCAGAGCATCTGACTAAATTACTGTTGTGAACCAAATTGTGTCTCCTTCTCAATAGTCATATGCAGAAGCCTTAACCCCTAATACTTTAGAATGTGTCTGTATTTGTAAACAGAGCCTTTAAAGAAGTAATTAGGTTACAATGAGGCCATTAGGGTGGGTCCCATTTCAATATGACTGATCTCCATATAATAGGAGGAGATTAGAGAGATATCACCTATATGCAGATGAAGAAAAGGCCATGTGAAGACAGCAAGAAGGGTGCCAAGCCAGGAAGAGAGGCTTGGAAAGAAACCCAACCTACCAACGCTTTGATCTAGGACCTCCAGCTTCTAAAACAGTGAGAAAATTTCTTTCACTCAAGCTGCCTCAATCAGGTATTTTGTTATGGGAGCCCTAGGAAACTAATACAACATCATCAGCATTAGTTTTTCTGTAACACTCTACAGTGTAAAAATATAAAAACAAATTTTAAGTTCAAAAATAATACTATTTAACACCTCCTGGAGCTAAACATGTTGCAAGATTTCACTTAAGATATATGCCCATTAGAAGGTCTTCCCAAGTAGTGCTATTGATAAAGAACCTGCCTGCCAATGCAGGAGACATAAGAGATACCAGTTTGATCCTTGGGTGTGGAAGATCCCCTGGAAGAGGGCACGACAACCCACTCCTGTGTTCTTGCCTGAAGAATCCCACGGGCAGAGGAGCCTGGCAGGCTACAGTCCACTGGGTCACAAAGAGTCAGACATGACTGAAGCAGCATGTACACACTCCCATTAGAAATGTATGCCCAACAGAAATGTATGCCAACATTCATTATAAAGATATTCATAGCAATTTAATTCTTAATAGCCTCAAACTAGAAGCAACCTAAATGTGCAACAGCATGAAACAGATTAAACATATTATGGTGCAATGTAACTCAAATAATGAAAACAAAACAAAACAAAACAAATGCTGATACATGCAACAGCAAAGGAGAATTCAAAATATAATTTTGATGAAAGAAGCCAGACACAATATACATGGTGTATGATTATATTTAAATGGACTTCATAAACAGCAAAAGTTAATTTAGGATGATAGAAGTCAGACTAATGATTACACTTGGTATATAGGTAGTAAACAGGAAAAGGAGTAAGAGGGAAAGAAATGCTGAAAATTTACATCCATAAACTAGTTGGTGGTAATATTAGTGATTATATAGGTTAAAAAAGTCATGAAACAACACAATATTAGCATGGTTTGTATAAGTTATACTTCAATTAAAAAGTTTAAAAATACCACCCATTTTACATTATTTTTAAATGTATATTTCATGACAAATAAGTCACCATGCTTATAATGAATTTCTGGCATATATTTAATTTAGATTTATACATTGGACAGGAACCAGGGGGTTATATATTTTGCTTAGGTAACTCTTCCTCAAAAACAATGTCATTTTGAAAAATATAAATTTTTTCTTAAACACTTGATCTTTCACATCGTTTCTTTACACATGGTGTTCCCCATTTGCCCTGGACACTTTCTCATCCTCTCCTCTAGTATGAAAATTACTTTTTCTTCCAGAGACTGTCCAAAAGGCACCGCTGCTTCCTCTCTGAGTCCCCTTTCTAGTGTATCAGGCAGAATTCATTAGTTGTCTATGTTCTTGAACTTATCATACCACATTGCAGTATGCTTTTATATGTGTGTGTCCTGCACATAAAAGTTATCCAAATTGTTTCTTAAATGAATAAATTAATGGAATAAATTATGTAAAAGTTAACCGTGGTATGTGCCCAGGTGGCCTGCCCGGCTTCTCCAGGCGAGTGACTGCAACCTCTTCTGTCCCGTTTTAGGATAAAGGAGGAGTGGAACTTCATGGTCGAGTGCAGAAGGAAAGACATTCCCCAGGCCAAGTACTGCAAGAATGGCTTTGTAAACACCAGCATGAGGCTGCTGGGGCAGATCCAAAGGAGCTCTCTTGCTAGGCAGAGGGTGCTCTCCAAGGAGAGAGACAAATGGAGGAGTGAGTTTGTGTTTGAAATTTCCAGGCGTCACTGGAAGGAGCTTCCCAGATTCTTTGAAGGAGCAGACGCACATGAAAAAATGGCACATCAGTAGTACTCTGATTCAAATCATTCCTAAGTATATTGAACTGTTTCAAGTCATGAGGAGTCTAGATCTGCCAAAAAACAGATCTCCCATCTTCCAGCTGAAATCAAGATCAAGCCCTTAGCCTTTGGAATGTCTGCAAGACTGACTGCAAGACCCTAGATTACCAGAGAAATAGCCCTAGGGAGTATCAAATAGTGAGAACTTGAATACAAGACCAGGCATCATCCAACCACCGATAGCACCCCTACAGGATGCCTCATTCTAAACAACAAACAAAACAAAAATATAAACCGAATCATCAGCAGAAAAGATTACCACCTCACTCAGCCTTGCCCATTAGAGGAAAAACAAACAAACAAAAACTCAGCACAAATATCACCCTATACAAAGCTTACACAAACCACTGGACCAACCTTAGGAGGGCAGAAATCAAAAGGAAGAAAGAATTCAACCTTGAACCCTGGGAAAAGAAGACCTCAAACACAATAAGTTAAAAAATAATAATAATAATGAAAAGGCAGAGAAATACTACACAAATGAAGGAACAAACTAGAAATACAGAAGTCCAAATAAATGAAGAGGAAATAGGCAAACTACATGAAAAAGAATTCAGAATAATGATAGTAAAGATGATCAAAAACCTTGAAAACAAAATGGAGAAAATGCAAGAATCAATTAACAAAGACCTAGAAGAATTAAATAATAAACATACAGAGACAAACAAAACAATTACTGAAATTAAAAATACTCTAGAAGGAAGCAAAAGCAGAATATCTGTAGCAGAAGAATGCATCAGTGAGCTGGAAGATAAAATGGTGGAAATAACTTCTGAAGAGCAGAATGAAGTAAAAAGAATGAAAAGAGTTGAGGATAGTCTAAGACACATCTGGGACAATATCAAACATTTGAATTTTAGGGGTCTCAGAAGAAGAAGAGAAAAAGAAAGAGTATGAGAAAATTTTTGAAGATTTTATAGTTGAAAATTTCCCCAACATGGAAAAGGAAACAGTCAATCAAGCCCAAGAGGCACAGAGTCCTATACAGGATAAACCCAAGGAGAAACATGCCAAGACACACATTACTCAAACTAACAAAGACTAAACACAATGAAAGAATATTAAAAGCAGGAAGGGAAAAGCAACAAGTAATATACAAGGGAAACCACATACACTTAACAGCTGATCTTAAGCAGAAACTCTGAAGGCCAGACAGGAATGGCAGGATATAATTAAATTACTGAAAGGGAAAAATCTACAAAGATTACTCTACCCAGCAAGAATCTCACTTAAAATTGATGGTGAAATAAAATACTTTTCAGACAAGCAAAAGTTAAGAGAATTTAGTACCAACAAACAAGCTTTACAACAAATGTTAAAGGGACTTATATAGTCAAGAAATAGAAGAAAAAATATCTACAAAATCAATCCCAAACAATTAAGAAAATGGCAATAAGAACATACATATCAATAATTACTTTCAAAGTAAATGGATTAAATGCTCCAACCAAAAGACACAGACTGGCTGAATGGATACAAAAACAAGACCCATATATATGCTGTCTACAAGAAACCCACTCAGACCTCAAGACACATATAGACTGAAAATGAGAGAATGGAAAAACATATTCTATACAAATGGGAAGCAAAACAAAGCTGGAGTAGCAATCCTCATATCAGACAAAATAGACCTTAAAATAAAGATTACAAGAGACAAGGAAGGACACTACATAATGATCAAGGGATCAAGCCAAGAGGAAGAAATAACAATTGTAAATATCTATGTACCCAACACAGGAGCACCCCAATACATAAGACAAACACTAACAGACATAAAGGGAGAAATTGACAGTAACACAATAAGAGTAGAAGACTTTAACATCCCACTCACATCAATGGACAGATCATCAAAACAGAAGATTAAAAAGGAAACACAAGTCTTAAATGATATATTAGATGAGATGGATCTCATTGATATCTTCAGAACATTCTACCCAGATGGAGAAGAATACAACTTCTCAAGTGTACATGGAATATTTTCCTGGATATTCCATAACTTGGGTCACAAATCAAACCTGAGTAAATTTAAGAAAATTGAAATCATATCAAGCATCTTCTCCAACCACATGCTATGAGACTAGATATCAATTACAAGAAAAAAACCTGTAAGAAAGAGAAACACAAGGAGATTAAATAACACATTTCTAAATAACCAACAGGTTACTGAAAAAATCAATGGGAAATAAAAAAAAATTTTCGAGAAACAAATGACAATGAAAACACGACATATCAAAACCTATAGGATGCAGTGAAAGCAGCTCTAAGAGGGATGTTTATAGCAATGCAATTCTACCTCAAGAAACAAGAAAGACATCAAATAGACAACCTATCTTTTCAAATAAAACAACTTGAAAAAGAAGAATAAAAAAACCTAAAATTGGTAGGAGGAAGAAATCATAAAGATCCAAGCAGAAATAAATGAAAGAGAAATGAAAGAAATAATAGTAAAGATAAATAAAACTCAAAGCTGGTTCATTGAGAAGATTAACAGACTTGACAAACCTTTAGCCAGAGTCATCAAGAAAAGAGAGAGAAGAATCAAATCAACAAATTTAGAAATGAAAAAGGAGAGGTTACAACAGACAATGCAGAAATAAAAAGGATTATAAGAGACTATTATGAACAACTGTATGGTAACAAAATGGATAACCTGAAAGAATTGGACGGATTCTTAGAAAAGCTCAATCTTTCAAGACTGAACCAGGAAGAAATAGAAATATGAACAACCCAATTACAAAAGCACTGAAATTGAAGCTGTGATAAAAAAATCTCCCAAAAAATAAAGCCCAGGACCAGATGGCAACCTGGGAGAATTCTATCAAACATTTAGAGAAGAGCTAATGCTTATCCTTCTAAAACTCTTTCAAAAAATTACAGAGGAAAGAACACTTCCAAACTCATTCTATGAGGCCATCACCACCGTGATAACAAAACCAGACAAAGACAACACACAAAAAAGAAAACTACAGGCCGATATCACAGATTAACATAAATAAAAAAATCCTCAACAAAATTTTAGCAAACAGAATTCAGCAACACATCAAAAAGCTCATACATCATGATCAAGTTGGGTTTATTCCAGGAATGCAAGGATTCTTCAATATATGCAAATCAATCAATGTGATACACCATATTAACAAATTGAAAGATAAAAACCATATGATCACCTCAATAGATGCAAAAAAAAAATCTTTGATGAAATTCAGCATCTTTTTATGATTAAAACTCTTCAAAAAACGGCATAGAAGGAACCTACCTCAACATAGAAAAGGCCATGTATGATAAGCCTGAGGGAAACATTACTTCAATGTTGAAAAACTGAAAGCATTCCCCCCTAAGATCAGGAACAAGACAAGTGTGTCCACTTTCACCACTATTATTCAACATAGTTCTGGAAGTCCTAGCTACAGCAATCAGAGAAGAAAAAGAAAGAAAGGAATCCAGATTGGAAAAGAAGAAGTAAAGCTCTCATTGTTTGCAGATGACATGATACTGTACATAGAATGCCCTAAAGATAGTATCAGAAAATTACTAGAGCTAATTAGTGAATTTAGCAAAGTTGCAGGATACAAAATCAATACACAAAAATCACTTGCGTTTCTATATACTAGCAATGAAAAATCAGAAAGAGAAATTAAGGAATCAATCCCATTCACCATTGCAACCAAAAAAATTAAATATTTAGGAATAAACTTACCTAAGGAGACAAAAGAACTGTACACAGAAAATTATAAGACACTGATGAAAGAAATCAAAGATGACGTATACAGATGGAGAAATATTCCATGTTCCTGGGTAGGAAGAATCATTATTGTGAAAATGATATACTACCAAATGCAATCTACAGATTCAATGTGATCTCTATCAAATTACCAATGGCATTCTTGACAGAACTAGAATAAAAAAATTCACAGTTCATATGTAAACACAAAAGACCCCGAAGAGCCAAAGCAGTCTTGAGAAAGAAGAATGGAGCTGGAGGAGTCAACCTTCCTGACTTCAGATTACACTACAAAGCTACAGTCATCAAGACAGTATGGTACTTGCACAAAAACAAAAATATAGACCAGTGGAAAAAGATAGAAAGCCCAGAAATAAACGCATGATTCTATATGTACATTATTTTTGACAAAGGAGGCAAGAATATACAATGGGGTAAAGACAGCTTCCTCAATAAATGGTGCTGGGAAAACTAGGTATCTACATGTCAAAGAATGAAATTAGAAAACTTCCTAACACCATACACAAAGATAAACTCAAAATGGATTAAAGATGTAAGTGTAAGACCAGACACTATAAAACTCTTAGAGGAAAACATAAGCAGAACACTAGATGACATAAATCAAAGAAAGATCCTCTATGACCCACCTCCCAAAGTAATGGAAATAAAAACAAAAGTAAACAAATACGACCTGATTAAACTTAAGAGCTTTTTCACGGCAAAGGAAACTATAAGCAAAGTGAAAAGACAACCCTCAGAATAGGAGAAAATAATAGCAAATGAAACAACTGATAAAGGATTGATTTCCAAAGTATACAAGCAGCTCATACAGCTCAATGCCAGGAAAACAAACAACCCAATCAAAAAGTGGGAGAAAAACCTAAACAGACATTTCTCCAAAGAAGACATACAGATGGCTAACACATGAAAAGATGCTCATCATCACTCATTATTACAGAAATGCAAATCAAAACTACAATGATATATTACTTCTCACCAGTCAGAATGGTCATCATCAAAAAGTCCACAAAAATAATTGCTAGGGAGGGTGTGGAGAAAAGGGAACACTTGTGCACTGTTGGTGGGACTGTAAATTGATACAGACACTATGGAAGACAGTATGGAGATTCTTTAAAAATCTAGGGATAAAACCACTATATGACCCAGCAATCCCACTCCTAGCCTATACCCTGAGGAAACCAAAATTGAAAGAGATACCTGTATCCCATTGTTCATTGCAGCACTGTTCACAATAGCTAGAACATGGAAGCAACCTATATGTCCACTGACATGAATGGATAAAGAAGTTGTGGTACATATACACAATGGACTATTACTCAGCCATAAAAAAGAATGCATTTAAGTCATTTCTAATGAGGTGGGTGAACCTAGAATCTATTATACCTAGTGAAGTAAGTCAGAAAGAGAAAGATAAATATAGTATTCTAACACACATATATGGAATCTAGTAAAATGGTACAGAAGAGTTTATTTACAGAGCAGCAGTGGAATAACAGACATAGAGAATAGACTTATGAGCATGGGGAGAGGGGAGGGGAGGGTGAGATGTATGGAAAGAGTAACATGGAAACTTACGTCACCATATGTAAAATAGATAGCCAGTGGGAATTTGTTGTGTGACTCAGGAAACTCAAACAGTGGTTCTGTATCAACCTAGATGGGTGGGATGGGGAGGGAGATGGGAGAGAGGTTCAAAAGGGAGGGGATATATGTATACCTATGGCTTATTCATGTTGACATTTGACAAAAAAATAAAATTTGGAAAGCAATTATCCTTCAATAAAAAAATAAATTAAAAAGAAAAGTTAATGATGGGATAGGAGTGAGGTTGGCTCTGATTTCTGTAAGACAACATTGTTCCTTTAATCATAAAAAAAGCTACCTTTATTTCTTACATGGTAATTCATACATTTCTTCTGATATCTTGAATCAAAATATAATTTATATGTCAATCAGTCTTGTATGCTATAAAATGCCACAAGTACAGTATTGTACTTTGTTTATTCTTATTTTCCCATTACTGCACATAGTTCCATTGCAGACATAGTTGGCACTTCACAAAAGCTTTGTATATGATTATGAATCAATAAACTTAGGAGCAGTCATTTAAACAATGAATGCAAAAATCATCATATTTTTCCATTCATGAGATTTGTCATACTATTAATTAACATTTTCTAAGCTGAGTTCAAAAATTTTGAAGATCTTGACTAGGGGTACAATTTACATCAGAAAATTTGAGAAGTCAATCATGGTAACAAACATTTCCCACTAAATGATTAAATCAAAAGAACTTACCATGAACATATCTTGATAAACAAAATGAAAATTATGAAAATAATTTCATTAATAATGAATTATGTTCAGTGGAGTCATTAAGGTCAATAGTTAAGGATATTGCTCAAATTTTTATTTTTATAATGCACATATCCATTTTAGTATGTAAACAATCCAGAAGTCTCCCAGTGAAAAACTGCTGTGCTTAGTCACTCAGTTGCCCTTCGTGACCTCATGGACTAGCCGGCAAGGCTCCTCTGTCCATGGGAATTCTCCAGGCAAGTGGAGTGGGTTGCCATGCCCTCCTCCCATGAAGTACTAACACCTCATAAAACACAGTTTATAAAATGTTTTTTATAAGAGGCACTTTTTTTGTCCTTAAATTATTTTATTCTTCATCTTTTGTCAGATACTTACCATTTGGAATAAATGTGGATGTTCATTTCCTAAACATATTTACTTAAAAGAAGTAGACAATTCCTTATATAATGCATTATTCTTCAGCATGATTTACCCCTAAAACATATTTTCAATGGCAGGGTTTATGCAAATTAAATTAAAACACACGTTATGATCAAGGAAATCAATATAGTTTCAATCTAGTTTCAAAATGTGTACCCTGAATATGAAAGTTACATCATATTTTTCTAATTTAGGGCAAAATGCAACAACAAGAATTTTTCTTAAGTGTAATAAAGTAAAATTTGTGTGCCTAACTTAGAATGGTTAAACAGCAAAAATAAGATTGTGATATAAATATTCACACTTTTACAAGATCCTGTCTCTTACAGCCACTCTAAAGTCTTAAGTGCCAAACATAACCCCAAGACAGATGCTATGCAATTTATGCTCCATAAATTAAAAACAAAACACATTTTATAATCTAAAAAGGAAATACATTCATCCACTGTCTTTTCCTACAATAGGAAAAGTGTCCTGAAATATTTGTAGGGATTTTTTAATATAACAATCAAAATTAGGACAAGACAGAAAGAAGCAGTTAAATGTTTCATCAACGCTTAGTATCTTAACAATTTCAGTCAACTTTGTTCTAACTCTGTAGAAAGTGAAGCGAGCTTGCTGTATATCTAATTTTCAGAGATCAGACAGAAATTTCGATAAAACAAAGCAATTCAATATTTGTAGGAAAGCACCTTGGTAGTGTCAGTCTCTGTTGTTCTGCCTCTTCTCCGCAGCACCAGGACGTGGTATAAAGTCCTATAACAGCATAGCATTGCTGGGGAACTGATAGGTTGATGTAAGTGGAAATTCAATATAAGCGGGTTTGACAAATGTGGGGAAATTTAACATGGAGCCCGTGGGACTTTTGGCCAGACTTTTAAGTTTGATTGATAGATTTAAGAATTTTATATATATGGATTCAATACAAGTGGGTATCATGGTATCATAAAAACAATATTATCAACTAAAGAAGTTGCAAAACTCTATCTCCTGGGCATTGGATGTGTAATGTCTTTTTAGCTAGTAAAGTTAACAGTTGCAATTCACTTGTTTTTACCTCCTCTGATGTGGTTTTGCAATTTACTATTTCTTCTTGAGTTTTTTGCATGTTGTCTTTTAATCAAATGAACATTTGATAAAATGCTAAGCACAATCTTTTTATTTTTTTCCTTTTTCAGTTTTTCTTTGATTACAGTTTTTTTTTCTAATGCTATTTTGATATTCAGTTAAAAATGTATTTAATTTACTTTCTGAAAGGAACTTCCTTCAAATATTGTATATACTGTTCCAGATATCCTTTTCTTTGATCTAACGAAAAGCAAAAAAAAAAAAAAAAGTAACCAAATCAATCCTAAAGGAAATCAACTCTGAATGTTCATTGGAAGAACTGATGCTGAACCTGAAGCTCTAATACTTTGGCCACCTAATGTGAAGAGCTGACTCATTGGAAAAGACCCTGATGCTGGGAAAGATTGAGGGCAGGAGGAGAAGGTGGCAACAGAGGATGAGATGGTTGGATGACATCACTGACTCAGTGGACATGAGTTTGAGCAAACTCCAGGAGATAGTGAAAGACAGGGAAGCATGGCATGCTGCAGTTCATGGAGTCACAAAGAATCAGACATGACTTAGTGACTGAACAACAATAATTACCTCTGCTATACTTTGTATAGATGGTTGGATGGCATCATCGACTAGATGGACATGGGTTTGGATGGACACCTGGAGTTGGTGATGGACAGGGAAGCCTGGCATGCTGCGGTTCATGGGGTCACAAAGAGTCAGACATGGCTGAGCGACTGAACTGAACTAATACTTTGTAAAGCCATAATAAAGATAGACTTGCATTCCTTACAGATGCTTTGCTCACTTCTTTAACTCCAGTCCTTATGTCATCTCTGGCATATAGACACTGTTCTCATAGGTCTTCAGTGAGGAGGGCTATCATCTTGAACCCACTTAATGTTGCTCTAAATATTTCCTGCAGTTTGTCAGATTTTCATTTTGATTTTCCATGTGATCTGATTGACAAGCATTTCTAACAATCTTTCCTCTCCGCAGTGTAATGGTATAGACTAAAACTAAATAGATAGGCACTTTAAAACACAGTTCTATGGTAATGACATTTACTTTGTTCTTTTTAAAAATTAAAGATAAAATTTTATAGATTTTAGTGATCTATCTTAAAACTTAAAGCTACTTTGTGTGCTTAGTGGCTCAGTCACGTCCAACTCTTTGCAATCCCATGGATTGTAGCCCGCCAGGCTCCTCTGTCCATGGGGATTCTCAATGCAAGAATACAGGAATGGGTTGCCATGACCTCCTTCAGGAGATCTTCCCAACCCAGGGATTAAACCCAGGTCTCCCACAATGCAGGTGGATTCTTTACCATCTGAACCATTAAAAGTGGCTTATTTAGTCTATTTTTATGATTTTTCTTTTTAGCTTCTGTGAATGCTTGCTTTTAAAATAATTACCTATTTATGAAATTTTCCAGGATATAAATTAAAAATAGATTTTCTTGTTTAAAAGAGCAAGAAAATTTAATTAGCAGTCATGAAGAAGTTAACAATGATAATTTTTGAACACATTCTCTTGTGTTGTGTTTTATTACTTTTGAACTGTATAATATGACATTATGTCTTGGTTACACACTTCTGTTATCTTTTCCTAGGTTTTTTGGTCTTTCTTGCTTCCATCCTGATATTCTGAACCTCAGTTTTGCTTCATGACTTTGGAAGGTGCCCTTAATTTGAACCTCAGAGGTCTATTCTTGGTTGAGAAGAAAACTCTTCACTAAAGTCCTTTGAGAATGGGATCCAAATTGGTTTCGGTCTCTCACTGAATTTCCCAGGTAGCAATCAATTCCTTGGGGGAAAACAAGGTAGTTTAGGTAAAAATAATCAAATATTCCATTGGATATTTTTAATGTGTCAATGCAATTGCTATTTTAACTACTGTTTTATTAATAAGATCCGCCCAAATGATGCTTGTATTAGAAACATTAAAATAATTCACTTCAGTGGTGAGTGAAATACATTATGTATGAAAGAGACTAAAATATCTAGGATATATGAATATTAATTAAATATCAAAGACTGTTGTCATTATTTCTAAAACATTTTAAAAATATAAAATAGGATTTGTGGCAGGCAAATTTCCACCCCCCTCTCCTCACTCTGCCAAAAAAAAAAAAAAATCTACACCCTCATGGTTAGAACTTGTGAAAATGTTACTTTGTGTGGAAAAATAACTTGGAGGTAGAATTAAATTTATTTAACATGGAAAACAGGGAGATTTCTATTTAATATAGGTATGTCTAATGTGAATAAGTTGTGGAAATGAATTCTTGCCCAGAGCATTGTGTGAGGATCTTGTTCTTGCCTATACCTTGAATTCTGCCCTGTGAGACCCTAGGGAGAAGAATCAGTGGAGTCCACCTTCATTTCTAACCTGTAGAAATGATGAGATAATAAACATGTGTTAATGCTAAGTTTGTCATAATTTGTTATAACAGAAATAAAAAAAAAACTAATACAGAAGTCTTCTGAAATAAATAAAATGTTACTTACATATGTTAAGGGATTCCCAGATGACTTCTTGGTAAAGAATCTGCCTACTGATGCAGGAGATGTGGGTTAAACCCCTGGGTACGAAAATTCCTCTGGAGGAGGAAATGGCAACCCACTCCAGTATTCTTGCTGGGAAAATCCCAAGGTTAGAGGAGCCCAGCCAGCTACAGTCTCTGGGGTCATAAAGAGTTGGACTTGACTGAGCAACTGGAACACACATGCACACACATATGTTAAATCTCCAAATATTTGTGTCCATTTTGTCATTCCTAAAAGAACTAATATACATGTTAAGCACAAATGTGTTAGACAAATAAACACCATTTGTTTATCTTATTATATGTTTTCTAGTCAAAATACAAGTGAATAGAATTTTAACATAAGCTAAGTCTTCAAGGGCCTGGCGTGCTGCGATTCATGGGGTAGCAGAGTCGGACACGACTGAGCAACGGAACTGAACTGAACTGAAGTCTTCAAGATCAAATATCCAATTCAATCTTCTTATGATAAAAACCAAAATTGCAGAAGAAATACTCTGGAGGAAATAAAGATTGTAAAATGTCACCTGAGACAGTTATTACTTTTGAAGAGCCAAATTTGAGTAAATGTAAAAAACTGTGGAAAGCCTAGAATCTAATTTGTTTACTTGAAGAATAATATTCAAATGGAGGCTTTGAATGAGGAACTGATTGTTATGTATTACATCACGATTTATCAACCTCAGCACTATTGATATTTTGGACTAGATAATTCTTTGTTGATAGGGGCCAGAGGCATAGAGGAAGTTATCCTGTGCATTGTAAGATGTTTATTGGCATGCTTGGCCCTACTCAACAGACCCGCGAGCAACCAAACAAGTTTTAATAATCAAAAAGTTCTCCTGATATTGCCAATACTTCCTTCAAAGAACAGAGAAGCAAATAAACCCTAGTTGAGAAGCATGACAATACACAAAAATTCATTTGATTTTGATCTGTACCCAACATCAATTATTTGATTCAAATGAAAATGTTTATTTTGCTTTTGTCTTAGCTCATCAAATTCAATTAGTGATTGTTATTATTTATTATTGTTATCACTTTAGTTCTCCAACTGTGATTTTATGCATGGCTTCCACTGAGCTGTGACAGTTTTACTCCAGGTAGTATCTGAATGAGCAGGTTTGCTTCTTACTAATAATTTTGAAACCAATTTTCCCTCAAGTTATGATTTTTGCTTTATGCTTACAATCTCAAGTGAAAGAAATGTAAGCAAAAGAACTGTGTTTTTACATTCATGATCAAAACAGAAAAAGTATACTCTTCCTTTAGCTATCTATATCCTGATCTATATTTAACTCATTCATTCATTCACTCATCCATTAAACAACTACTGGTGACTCACGTATGCATGGTTCTGAGTATACTATGACAAACAAAATCTAATCTTTTCCGTTAAAACTTTAATAGATGAAGAAGATTGACATTTAAGAGTAAATATCTACTAGCAGGAAATGCTAATAAATGATGAGAAGTAGGTGATAAGGGAATGGCAAGAGGTATAACTAATCCAACTTCTTTATGACCTGAAGGGTAAGATCTTGGCTTACACCTGGAGTTTATCACTGGGAAACTTCTAGGTAAATCACTAAATTAGAATAGCAAGTCTATAGATGTCTAACTAGCACAACAGTAAAAAAAAGTTTTCATTTGGAAAAGCAAAGTTTGTATACTTTAACACTCTTTATTCTGAGTGTCCCTCAAAATGCTACCACATAGAGGTACGTGGTAATCAATTTGGTGTGATATAAGAGGAAACTGAATTTGCAAACAAAAATTTTCTTATCATTCAGAATGATTTTTTTTGGGGGGGGGGATGCAGAAGTTTATTTTATCAACCACTTGTCAAGCTAACCCACTTAGGAATTCCAAAATAATTTTTAATCTTTGCATTAATGTTTCTTTCCATTTTCCTTCTGGAAAAACACATCAAATTGTGAACAGTGTGCTATTTCTTGGGTTTATGTATACTTTCATTTTTCTTTTTTTTTATTTTTATTATTTATTTATTTATTTATTTATTTTTCATTTACTTTCACCAGTTGGAGGCTAATTACTTCACAACATTTCAGTGGGTTTTGTCATACATTGACATGAATCAGCCATGGAGTTACATGTATTCCCCATCCCGATCCCCCCTCCCACCTCCCTCTCCACCCGATTCCTCTGGGTCTTCCAAGTGCACCAGGCCCGAGCACTTGTCTCATGCATCCAGCCTGGGCTGGTGATCTGTTTCACTATAGATAATGTTTCATGCTGTTCTCTCGAAACATCCCACCCTCGCCTTCTCCCACAGAGTTCAAAAGTCTGTTCTGTATATCTGTGTCTCTTTTTCTGTTTTGCATATAGGGTTATCATTATCATCTTTCTAAATTCCATATATATGTGTTAGTATGCTGTAATGATCTTTATCTTTCTGGCTTACTTCACTCTGTATAGTGGGCTCCAGTTTCATCCATCTCATTAGAACTGATTCAAATGAATTCTTTTTAATGGCTGAGTAATATTCCATGGTGTATATGTACCACAGCTTCCTTATCCATTCATCTGCTGATGGGCATCTAGGTTGCTTCCATGTCCTGGCTATTATAAACAGTGCTGCGATGAACATTGGGGTGCACGTGTCTCTTTCAGATCTGGTTTCCTCAGTGTGTATGCCCAGAAGTGGGATTGCTGGGTCATATGGCAGTTCTATTTCCAGTTTTTTAAGAAATCTCCACACTGTTTTCCATAGTGGCTGTACTAGTTTGCATTCCCACCAACAGTGTAAGAGGGTTCCCTTTTCTCCACACCCTCTCCAGCATTTATTGCTTGTAGACTTTTGGATAGCAGCCATCCTGACTGGCGTGTAATGGTACCTCATTGTGGTTTTGATTTGCATTTCTCTGATAATGAGTGATGTTGAGCATCTTTTCATGTGTTTGTTAGCCATCTGTATGTCTTCTTTGGAGAAATGTCTGTTTAGTTCTTTGGCCCATTTTTTGATTGGGTCATTTATTTTTCTGGAATTGAGCTTCAGGAGTTGCTTGTATATTTTTGAGATTAATCCTTTGTCTGTTGCTTCATTTGCTATTATTTTCTCCCAATCTGAGGGCTGTCTTTTCACCTTGCTTATAGTTTCCTTTGTTGTGCAAAAGCTTTTAAGTTTCATTAGGTCCCATTTGTTTATTTTTGCTTTTATTTCCAATATTCTGGGAGGTGGGTCATAGAGGATCCTGCTGTGATTCATGTCGGAGAGTGTTTTGCCTATGTTCTCCTCTAGGAGTTTTATAGTTTCTGGTCTTACATTTAGATCTTTAATCCATTTTGAGTTTATTTTTGTGTATGGTGTTAGAAAGTGTTCTAGTTTCATTCTTTTACACATCAGGGGGCCAAAGTATTAGAATTTCAGCTTCAACATTAGTCCTTGCAATGAATATTCCGGACTGATCTCCTTTAGGATGGACTGGTTGGATCTCCTTGCTGTCCAAGGGACTCTCAGGAGTCTTCTCCAACACCACAGTTCAAAAGCATCAATTCTTCGGTGCTCAGCTTTCTTTATACTCCAACTCTCACATCCATATATGACCACTGGAAAAGCCAGAACCCTGACTAGATGGACCTTTGTTGGCAAAGTAATGTCTCTGCTTTTTAACATGCTGTCTAGGTTGGTCATGACTTTTCTTCCAAGGAGTATGGGTCTTTTAATTTCATGGCTGCAGTCAACATCTGCAGTGATTTGGAACCCAAACAAATAAAGTCTCCCATTGTTTCCACAACTATTTCCCATGAAGTGATAGGACCTGATGTCATGATCTTGGTTTTCTGAATGCTGAGCTATAAGCCAACTTTTCACGCTCCTCTTTTACTTTCATCAAGAGGCTTTTTAGCTCTAGTTTGCTTTCTGCCATAAGGGTGATGTCATCTGCATATCTGAGGTTATTGATATTTCTCCCAGCAATCTTGAATCCAGCTTGTGCTTCTTCCAGCCAAGCGTTTCTCATGGTGTACTCTGCATACAAGTTAAATAAGCAGGGTGACAATATACAGCCTTGATGTACTTCTTTCCTTATTTGGAACCAGTCTGTTGTTCCATATCCCATTCTAATTGTTGCTTCCTGACTTGCAGATTTCTCAGGAGGCAGGTCAGGTGTTCTGGTAGTGCCATCTCTTTCAGAATTTTCCACAGTTTATTGTGATCCACACAGTCAAAGGCTTTGGCATAGTCAATAAAGCAGAAATAGATGTTTTTCTGGAACTCTCTTGCTTTATAGATGATCCAGTGGATGTTGGCAATTTGATCTCTGGTTCCTCCGCCTTTTCGAAAACCAGCTTGAACATCTGGAAGTTCACGGTTCACGTGTTGCTGAAGCCTGGCTTGGAGAATTTTGAGCATTACCTTACTAGCGTGTGAGATGAGTGCAAATGTGTGGTAGTTTGAGCATTCTTTGGGATTGCCTTTCTTAGGGATTGGAAGGAAAACTGACCTTTTTCAGTCCTGTGGCCGCTGCTGAGTTTTCCAAATTTGCTGGCATATTGAGTGAAACACTTTCACAGCATCATCTTTCAGGATTTGAAATAGCTCAACTGGAATTCTGTCACCTTCACTAGCTTTGTTCATAGGGCTGCTTCCTAAGGCCCACTTGGCTTCACATTCCAGGATGCCTGGCTCTAGGTGAGTGATCACACCATCGTGATTATCTGGGTCATGAAGATCGTTTTTTGTAAAGTTATTCTGTGTATTCTTGCCACCTCTTCTAAATATCTTCTGCTTCTGTTAGGTCCATACCATTTCTGTGCTTTATTGAGCCCATCTTTGCATGAAATGTTCCCTTGGTATCTCTAATTTTCTTGAAGAGATCTCTAGTCTTTTCCATTCTATTGTTTTCCTCTATTTCTTTGCACTGATCACTGAGGAAGGCTTTCTTATCTCTCCTTGCTATTCTTTGGAACTCTGCATTCGAATGGGTATATCTTTCCTTTTCTCCTTTGCTTTTTGCTTCCCTTCTTTTCACAGCTATTTGTAAGGCTTCCTTAGACAGCCATTTTGCTTTTTTGCATTTCTTTTGCTCAGGGATGGCCTTGATCCCTGTCTCCTCTACAACGTCACTAACCTCCACCCATAGCTCTTCAGGCACTCTGTCTACCAGATCTAGTCTCTTAAATCTATTTCTCACTTCTACTGTATAATTGTTAGGTATTTGATTTAGGTTATACCTGAATGATCTAGTGCTTTTCCCTACTTTCTTCCATTTAAGTCTGCATTTGGCAATAGGGAGTTCATGATCTGAGCCACAGTCAGCTCCCAATCTTGTTTTAGCTGACTGTACAGAGCTTCTCCATCTTTGGCTGCAAAGAATAAAATCAATCTGATTTCGGTGTTGACCATCTGATGATGTCCATATGTAGAGTCTTCTTTTGTGTTGTTGGAAGAGGGTGTTTGCTAGGACAAGTGTGTTCTCTTGGCAAAACTCTATTAGTCTTTGCCCTGGCTCATTTTGTACTCCAAGGCCAAATTTGCCTGTTACTCCGGGTAGATCTTGACTTCCTGCTTTTGCATTCCAGTGCCATATAATGAAAATGACATCTTTTTTGAGTGTTAGTTCTAAAAGGTCATGTAGGTATTATAG
This sequence comes from Cervus canadensis, assembly GCF_019320065.1. Classification (NCBI taxonomy): domain Eukaryota; kingdom Metazoa; phylum Chordata; class Mammalia; order Artiodactyla; family Cervidae; genus Cervus; species Cervus canadensis. Next base: position 38,896,437 of record NC_057397.1, read on the forward strand.
AACCGTTCAATTTCAGCTTCTTCAGCATTACTGGCCAGGGCATAGACTTGAATTAGTGTGATATTGAATGATTTACCTTGGAAACATACAGAGATCATTCTGTCATTTTTGAGATTGTGTCCAAGTACTGTATTTCAGACTCTTTTGTTGACTATGATGGCTACTCCATTTCTTCTAAGGATTCCTGCCCACAGTAGTAGATATAATGGTCATCTTAGTTGAATTCACCCATTCCAGTCCATTTTAGTTCGCTGATTGCTAAAATGTCGACGTTCACTCTTGCCATCTCCTATGTGACCACTTCCAATTTGCCTTGATTTATGGACCTAATATTCCAGGTTCCTATGCAGCATTGCTCTTTACAGCATCAGACCTTGCTTCCGTCACCAGTCACATCCACATCTGGGTGTTGTTTTTGCTTTGGTTCTGTCTCTTCATTGTTTCTGTACATTAGAGCCTAAAAAATTTTTATATTAAGTGTGGAAATTTATGCTACTTGACCAATATTTCTCCATTTTCTCCACTTCTAGCCTCTGGTAACTACCATTCTACTCTCTATTTCTGTTATCTCAGCTTTTTAAGATTCCATATAAAAGTGATATCATGCAGTACTTGAATTTCTCTAGCTGGCCTTGTAAAGCAAGTTCAGAGTATTCCTTCTTCATTTTTTTAAAGGGCTTGATAGGGATTGTTATTAATTCTTCATTAAATGTTTGGTAGAAGTCACCAGTGAAACTGCCTCATCCTGGACACTTCCATGTTGGATAATTTCTGATTATTGATTAAATCTCATTAAAAATCAAAGGTTTGTTCAGATTTTCTATTCCTTCATGGTATAGTCTTGTTAGTCTTTATGTTCCTAAAAATGTATCCATTTCTTCCAGGTTGTCAAATTTGTTTGCACATAATTTTCATAGTAGTCTTTTATGGCTGTTTGTATTTCTGTGGTATTACAGCAATGTCTTGTCTTCCACTTCTGATTTTGTCCATTTGAGCATTTTCTTAATTAGTCTAGCTAAAGTTTTGTCAACTGCACTTATCTGTTCAAAAAACTATTAGTTTTGTTGTTCTGTTACCAAACCAGATGTTTTTGTCCAACATGTAAGAACTAAACACTGAGACACTGAGATTTACATCAGAGAAAAGGTTTTTTTGCATGAGGCAGTCAAGTGAGGAGATGGGAGAAAAAATTTCAAATCTGCCTCCGTAAAAGTGAGGGGCTTGAGATATTCATGGGATAAAGCTGAATCATAAGGAACTTGGGGAAAGGTGACTGAAGATAAGAAAAAAATGTAAGGTAAATACTGTTCTCTTCCAGTGCAACTAAGCGACAAGCTCCTTCATTGGATGCATGTTCAGAAAATGGTGACATATTAGCCTGTTCTGAGGGTGATGTTTTTACTTTCTGATGTCAAAAGATCACAGATTGGACACTCATTCACGCCCACTTGGAGGGCAGTGGTCCCAACAAGTCTTAACTCGCTTGAGCTGGAACTGGACACATCTGAATCCAAGTTTCTGAAAAACAGTTTTGGCAAAATCTTATTGTTTAGGCTGCATGACACTTGGAGGAAAGACAAATTTCTGTAGCAACAATTAAAGTGAACTTGATCAGTGAAGATAGATTATAGTGCATTATTTACTAAGCAAGTTACAGTTTAATGTATCTATCCTTGGCTTAAATCTCTTCTAATGTTTATTCAGACTCTATTTCTGCTTCTATCTATTATTTCTATCCTTCTTCTAGCTTTGGACTTACTTTGTTCTCCTTTTTTCTAGTTCCTTAATGTGTGGCATTATATTCTTTGAAGTTTTTTCTTCCTTCTTAATGTAGGTATTGATCACTATAAACTTACTTCTTAGAAAAAATCTACTGTATATTTTTGGGTTTTGGTTGCCATAAGGCTCACATAAAATTTCTTATAGATATAATGGATGTGTGTGAGTGTTCAGTTGCTCAGTCATGTCTGACTCTTTGTGACCCTATGAACTGTAGCCTACCAGGCTTCTCTGTCCATGGGATTTCCCAGGCAAGAATGTTGAAATGGGTTGCCATCTTTTACTCCAGGGAATCTTTCAGACCCAAGGATTTAACCCTCATCTTCTACATTGACAGGCAAATTCTTTACCATGGGGCCACTAGGTAAGACCTATAGATAGAGCAGTTTATATTAAACTAGTAATAAACTAACTTTACTTACAAAAACAATAGCCCCTTTTCCCATTTTTAAATGTTTTTAAGTGACAATTTATCTCTTTTTATATATGTCTCCATTCACAAATTATTATACCTATAGTTATTTTCAATACTCTGTAATTAAACCATTGGGGCTTCCCCTTTAGCTCAGTGATAAAGAATCTGCCTGACAATGCAGGAGACACAAGTTCAATGCCTGGGTCAAGCACATCTTCTGCAGGAGGAAATGGAAACCCACTCAGTATTCTTGCCTGGGAATCACATGGACAGAGGAGCCTGGCATGCTACAGTTCATAAGGTTGCAAAGTGTCAGACACGACTTGGTGACTGAGCATGCACGCAATTAAATCATTATAGTAGAGTTTTGTGGTTAACACTCCACCACATTACAGTTTTAGAGTATTTTAATCTGACTATATGTTTCCTTTTCCAGTGTGTTGTGTATTTTCATCTGTTTCTTATTACTACTAGCATCTTTTCATTTTGGCTTGATAAATTCCTTTAGCATTTCTAGAAAGCAGATCTATTGGTAATAAATTTTCTCAGTTTTTGTTTATCTGGGAAAGTCCTTATCTCTCCTTTATTTGCGATGGACAGCTTTGCAGAGTAAAGTATTCTTGGTTGACAGGTTTTTTCTTCCAACACTTTGAAAATATGATCCCACACCCTCCTGTCCTATGAGCTTTCTGCTGAGAAGTCTGCTAATATATAGCCTTATGGTGGTTTCTTTTTAAGTTACAAGATTTTTTCCCTCTTTCTACCTTTAATATTTTCTTTTTGCTTTTTGAAAGTTTCATTAAAATGTCTCTTGCAAAAGATCTCTTTAAGTTAATTATGTTTGGTGACGTATGAACTTCATTGATTTGACTATCCAAATCTCTCTGCAGATTTGAGTTCTGTCATTATTTCCTTATATAAACCTTCTGTCACTTTTTCTTCTTTCTGAAATTCAAATCATTCACAAGTTGATCTTTTGATAGTATGCTAGAGAACATTTAGGGTTTCTTCACCCTTTTTAATTTTTGTTTCTCTGAATAATTTAAAATGATTTTTCCTTGTGCTTACTTATTACTACTTCTGCTTGGATAATCTGTTGTTGAAGCTCTTTGTTGATTTATTCTATTTAGCTATTGCATATTTCAACTTCAAAGTTTGCTTGTTTTTAATTTTTCTTTATCATTTTGCTGAAATTCCTCTGTTCTTCTTGTCCTTTTTTTTTTTTTTGCTAGTGTCATTAAATTGCTTAACTGAATTCTCTGGTAGCTGTCTGCACATCCTTATAACAATTATTTTAAATTATTTTAAAAAATATATTTGGTTTATAGTATTGTGTTAGGTTTCAGGTATACATATTTTAAATTCTTGTTGAAAAATTCCTGGATCACTTTTTCTTAGAGGCCAGTTACTGGATTCTTACATATGTATTCTTTTGGTTCCATCATGTTTCCTTGATTCTTCATGATTCCTAGCTTTGTGTCTAAATAAACGCACATTTAAAGAAGTAATCACCTCTTTCAGATTTTATGGAATGACTTCAGTAAGGAAAGACTTCCACTTCTGGGTAAGAGCCTGTTGGATTTTTCTGTAACCCTGGATCTAGTGAGGTAGGATGCCAAGTGCAAATGTGTATGACAGCATGTGGTCTTGGTGGCCATGTTGGCCCTTCAGCTCAAGTCACTGGGACTATAGCATTGATGTCTGTAGTCCTTGGTGAGCACTCCAGGGGATATGGCTATGAGTGCTGCTGGGACTCATTAGCAACATATCCATGTCAAAGGTCTAAGAACCAGGGAAGGCAGCAGAAGTAACCAGAGCTAGTTGCATGCACACATTCAGCTGAGGGCTTTAGATGAAGGTGCCTGGGGCTTCCCAGCTGGCACTAGTGGTAAAGAACCTACCTGCCAGTGCTAGATACATAAGAGATGCGGGTTCAATCCCTGGGTCTGGGAGATCCCCTGGAGGAGGGCATGACAACCCACTCCAGTATTCATGCTTGGAGAATCCCATGTTCAGAGTCTGACAGGCTACAGTTCATTGAGCTGCACAGAGCTGGACACGAGTAAGTGACAGCACACACACACCAGTAATGGCAGGGCTCTGTTGTAGACACACAAACAATGGTGGGTGGATGGCATAGGTGGCAATGGCTGACCATATTGCAGGGGTACAGGTAGTTGCATGGGCCCCAGCTATCAGCTTGTGCTACCATAGATGCAGGGTTTGTCTGTAGAGCAGGACAATATGAACTGCGATTGCTCCTATTGCATGACTGTTATTGATAGCACTGTTTTTCTCCCTTGTTCTGAGCTGCGTCTCTGTATATTTCAGCTTTGCTGGTCTGGGTGAAGGGAAATTGAAGTGGGACTTCTATGCAATGCTCCCAAAGGGTGAGGAAGCTGGTGGCCCACAGACTTTTCCTTTTCTCATGAGTGTAATTCTAACTGAGGAATTTACTGTTGGCACTGAACAATGTTGGTTTGGGGATGAGATATGCAGACAAAATAAATATGCTTTTCCTTTTTTTGTGTGCAGTTATTATCAAATACTGGAGAAGGGCATGGTAACCCACTCCAGTATTCTTGCTTGGAGAATCCCATGGACAGAGGAGCCTGGCAGGCTGTAGTCCAGAAGGTTGCACAGAGATGGACATGACTGAAGTGACTGAGCAAGTGTTATCAAATATTGTTCTGCTATGTTGCTGAAGCTTATGAAGAGAGCTCCAGAGCTTTTCTGAAGTTGTTTTATTTTATGAATAATTTTTAATTGTCCATTTTTGTTGGGGGAACAGATGCTGGGATCTCCTACAACATTATCTTCTAAAATAGACTTCCATATTCTCTCATGGTTAGAACTTAATGAGTGTGTCTATTATAATTAATGTTAAGTTCAACTGAAGAACATTTTTATTATATCAGTTTAGTCAACAAAGTGTCATTAGTGCATTTGATGAATCAATATTCCAACTATGTCAAGAAGCAGACAAAAGATTCTAACCCCAAATAGCTCCTTAAAAATTGACAATAATTTCATTAACCCTATTGATAGCATCTTTGTACTTAAGAGTAGAAACTCAAGGTTTAGACTACCTATATTTGAATGAATGCTATCTGTATTGCTGGCAGTAGCTTTTTAATCTTTGCTCCACTGTAAAATGGTGAGTATAATTAAGTTCTATCTTGTAGAATTGTTGTGAGAATTAAATGGTTTATTACATTGTAAAACATATAGAACAGATGTGCTAAATGTACAGTAAATAGAAGTGTAATTATTACTATAGTTCTTCAGATATCTATAAAACTATTTCTCTGCAAATATTCCACTTGTTATTTTTTTCTTAAACATATCAAAAGAGGTAATCATCTTAGAGAATACACAATAAAATATTGAGTGCTTGTTTCAAAAAGCTAGCAATTTCAATTTTTTCTTATTCTTTTTGTTAATATATCTTAGAACATAGTTAGAATTTTAAAAGGCCTACATTTATGAAAATATCTGGCTATAGAAGATGGCATTTTGTATAAAATTTTTATTTATGCTTTCCACTTTTATCAATATTTGTACCCTGACAGCTTTAAGTGTTTTTAAATATATTTCAATTATTTTGAGACAAAATAGGAATAAAATTTGTCTGACTTAGCAATGCATGATGTTTCAAGGATCTTTCCAACATGTAAATTTTTCCTACACCCATTTTATTATCTATTACTTAATATTAACATACATAACAAATGAGTCTCAGAAGAGTATTATAATATTAATTTTGATTTGACTTTGATTAGATATATATTATCTCTTCCATTATGTATTAGACATGCTAATACTATAATAAGCTTTAGTGTACAATAATCAAAGATTTATTACCTTAGCAACTTTTAAAATATTAATGATGTCATGCATTGAATTATGATCAAAAAGTGTACTACTTTGTGTGAAAGACTTTTTTCAAGTCTGGAAAAAAAAAAGTATTTCTTATGAAAAGGAGTAGTGTTTTTAAAGCCTATACCACTCCTTGAAGCATATGAATATGTGTATTGTTCTTAAATAGCTGCAGATGGAAAGATAATACTGAAGACATTCCAATATTGCACTCATATATTTCCCATACAGTCAGCTTCAGAACAATCATGCATTTTCAATCACCCTTTGTAGATTAAAGAGTAAATGCTTATTTAACATTTTTATGTCCATTTCCTTAATACTGCAGACTTTTAACTAGTAAAAATGTGTTAGTTCTGCATTTGCATGTATATATATTTTTTAATTTGAAAAGTTTGAGAAAACACAGGATTTACAGATTCTTTTCCTCTGTTCTTCTTTATGTCACAGGCAAGGGCAAGCTTAATTATGCAGAGCTTGCTTGGTTTCCTTTCCCACACCCTAGCCACAAAGTGAGCAAAACTGCTTGTTGTTTCTCTCATGTGGTTCTTGTGATGTCCAAGAGAGACACATGCAAACTGGGTCCCCGTTTTCGTTCTCACTATTGAATTTTCCTTCTGACCATTGAATAATCCAGGCAACAAATTTGTAATGCATGCTTCTGAAAATAGGGACATGATGAAAGAAAATAGTTTTAATTGGATAGTCCAACTCTTTTACTCTAAACTGTCATAGGTAGAATTGCATTTTGATATGAAATAAGCTTTGACCAAATTGATTATTTCAGGAAACATTTTTGAGTTATTTCTGGTGTTTGTTTCCTACCATAAAGGAAAAAAAGAGACATAACTATGTCCCTTGTGAAATGCCATTCAAATAGATAACTGTGAGTTACTTTTATTCAACTAAGATCATTAAAGCAGAAATGGAAAATATGTAGTGGATGACTGAAAGCCTTCTGTGATGGTAAAATAAGATGGTCCTACTGCATTTTCATGACACATAAATTCGTTAGTTCTATGAAACTTCATTACTCTTAATGCCCAATGCAGAAACTTTTGTTTCATTCATTGATATATTGGAAGTTTAAAGAATATTATCCTACCTGACCTGTGCATATCAAATGATGACTACACGGAGGGTTTTCAGTAATCCTTTGTTCCATCTTGTAAATGGATTGCAAGCTATGTGAATCTGTTTTTAAATACATTTTTATTATATGCTCTTCATCTTCAATCATCCAGCTTGTGCACATCTTACATGTTTAATAAATGTTTCTTTAACCAGAAATTAGGAGAGTTGGCCCTTTTAAGCTTTTTATCTTCTAAAGATATTAGAAACATACTACAACTTTGGGTATATCTTTTACACAACACAACCCTAAAAGAATCAGACAACAGAAATATTTCTTATGTGAAAAATCTCCAGAATTACCTGAAAAGAGACTGAACTATAACCATGCAAAGGGTTCAATAGGAATGAAATAAGAGCAAACAACTATTTTCACATTGCAAACAAGGAAACAGAGAAAAGTATCCCAGTCTTCAACACAGTGACAAGCCTGAAAATCATTATCAGTCATCTATGAGAATTTGTAACTACTGTTTCAAAATCTTGAGACGGACCAAAATCTAAAAGGAACAAACGATCTTTATAAAGAATCCGCTGTAAAAGTCTCAATATGTATCAAAGTAGGGAATGAAATTCTATTGTAAGCAAGTGAGACAGCATCAAAATTGAACAAGGTAGGTGATGACACATAAACACACAATTAAAAAACATAAGAAAATGCATAGCATATAGAGCTAAACAGAACAAGTACTTATTTCATTTTTATTAAAAAAAAAAAAAAAACAACCTGACTTGAATTAAAACAACCTCTGGATGTAGACTAATGCATATAATAGAAAACCAGTAAGTATAAGGCGTGGGAAAAGTTCAGACATTCCTTCTGCATATTGAATCAATTAATAGCATGTACAAGGAAACCCTGATTATTTGAAAGAGTGGAGAAAAATGACTTGATTCTTTACAAGTAATACAGGCTATTATTAGTATTCCAGATAGACTGTATTGTAGAGAGTCCATCATAAGCTTTGATCTGTCTGCATCCATAGCTGGAAACAGTGTGCCCAGCTCTGGAAGTGGTGCAATCTGACAGTCACCTTCAACAGGAAAGTGAGTTCATGGTTGCAAATGTTAACCAGTGGATCAAAGCACATAACTGAGTAAAACTGGGTTCTTTAAAAAAAATCTGATTTCATTCCTATAGACTAAAGCAATTAAAACATTCATAATTGACTTCTCAACTTTTCCCATATTTCTTACCTGTAACTCTGTCTGATCTATCCTTTCTCTTTTCTTTCTCTTTTCTTTTTCCCCTCATCCTTCTTCCATTCCTTCCTCCCTCATTCCTCTCCTTCCTCTCTCTTTCCTTCCCTTTCTTTCTTTCTTATTTCCTTCTGTGCTTTTCTCTTTCTCTTTCTTCCTTCATGACTTCCTACCTTCCTTCTCCCTCCTTTCCTTCTCCCTCCTTTCCTTCTCTCTTCTCTTTCTCCATTCCATTTTGCTTTTTCTTTCCATCTTTCCTTGTTTCTTCTCCTTCCTTTTTCCCTCCCTCCTTCCTTTCTCTCTCTCTTTTTTCTTTCTTTCTCTCTCTCTTTTTTCCTTCCCCTTTCTTTCTCTTTTTTTCTTTTTGTCTTTCTTTTTTCTTTTTGTCTTCTTCTGTTTCCTTTTTTCCTTTCTCTCCTCTTTCTTTCTCTCTTCAATTTTCTTTTCTCTTTCTCTCTCTTTTTCACTTTCTCTATTTTCCTTTTTTTCCCTCTCTGAATATTGGTATTATTTTTTTTAATTGACTTAGAAAATCATCAGTGTTTCAAGTGATCAGAGTAAAAAGGTACTTAAAACACACACAATATAATTTCACTATTCCCGCTATACACATACATGAGCAGGTGTGCACACACACATGCCCATTCCTGAAGCTGTTGAGGAAAAAAAAATTAGTAATAGAAACTCTAGATTATAAAATTGAATTAGAGATATTATACTGTCTGGGGTTATCCTGTATTTAAAAGTAACAAAACAGAGGGGAATCTGGCCAAAACAGGCAAACTAACATTTTTGCCTTAATTATTATGTGCCTAGATATTCTTGCACTCTAAGAACAGCTTGACTGACCAAGTTTTTAAAATATTCTCTGATACTATAATTTTGGGAAGAAAATCTTCCACAAAACATTTTTACTATTTTAAATAGCCAAAAAAGTTGGTTATTAGAATAACAATATTTCATGGTGAATGGAAAGAACTATTCTCACAGAACTAAAGAGAATTTGATGAAAGTCAGAGAAAATATGTTTGACAATTTGAATAAAGAGTAAAAATAACACTTCTCTAAAATTCCCTCAGAGCAGAAAAACCAGTGCCTTTGATGCAACACCTAATGGCATAATTCAAGTATAATTGCTGACACTACAAGCTGAATAGGTTTGACTTTTCAGCATTTAAAATCTGTTCATAAAAAATTAATGGAACATTAATGCAATTAACTGGCAGGCCAAATTCACAAAGGATATATCGAAAATATTGCCTTGCAAATATTACTCCTTCTCCTCCTAATATAATTCCTACACTCCTTCATCCACCCCTCCTGACTAGGCTTCCCTTGTGTTTGTCTTCGCTTAGGTAATATTTTGTATTTCCCAAGATTTTCATGTGCATTGTTTTAAATATCTTGGCAAATATTTCATTTCTTGGCACATCAGCCCTACCTATGCTAAAAATATTGATATCTTTTAGCCTGCAGGGTTTGAAACTTGTCATGTTTTTCCTGCTTGCTTACTAAGTATGTAAAAAGCAGATACTGTTTTATACCTCTAGTATACTATTGAAACTGTATTTGCAATTACTCTTCAGTACTAACTCTAATGTTAGCATCAACATTACTTAAATTTCAAGATCAACATTTAAAATGTAAATATGCATTACTGAAAAAAGATATTTTAATGTACTCCCATCATTCCTAATCTCAAAGCAGTAAAGACAGAGTATGTTATTGTGTCTTTTCTCTCCAAATCTGATTACCATGATCTGTTAGCTATCATTTAACAAACTAGCCTAGCATTCCAAGACACAACTCCAACTGTTTAGAAGTACTCATGACTAAACTCTCTGAGAAATATTTTTCCTCAAAACATTATACATCATCATAGTACCTCAGTTTCCTTCTAGTGCTCTTGTAATGAATATGTATCAATTGTAGTTATATTTTATGCAGGCTTGAAATTTATTTTATTGTGACTGCTTTGTCAAATTGACTTTTTAGTTTGATTAGTAAAATAACAAAGACTTGAAGATAGTATAAATATTTACCTAATGAAAGTGAAAGTGTTAATCCCTCAGTAGTGTCCAACTCTGTAACCCCCTGGACTGTAGCCCACCAGGCTCCTCTGTCTATGGAATTCTCCAGGCAAGAATACTGGAGTGAGTAGCCATTCCCTTCTCCAGGGGATCTTCCCAACACAGGGATCAAATCTGTGTTTCCTGCATTACAGGCAGATTCTTTACCATCTGATCCACCAAGGAAATCCAATACTTACCTAAAAGTAAAGGTACAGTGGAAGTTGCTCAGCCGTGTCTGACTCTTTGCGACCACATGAGCTGTAGCCCGCCAGGCTCCTCTGTCCATGGGATTCTCCAGGCAAGAACACTGGAATGGATTGCCATTCTCTTCTCCAGAGGATCTTCCCAACCCAGGGATTGAACCTATTTTTCCTGCATTGCGGGCAGATTCTTTACCATCTGTGCCACTAGGGAAGTCCAATATTTACCTAAGGGATGACTAATTAGGCTAAACAGTGTTGTGCTTGTTCCTGAAAATATGGCTGATTGTCTAATATAATTTTTGTTATTGTTGTTGACCATTTTGTGTTATTACCTTTCTTTTTATCTTGTATTAGATGTAATTGCACCAGCTTCCAGCTATCAAACTTCCTTTTCAATTTTGTTCTGTCAGGATTAAACCATGCCTGTTATTAAGCGTCTCATATTTATTCTATTCTGGAGCATTTTAGGAAGAGCATTTGTCAAAACTGCATTTACTTGGGGTAAAAAGAACTGCATTGCAGACTGTGGGTTTTCCCAGTGGCTCAGTGTAAACAATCTGCCTGCAGTGCAAGAGACGAGGGTTTGATCCCTGGGTCAGGAAGATCCCTGGACGAGGGCATGACAACCCACACCAGTATTCTTGCCTGGAGAATCCCATGGGCAGAGAAGCCTGACTACAGTCCACAGGGCCATAAAGAGTCCCACACAGCTAAAGAGGCTGAGCACACGTGCACTCAGACTGCAACATCTGTGAAGGGAAAGCCTCGTCAGCTGAAAAAGGCTCCGTTTGCCTGAGCCAAGTGAGACACTCAGTCCAACCTTTAAGACACAATCCTTATCCATTCTTCTGCTGATGGGCATCTAGGTTGCTTCCATGTCCTGACTATTATCAACAGTGCTGCGATGAACATTGGGGTGCACGTGTCTCTTTCAGATCTGGTTTCCTCGGTGTGTATGCCCAGAAGTGGGATTGCTGGGTCATATGGCAGTTCTATTTCCATTTTTAAAGAAATCTCCACACTGTTCTCCATAGTGGCTGTACTAGTTTGCATTCCCACCAACAGTGTAAGAGGGTTCCCTTTTCTCCACACCCTCTCCAGCATTTATTGCTTGTAGACTTTTGGATAGCCAGGACATGGAAGCAACCTAGATGCCCATCAGCAGAAGAATGGATAAGGAAGCTGTGGTACATATACACCATGGAATATTACTCAGCCATTAAAAAGAATTCATTTGAATCAGTTCTAATGAGATGGATGAAACTGGAGCCCATTATACAAAGTGAAGTAAGCCAGAAAGATAAAGAACATTACAGCATACTAACACATATATATGGAATTTAGAAAGATGGTAATGATAACCCTATATGCAAAACAGAAAAAGAGACACAGATGTACAGAACAGACTTTTGAACTCTGTGGAAGAAGGCGAGGGTGGGATGTTCTGAGAGAACAGCATTGAAACAAGTATACTATCAAGGGTGAAACAGATCACCAGCCCAGGTTGGATGCATGAGACAAGTGCTCGGGGCTGGTGCACTGGGAAGACCCAGAGGGATGGGGTGGGGAGGGAGGTGGGAGTGGGGATCGGGATGGGGAATACATGTAAATCCATGGCTGATTCATGTCAATGTATGACAAAAACCACTACAATGTTGTAAAGTAATTAGCCTCCAACTAATAAAAATAAATGAAAAAAAAAAGTAAAAATAAAAAAGACACTATCCAATTCCATGTACACCTCTTTCTGAAATTTATGACCTTTGTTCCCCAGAAGCTCTTGTTCATCCCCAGGGGCATGAACTCAAGTTCCAAAGTAGTACCATAAATTTTTATCCAGTCTTTCATGAGTCTATTGTTCTTTCATTTAAAAAATAATAATATGGAGGCAAAGTATACCTGGATATATTGCTTAACAATACCTGCAAATTCTCTAGATTCAATTGTAGGTCATGTATCACTTGAATTTTGGGGGCAAGGGAGCTGATTTCTTACATAAAGATGAACTTTGAAACATTTTAAGAAAAATTATATTCTCTTACTAAGTAGAACTATTTATGTCTTCATTGAGCTACAGCAGATTTTGCCAGCTCATCTTATGGCAGTCTGCCAAATGAGTCACTAAATTCAAATAGCTAATGGCATTCTAGACTGTGGCCACTACCAGGAAAATTTGGAACCAGAGCCGATGCCTTAAATATTCTTTGGGAGGGCAGGAAGAGAAGGGGACGACAGAGGATGAGATGGCTGGATGGCATCACCGACTCGATGGACACGGGTTTGAGTAAACTCCGGGAATTGGTGATGGACAGGGAGGCCTGGTGTGCTGCGATTCATGGGGTCACAAAGAGTCGGACACGACTGAGCAACTGAACTGAACTGAAACTGAAATACATCAGGACAGATATTCCTTAGTAATATACTAGATAATTTGCAGATTTTTTGACATTCTTGTAATGGAGAAACCTGACAGGCAGTTGTTTGAGGTCAGATCTTTTGGAAGTACTAATCAAAACTTTCATGACACACATAACTTTTGGAGGACTGACATAAAACAGAAGAGTATGCTATCTACCTCAAGAAACCCTGATTCATTATAATGTGAGAAGGAATTATGGGATAATTAAAACTTTTAAAAGAAAGAAACAGAACTAGTTAATTCATCAAACATGCTATACAAAAATATTTGACCTAAATGTCATTTCTCATTTTTATTACCAGGACCTATATAAAGAGGGGGCTTCCCTGGTGACTCAGATGGTAAAGAATCTGTCTGCAATGCAGGAGACCCCAGGTTCAACCCCTGGATCGGAAAGCTCCCCTGGAGAATGGAATGATTCTCATTCCAGTATTTTTGCCTGGAGAATTCCATGAACAGAAGAGACTGGGCAGGCTACAATCCATGGCATCACAAAGAGTCGGACATGACAGCTTTTCTTAACTGAAGGGCATATTTCTAAACTAATTGACCTCAATAGTGTATTAGTTTCTGTAGGTTTTCTATTTTTTATTGTTTAATATACTTACTAGATAAATAGAAGCATAATAAAATTTTTCTATTTTTCCTAATGACAGGCAAAATTATACAGTTTTCTAATGCTTCACATTTTCTAGTTTTAGCAATCTTTTTGAACATACCTTGGAAAGGATATTTTTAAACAATTTTGAGAAGTGATGCATCCTATGGCCTTTGTAATTATTAAAAACCCAGAATGATTATTTCTGTTTCTTCCAAGAAACCTTTCATTACCTATGAGAGTATGGGAATTAAAAACATTCTTATTGGTGACTGAAATTGTTTTTAATATAAAAAACATGTGGAAATATCTGCTATTCTCAAAACACTTCTGAAAAATAAGCAAATGTCTTGAGTCTCAAAATATTAAGGTTGTCCATTTTCCTCCTTTTTCCCAAATGCCTTCTTATTTTCTTTCATGTGTGGGTAATATTCAAAACTTTGGTTGTTATCAAATTAAATTAAGATCAGAGTTAATCCCCTCTTGCTTCATAATCAGAATCCTATTACAGTATATTCAAATTTAAGGTCTTCATATTCAAAGATACAAACTGAACAGTATGTGATCCATTTAAGGTTCATCTTTTTAGGAAGACATATTTTAAAAAGCTAAGGCTTGATGACAAATGAATAAATGTTTACATTTATTCACTTGTGTTCTTCATATGTTCATAATGATTCTTTGTAAAAAAAATTGTGTTTGTGTTTTTGTTTTGTTTTTTTTTTCCACTATACCACCAGAGAAGCCCCTGGAGTATTTTTTTTTTTTTTTTGAGAATAATTGCTTTACAATATTGTGGTGGCCTCTGCTTTACATCAAAATGAACCAGCCACAAGTATACATGTGTCCCCCCATCCTGAGCCTGTCTCCCATTTCCCACCCCGTCTCACTCCTCCAGGCTGTCACAGAGCACCGTGCTGAGCCCCCTGCGTCACACAGCAAATTCCCGCTTGCTATTTCACACATGGTAATGTGTATGTTTTCATGCTATTCTCTCAATTCATCCCACCCTCTCCTACCCGGACTGTGTCCACAAAGAATGCTTTCGAGTCAGTCCTAATGAGGTGAATGAACCTACAGCCTATTATTCAGAGTGAAGTAAGTCAGAAAGAGAGATAAATATTGTATATTAATGCATGTGTGTGGAATCTAGAAAGATTCATACTGATGAACTTATTTGCAGGGCAGTAATGGAGATGTAGACATAAAAATCAGTTTTCTTTGATGCATATGTTGTTATGTTAATCTTACATGCATGATTTTTAAGCTTTAAACTGATGGTTACAAAATTTAATTTAAAAAACTAATCACATTTCATGAGAACCCAAGGGTTGAAACAAAACTATGGTTCTAGTATGAATGCTTTAAATAATTTTTCCATCCAAACAGGTAGAAAAGTGACCATTTCAAGCATACAGTCATTAAGGGACAGTTGTACCCCAATGTTCATCACAGCACCATTTATAATAGCCAGGACACGGAAGCAACCTAGATGTCCATCAGCAGAAGAATGGATAAGGAAGCTGTGGTACATACATATACACCATGGAATATTACTCAGCCATTAAAAAGAATTCATTTGAATCTGTTCTAATGAGATGGATGAAACTGGAGCCCATTATACAGAGTGAAGTAAGCCAGAAAGATAAAGACCAATACAGTATACTAATGCATATATATGGAATTTAAAAAGATGGTAATGAGTCCAAAATTCTGTTCTGTACATCTGTGTCTCTTTTTCTGTTTTGCATATAGGGTTATCGTTACCACCTTTCTAAATTCCATATATACACATTAGTATACTGTATTGGTCTTTATCATTCTGGCTTACTTCACTCTGTATAATGGGCTCCAGTTTCATCCATCTCATTAGAACTGATTCATGGACTCTGTGGGAGAAGGCGAGGGTGGGATGTTTAGAGAGAACAGCATCAAAACATGTATATTATCTAGGGTGAAACAGATTACCAGCCCAGGCTGGATGCATGAGACAAGTGCTCGGGCCTGGTGCACTGGGAAGACCCAGAGGAATCGGGTGGTGAGGGAGGTGGGATGGGGAATACATGTAAATCCATGGCTGATTCATGTCAATGTATGACAAAAACCACTATAATATTGTAAAGTAATTAACCTCCAACTAATAAAAATAAATGAAAAAAATAATAAAAAATTAAAAAAATAAAATAAAAGATGGTAATGATAACCTTATATGTAAAACAAAAAAAGAGACACAGATGTACAGAACAGACTTTCAGACTTTGTGGGAGAAGGCGAGGGTGTGATGTTTTGAGAGAGTAGCATTGAAACAAGTATGTCAATATCAAGGGTGAAACAGACCACCAGCCCAGGTTGGATGCATGAGACAAGTGCTCAGGGCTGGTGCACTGGGAAGACCCAGAGGGATTGGGTGGAGAGGGAGGTGGGAGAGGGGATCGGGATGGGGAACACATGTAAATCCATGGCTGATTCATGTCAATGTATGGCAAAAACCACTACAATATTGTAAAGTAATTAGCCTCCAACTAATAAAAATAAATGGGGGGCGGGGGAAGGGATACTTGATTAATTTACTACACTTTTTTGGGCTTCCCTGAAAGCTCAGCTGGTAAAGAATCCGCCTGCAGTGCAGGAGACCCCAGGTTGATTCCTGGGTCAGGAAGCTCCCCTGGAGAAGATATAGGCTATCCACTCCAGTATTCTTGGGCTTCCCTGTTGGCTCAGCTGATAAAGAAATCGCCTGCTTTGTGGGAGGCCTAGGTTCAATCCCTGGGTTGGAAAGATCTCCTGGAGAAAGGAAAGGCTACCCACTCCAGTATTCTGGCCTGGAGAATTCCATGGACTGTATAGTGACCATGGGGTCACAAAGAGTTGAACACGACTGAACGACTTTCACTTTAAAACATGTGCAAAGGAAATCAGACCAATTTATTATTTTACTCTTTTGGCTTGTGAATGTGTGTGAATGGCTCATTGAATTGACTAAAGTTACTTGCTCCATAACATGCCTTGAATATGGTCTTAGCCTTTAATAATTCCTTAATTTTAAGTACCCATTATACTGTATAAGTGGAGAAGGATTCTTGCCTGGAGAATCCATGGACAGAGGAGCCTGGTGGGCCACGATCCATAGGGTTGCAGAGTCAGACACAACTGAAGCAACTGAGCGTGCACATACGGTACAAGCTTTTCACGTTCACTGTCTACTAATGTTATTACCTTCTTGTGAGGCAAGTGAGAGTGCTTCTATCATTTTATCTGTTAGATGACAACACTGCCACTCAGAGATCAGTTGACTTATTTGTTATACAGCTTTTAAATTAGAAGCAATTAAATGAACTTGAACCCTGATCTTCTCAAGGAAACAGTTGATCAGTGGGGAAAATTGAGTATTGAATAGGAAGTAAAAGTATCTTTGTGATCATGAAAGACAGGCAAGGACTAGTAAATGAAATCAACTTCTTCTCCAATAACAATAGAGCATTGAAAGTTAAAAATTAGAAAAGTAATATATTAGAGGAACCAGGAAGGAAAAGTTGTTCTTGACTCTAGCAAGATTTTATTGATGATATTAGTATATCTAATAAATGTGTGAAATCTCTCTCTTTCTCATTCTCCTCTTTATTATCATCTATCATCTATCTACATATCTATTTATACTTATCTTTCATTCTCATCTAGCTATCCATCCATCCATGACTTCCTGTCAGACTTTCATGTCACACAATTCTTTATCACAATTTTCCTACTTCTCCAGCTCCACCTGACTTAATGGCAAATAATGAACAAACTAGTGTTCAAGAGATGACTAGAAAAGGAAAGAGTCGATGTTATAATCTTGGACATTAAAAATAAGTCATTAGCATCTGAATGATAGAGGGTTGTGGATATTAATTTTATGAAAATAATCATAAGTTCCATTCAGTGTGAAGCAAATTGAAAAAAATGCAGTATTTTTAATGGTTTAACCAGCTGTGAATTGAAGGACATACAATACACATGGAATTTATTTTTTACATTTTTTTCAGCATATGCAAAGACTTAGTTCCCCATCATCACTCACGGCAGTTGTTCAGCTAATTTTTGGCAGGTTGTAGAAATAATGTCTCCACCATCACCAAGTGGCTCATTTCATTTATATAATGAACACCATTTTGCATTCAAAAATAAAAACAGATATCAAATGGATTGCAAAAATGCAAAGAGTGCACAATGAAGTGGAAAGCCACTAAATTACTATCCACCAGCTTTTCCATTTTATTGCTCCCTGAATCAAAGTGAACAATTCCAGATGTTTTAGGGCTTCTGATAGATACAAGAAAATCTTCCTCTCTATCACTCTCCTTGGTCAAATATTTCCTTATTTTCTAGCATTGTTCCTACTTGCAATTGCAGTAAAAAGAAAAGGTTTATTAATTGTAGTTTTCCAGGCCACCAAAAGTCCACATTTGCCCCATCAACTTTCTTTTCCACTTGATCATAACATTTTTTAGTAAAATGACCCTTATTTAAGGTGGAAGTATTCAAGGTCTCAATTATAATCTACTTAAGAAAACTAAAGATATTTTGCAATCCAGTCCCCCTTCCCCTGGGCCCTGGTGCACACAAGGTTCTGTCTGTGCCCTCTAAGAGTTTATTTCCCAGTTTTGTGTAAGTTCTGGTAGCTCTGTGGTGGGGTTAATGGCTACCTCCTCCAAGAGGGCTTGTGCTATACTGGAGTCTGCTGCACCCAGAGCCCCTGTCCCTAAGGCAGTCCACTGCTGACCCATACCTCCACAGGAGATGCTCAAACACAGTTCTGTCTCAGTCTCTGTGGGGTCCCTGGGGCCTGGTGCACACAAGGTTTGTTTGAGCCTTTCGCCTTGGACATGGGGTATCCCATCACCGCTGCTCACTCTAGTGCCACACATGAGAGATGGGCTCAATAAAGTACAAAAATGGTATGGACCTAACAGAAACAGACGATATTAAGAAGATGTGTCAAGAATACACAGAAGAATTATAAAAAAAAGATTTTCATGACCCAGATAATCACATGGTGTGATCACTCACCTAAAGCCAGACATCCTGGAGGCTGAAGTCAAGTGGGCCTTAGGAAGCAGCACTATGAACAAAGCCAGTGGAGGTGATGGAATTCCAGTTGAGTTATTTCAAATCCTAAAAGATGATGTTGTGAAAGTGTTTCACTCAATATGCCAGCAAATTTGGAAAATTCAGCAGTGGTCACAGGACTGGAAAAGGTCAGTTTTCATTCCAATCACAAAGAAAGGCAATGCCGAAGAATGCTCAAGCTACTGTACAGTTACTCTCCTCTCACACGCTAGTAAAGTAATGCTCCAAACCAGGGTTCAACAATATGTAAACTGTGAAGTTCCAGATGATCAAGCTGGTTTTAGAAGAGGCAGAGGAGCCAGAGATCAAATTGCCAACACCCATTGGATCATCAAAAAAGCAAGAGAGTTCTAGAAAAACATCTAATTTTCCTTTATTGACTATGACAATAAAGTGTTTGACTGTGTGGAGCACCACAAACTATGGAAAATTCTTCAAGAGATGGGAATATGAGACGACCTGACCTGCCTCTGAGAGGTCAGGAAGCAACAGTTAGAACTGGTCATGGAACAACAGACTGGTTCCAAATTGGGAAAGGAGTATGTCAAGGCTGTATATTGTCCCCCTGCTTATTTAACTTATATGCAGAGTACATCATGAGAAACACTGGGTTGGATGAAGCACAAGCTGGAATCAAGATTGCTGGGAGAAATATCAGTAACCTCATATATGCAGATGACACCCACATTATGGCAGAAAATGAAGAAGAACTAAAGAGCCTCTTGATGAAAGTAAAAGAGGAGAGTGAAAAAGTTGGCTTAAAGCTCAGCATTCAGAAAACTAAGATCATGGCGTCCGGTCTCATCACTTCATGGCAAATAGATGGGGAAACAGTGGAAACAGTGGCAGACTTTATTTTGGGGGCTCCAAAATCACTGCAGATGGTGACTGCAGCCATGAAATTAAAAGATGCTTACTCATTGGAAGGAAAGTTATGACCAACCTAGACAGCATATTAAGAAGCAGAGGCATTATTTTGCCAACAAAAGTCCATCTAATCAAAGCTATGGTTTTTCCAGTAGTCATGTATGAATGTGAGAGTTGGACTATAAAGAAAGCTGATGCTTTTAAACTGTGGTGTTGCAGAAGACTCTTGAGAGTCCCTTGGACTGCAAGGAGATCTAACCAGTCCATCCTAAAGGAGATCAGTCCTGGGTGTTCATTGGAAGGACTGATGTTGAAGCTGAAACTCCAATACTTTGGCCACTTGATATGAAGAACTGAGTCATTTGAAAAGACCCTGATGCTGAGGAAGATTGAAGGTGAGAGGAGAAGGGGATGGCAGAGGATGAGATGGTTGGATGGCATCATCACCTCAAAGGACATGATTTGGGTAGACTCCGGGAGTTAGTGATGGACAGGGAGGCCAGGCGTGCTGCAGTCCATGGGGTGGCAAAGAGTTGGACATGACTGAGCGACTGAACTGAACTAAAGGATATATTTTTCTACACATGAGTTATTGTGGCATTTGATTCACTATTCCTAATCCTTTGTGTGTCTAACTAGAGACTTACAAAGTATGTTTGTTTATTTGCTGGCCAGTTTTGGGAACAGGGTATGCCAATGTTATTGGGCTCTAATGACCTCAATGAAAAATATCATTCCTTTCAATAAATAGGGGGAGTTGGTCTTCAAAAAGAAGCACTCTGGCTTCTTACTAGAATACTTTCTAAACTGTGATTCAGGGCCTTATTTGGCTTTTTAATTTCCTTTTCATAATTTTTAGGATCTCTCTTGCTTTGATGATCAAATTGAGATAAACTGAATTCATTCTTAGTATTATTTTTTTTCATTTATCTTTATTAGTTGGAGGCTAATTACTTTACAATATTGTAGTGATTTTTGTCATACATTGACATGAATCAGCCATGGATTTACATGTATTCCCCATCCGGATCCCCACTCCCACCTTCCTCTCTACCCGATCCCTCTGGGTCTTCCCAGTGCACCAGCCCCGAGCACGTCTCATGCATCCAACCTGGGCTGGTGATCTGTTTCACCCTAAATAATATACATGTTTTAATGCTGTTCTCTCGAAACATCCCACCCTCACCTTCTCCCACAGAGTCCCAAAGTCTGTTCTGTACATCTGTGTCTCTTTTTCTGTTTTGCATATAGGATTATCATTACCATCTTTCTAAATCCCATATATATGTGTTAGTATACTGTAATGGTCTTTATCTTTCTGGCTTACTTCACTCTGTATAATGGGCTCCAGTTTCATCCATCTCATTAGAACTGATTCAAATGAATTCTTTTTAATGGCTGAGTAATATTCCATGGTGTATATGTACCACAGCTTCCTTATCCATTCGTCTGCTGATGGGCATCTAGGTTGCTTCCATGTTCTGGCTATTATAAATAGTGCTGCAATGAACATTGGGGTGCACGTGTCTCTTTCAGATCTGGTTTCCTCGGGGTGTATGCCCAGAAGTGGGATTGCTGGGTCATTCTTAATATTTTTAAACATGTACCCAAACTCTTGTTTATTAGTAGCATAAAATTAAAAATTTTGTTTTCAGATCATATTAACATACTTTTTTTTATTCAAGAAAAAAGAAAAATCCATCTCTGAAAGTCCTATAATTACTTTTAAATTATTTGTATGAATGTTTGAAATTTAGGTTAGAAATATATGACAAAAGTAATTTATTTCTAATTTAAGTATACAAGTTTAATGTATTATATTAAATCTTAAAAATACTATTTATATACAGGTGACCGACTCGATGGGCATGAGTTTGAGTAAGCTCCAGGAGTTGGTGATGGATAGGGAGGCCTGGCATGCTGCAATTCATGGAGTCGCAAAGAGTCGGACGCAACTGAGCGACTGAACTGAACTGATCTAGAAATAATTAAATGTTGAAAATTATACTGTCTATTTATATTTTTTCTAACCTCCCTTTAGATATATTCTATATCCTAAATGCAATATTTGGGGCAAACATAATAAACTAGTGGTAGCTTAGATCACATGGTCATCTTAAGGTCTAGAAAGTATCTTTTAAAAACCTAAATATTTTGTATGTTCCTTATCTCATGATAAAATCATGATGGTGATTATTTTCATGATTAGTCCTTTCTCAAAGTGATAAATATAAATGAAGAAATTTAAGTTAACAATTCAAGATCATATTGTGCTCAATATAGCTGGTGAAATTTTACTCTTCCACAGATAGTAGCAAACTCACAAAGAAAAACAATTTTTAAAAAAAGGTATAGGATAGAGCAGTTACCAGAGACACAAATAGGATGACTACATAATTTATGATTCAAACCATTTTTAAGAATGAAAGCGGAAGCTATTCATAATTATATGGGGTTCTAGGTATAAACTGGGACAATTACTGTACAAATAAGGACTTAGTCTATCTCTAGACACAAGATAGACAAGGCACTCCATGGTTTGAATTTTTAGCAGAACCTAAAGACATCACCTAATTTTGATAAATTGATTAATGAATTTGTCGTTCTCAATGCAAACAAGATCTATTTATTGAAAAGTGAAAGTCACTCAGTCCTGTCCTACTCTTTGTGACCCCATGGATAGTAGTCTGCCAGGCTCCTCTGTCCATGGAATTCTCCAGGAAGAATACTGAAGTGTGTAGCTGGTCCCTTCTCCAGAGGATCTTCCTGACCCAGGAATAGAACCTGGGTCTCCTGCATTGCAGGTGGATTCTTTACCAGCCGAGCTATCAGGGAAAGTTTACTATAAACTATATATACTTCATGAGTCTTTGTAGCATCAACGGTGATTAAGAAAGATGTAATTCCTATCTCCTTTGGAGAGCCATTGGGCAAATAACAGAAATAGACAAGGACAAGTAAGAAAATGAACAAATAATTGTAATAATGATATCTGAGACTTCCCCCAACAGTCCAAGGATTAAGACTCCACCTTCCAATATACAAGGTGCCAGTTTGACCCCTGGTCAGGGAATTTAGTTCTCACATGCTCTGAGGGTGAGGTCAATTTTTTTTTTTTAAGTGACACCTAAGATGAAAGAATGATATGCACCTACACCAATATCCTTGAAGGAAAAACACTCACACTTGGTGTACCTCAGGGTCAGTAGATCAGTGGTTCAGCTGGAAGAGAGGGACAGGTAGGAAGGGGAGAAAATCCTCCTGTTTGAAAGTCTCCTGTTTGGCTGAGTGTAATTCTCAAAAGAGCAGGTGATCATGACTTGTTATCAGTGAGACTATATAGTAATTTGGGATGAAATATGAAGGTGAAATATGAAGCAAACACTTTCAGGCAAAGATAAAAGTAAATATACCCTAAGTTTTTGCATGTCATGGGGGCTTAAAAAGAACTCCTGTGAACTGGGGCAAGGCAGATATGAAACAGGGGTGAATCGTGAAATGTTTAGAGTCCACAGGGAGTCAAATCACTCAAGACCAAAACATGCAGAACTGATAAGTTTAATTCTCAGAGTTGTCAGACGCTACAATGGGTTAAAGGAAAAGCAGTGACATAGTTTGATATAAGTTTAAGGAAAAAAAATGCTGTTGCTTCGTTCTTCATCTCTATTGCATTAATCAGCAACTTCATAAAAATCCATTGTGTGCAGTTTAAAAAATAAAATTTAGCCATTGATTTTTTTTTCTTTGCCTCCATGTTGTTGTTCAGTTGCTCAGTTGTGTCCAACTCTTTGAGACCCCATTAATGGCAGAAAGCCAGGCTTCCCTGTCCTTCACTCTCTCTTGGAGTTTGCTGAAACTCATGCCCATTGGATCAGTGATGCCATCTAATCATCTCATCCTGTCATCCACTTCTCCTCCTGCTCTCAATCTTTCCCAGCATCAGGACCTTTTCTAATGAGTTGGCTCTTCACATCAGGTGGCCAAAGTATTGGAGCTTCAGCATCAGTTCTTCCAACGACTATTCGGGGTTGATTTCCTTTAGGCTTTACTGTTTGATCTCCTTGCTGTCCAAGGGACTCTCAAGAGTCTTCTCCAGCACCACAGTTTTAAAGCATACGTTCCACCTTTATTTTTGGTGGTGAGAAAACATTTTAGACTATAAGTCTAACAGACCACAAGGTGGTACTTTCTTAATTTTAATGAAAGTAAAGTGAACCAATAAAATAGAAAAAGTTGTTTAGAAATCTGACTACTAGGAATAAAATATTTCTGTTCCTATGGTGGTAGGCAAACTTCTAAGATAGTTCTCAATGAACCTCACCTCCTGGTATCCATTCCTTTTGACAATCTGTATCCCTACAGTATGAACAGGTCCTGGTGACCAGTAGAATTTAGTAAGTTGATGGGAGTTTAGTTACATAATTAGCTAATTATCTTACAAAAGATTGTAACTTCTGTATTGCTAGCAGGTTTTCTCCTTTGCTTTCTTACCTTGCACACTTTTATAAAGTGAGGCCTTGATGGTGCGGAGTTAAGAGAGGTTGCTGGCCAGTGGATAGTAGGAAACTCAATGCTGCCAACAATCACTGAGCTTGACATGGATCCTTCACCAATTGGACCTTCAGATTAGACTCCTGTCTGACACCTGGACTGCAACTTCGTGAGAAACTCTCAGGTGGAGCACCTACCTAAATCTTATCCAGATTTCTGACCCACAATAACTGTAAAGTAAGAAATTTACAGCCACATACATGTGTTGTGTGCTATGCTTAGTTGCTCAGTCATGTCCAACTCTTTTTGACCCCATGGACTGTAGCCTGCCAGGCTCCTTTGTCCATGGGGATTTCCCAGGCAAGAATACTGAAGTGAATTGCCATTAACTAACTATGGAGTTAGTTACTTCCTTTCCTGAGGTTTTCCCTGGTGGCTCAGATGGTAAAGAATCTGTCTGCAACGCAGGAGACCTAGGTTTGGCCCCTGGGTTGGGAAGATCCCCTGGAGAAGGGAATGGCAGCCCATCACTCTAGAATTCTTGCCTGGAGAGTTGTAGGGACAGAGGAACCTAGCAGGCAGTCCATGGGATTGCAAAGACTGAGTGACTTTCACTTTCCTTCCTGAAAGACACAGCATTTTTCACACCACTGTCGGCCGGTTACTAAAGCAAGGGGAGCAATGGTCTGATCCCTGGGTCAGGAAGATCACCCAAAGAAGGACTTGGCAACCCACTCCAGCATTCTTGCTTGAGAAATCCCATGGACAGAGGAGACTGGCAGGTTATATAGCCCATGGAGTCGCAGAAGGGTCTGACATGACTTAGCAACTAAACAACAATAACAAAGTAAAACGCAGAGGCAACAATAGCATCCACTACAAGGATTGTACATTTTTAACTCTTTTTTTTCCTTTCCATTCCTAAAGAAATGGACCTATGTAACATTTCTAGTCATCAGACTGTGTAAAAGTTATCAATACATGTTAATTTATGATGATAAAAGTTTTGAAGGTAGATAAAATTTGGGGGGTGAGTATGTAATCAATTATTCAATAAGTGTTAATTAAGAAATTTTTTCATGTGAACCAGTTACTGAATATTTTAAGTCGTGCAAAGATGTATTTTCTTTAAGCATTTTATAATACAGCTATGAAGAAAGGAGACATTTTTGAAGGTAATAATTTTGCAAATAACTGAATGTTAAACCAGTATTTGATAAAAAAAAAATTAGTAATTTTACTTTTAGTTGGTTCTCTTTTTCCTTAAAAATAAAAAAAAACTTTCAAATTTCCCCTACTGGCATGTTATTTTTACTATAATATTTTTTAATATTTGCAAACCTCAAATTGTTTCTATATAAATATAGTTGATTAAAATTGAGTGGCAGTAGCTTTAAAATAATGGTCATGATCCAGAATTTGCTTATATTAATTTAAAATTGTTGTTAAATAAAATCTAAACAGCAAAATGATAAAGCTTCCAGGATTTCCAAACATCTCTCAATTCCTAGCAGCTTGTAAAATTTGAATGGAGAAATAAACTTATTTTACTATCATAAAAATAAATAGAATAAGAATACAGAAACAAAATCACAGAGAAGTTGGACACATGTTGTAGATGGAGAATAGGACTCCCTGCATTAACTGAAGAGAAGAAAGAGGAAATTGCAGGAGAGAAGAGTAAATATGGAGATGAGATAAGGCAAATTATTTGGGGCAAATTTTGTAGATTTTTTTGATCTACAACATCATGTAGATTATTTACAAAAAATGTAGACTATTTTGATCTACATTTGGGCAAAATGTAGATTATTCTACTAGGAACCTCAGCTTCAAAATTGTTTAACTATAATTATGGGACCCAATCAGTAATAGTATGTAAGATCATATAATGTTTTGCACATAGTACACTACACAAATTTATGAAGTAACTTAAATCAATGTATCCACTTTTACATTTATTGAGTTTTTTGTTTGCATAATCTTAGCGAATAGCATAAACCCACTATGTTTGCTTTGAATATGGACGTTCACTGAGTTCACATTTTCTCTATTGAAGATTCTTGGCTGGCTACTGAAAAACTAGATCCTAGTGTTTCTGGATTTTAACTCTTTGGAAAATTCATTCAATTTCTTATCACTTTCGACATTGATATTAGGTCAAACAATCTCTGAAAGCATTGTGTTGAAATGGTTGTCCTCACATATTCCTCCTTGTTGTTCTTCAGTGAAATTGTCAATTGAGGGTCAAATTACAGCTCATTCAATCAGAGCAATAGCACCTATGGTAATCAGCCTCAGGTCATTTCTTTTACTTGAGGATTTTCGGAGGAGGCACTTGTAGTTCATTTTCTATTTTTACAAAGCATTACTACCTATTGGTTGTATTGTGTAATGAATTTGAGCTTGAGCTTACAATTTTATAAATTTTTAGTTTCCAGTTGTTACTATTTATTTGGTTTTCACCCTTGATATCAGGTTTTCTTTGTTACAAAAATATCTGTCATTTTAATGTTTTGGTTTTTTTTTTTAAGTATCAATACTTATTTTTGGAGTGTAGCTGCTTGATAATTTTGTTTCTACTGTACAGGAAGATGAATCAACCACGTATGTGCTGTGTGCTGTGCTTACTTGCTCAGTTTGAGACCCCATGGACTGTAGCCTTCCAGGCTCCTCTGTCCATGGGAGTTCCCCAGGCAAGAATACTGAAGTGAGTTGCCACGCCCTCCTCCAGGGGATCTTCCGAACGCAGGGATTGAACTCAGGTCTCCTGCATTGCAGGCAGATTCTTTACCATCTGAGCCGCCAGGGAAGCCCAGCCATATGTATTTATGTGTGCGTGTGTGTGTGTGTGTGTATGTGTGTGTGTGTGTGTATGTGTGTGCATGCATGTGTGTATACTCAATTGCTCAGTCACGTTGAACTCTGAAACCTCACGGACTGTAGCCCGCCAGGCTCCTCTGTCCATGGAGTTTTCCAGGCAAGAATACCGAAGCCAGCTGCCATTCCAAGGGATCTTCCTGACCCAACCCAGGGATCGACCCGTGTCTCCCTCATTAGCAGGTGGATTGTTGATCATTGTACTGATTGGGAAAATATATATATATTTACATATATATGCCCCTGCCTTTTGAACTTCCGCTCCATTTAGGCATTAAGTAGAGCTCCCTGTGCTATAGAGTATGTTCTCATTAGTTATCTCTTTTATACAGAGTACCAACAGTGCATATGTGTCAGTCCCAATCTTCCAGTTCTTCCCATCCCCGCTAACCCCTTGATGTCCATATATCTGTTCTCTACTCTGTGTCTCTATTTCTCTTTGCAAATAAGATAATCTATACCATTTTTTACAATCCACATATATGCATTCATATACAATATTTGGTTTTTCTCTTTCTGACTTCACTCTGTCTGATACTCTCTAGTAAAATGCTTTTGATATTAAATTTCATTGGATCAATTTATTAGCTAGCTTATAACATAGCTTTTAACTCATATATCTTCCTAAATCTAGGAAAATTTTCTCATGAAATATATCATCAGGGCATGTATGCAAATGTTCTATATATTATTTTGAATAAAAATCACACTTTTGCACATTCTACAATGGCAAGAGCTAAGACATCCTGACAAATCACAAACACAGTCCCTTGAAACAGGTCAGTGTTGACAATAAAAGAATCGACCTGCTGAGTTAAAAGAGTTAATTTTTCAGATACTTCTTTTATCATAACTACAAGGAAACTATATATATACTTGAATAGTTTAAGAAGATACTATTCAAATTTTTCATTTCACACATGCTTTACTTTAAAAATTTTGCACACAACTATGCTATTTTATGGCTTTCCCTAGTGGCTAAGTGGTAATTAATCTGCTTGAGATGCAGAAGACGCAGGAGAAGCAGGTTCCATCTATGGGTCAGGAAGATCTCCTGGAGAAGGGCATGGCAACCCACTCCAGGATTCTTGCCTGGAGTATCCCATGGGCAGAGGAGACTAGAGGGCTACTAGTTCATACGGTCACAAAGAGTCGGACCCAACTGAAGCAATTGCACACACACATGATCTTTTACATCCAAATATGGGGACTTCCCTGGTGGCTCAGATAGTAAAGAATCTGCCTGCAATGCAGGAGACTCAGGTTCCATGCCTAGGTCTGGAAGATACCCTGGAGAAGGGAATGGCTACCCACTCCAGTATTCTTACCTGGAGAATTCCAAGGACAGAGGAACCTGGCAGTCTACAGTCCATGTTATCACGAAGAGTTGGATATAACTGAACTATCTTTTAAACAATAATATTCTATTAATAAGGGCAAGTTTCACCATGGAAATAGGTATTTTTAGACATTTGAAATTCTGAATGTACAGAAATGAATACCATCAGTTTACTTCAATTGATTGAGGGAGTGAATCTTGAAGTTTACATGTATTGAATAATTAATCTTGACAATAGCATTGAATATAATTAATCACAGAGAGGTGACTGAAAATGTTAACTCTAATCTATAGTTTATTAATCTATAAATATTTAGAAATTAAAATCTCTGTTTTAGCAGGGAAAATAATTTATAACTATATCATAAATGTCTATATACCGTTTATTCTGTCCCTCCTTGGTCCTGGCATCGTGTCCTTCCCTACCCAGCAGACATGCATGGCTGACCACATCAGTGCTCTTGGGACACCCTCCTACACTGTTATCACCAAGCCTGCAGATTAATCTCAAATTTTGCTCTTGAGGAAAAGAAATAGTTGATGAGGTATCATGCAAGTAGGCAGGATCAATCACTGAAGATGGGGGGGTGTCCACATTTTTCTCAATATCCTACAGGTTGTCAAAAATATAACAAGCCTAAATTGTAACTCATAATCCTTAACTCCCCAAAGTTTACCACCGATAAAGCTAATTCTTAGCTAATTCAAGTTTAATAAGTTTCTCAGTTTTTGATCACTACAGACCTTGATACAATTCATCACTAATTGATTTTACCTTCTAAATATATATCCAGCATATGCCCTTTCTCTACCCCTACTACCCACACCTTGAGTTCACACTATACCATCTCTTCCTGAGTCACTAGGTTTCTGAGTATAATTTCAGCTTTTATTTAAATTTTCATTTTGTATTGGTGTATAGGTGATTAACAATGTTGTGTTAGTTTTAGATGTACAGCAAAGTGATTGAGTTATACATATACACGTATTTATTCTTTTTTCAATTATTTTCCCATTTAGGTTATTATAGAGTATTGAGCGGGCTTCCCAGGTGGCTCAGCAGAAAATAATTCACCTGTAATGCAAGAGACCAGGGTTATATCTCTGGGTTGGGGAGATCCCCTGGAGAAGGCAATGGCGATCCACCCCAGTATTCTTGCCTGGGAAATCCCCTGGACTGAGGACCCTGGCGGGCTACAACTGATGGGGTCACAAAGATTTGAACACGACTTGGCAACTAAACAGCAGGAGCAGCAGAGTATTGAGCAGAGTTCTCTGTGTGCCTATTGATAATGAAATGTAATGTTAAATGTAAGCTTTTTTAAAAAATACAAATAAGATTATGATATTTCAGTTATTAAAGCACTCTTAAAATTCCCCATTAATATAATAATACCAAATTTCTTAAGATGGTAAAAATATTAGAACAAACATCAAATTTCTTAGGATGGAAATTTAGAATAAATACCAAATTTCTTAGGATGGAAAAATCTATGACTTAATCTGTAAATTGTCATAGTTAACTTAATTTATGGGTTCAGTTAACCAGGAAGATGGGGCTTCTCTGGTGGCTCAGACAGACAGTAAAGAATTTGCCTATAATGTGGGAGACCCTGGTTCAATCCCTGGGTCGGAAAGATCCCCTGGAGAAGCAAATGGCAATCCACTCCTGTATTCTTGCTTGTAGAATTCTATGGACAGAAAAGCCTGGTGGACTCCAGTCCATGGGATTGCAGAGTTGGATGCATCTGAATGACTAATGCATACAACGTATAAGTTAAATTGCTTAATTTTCCTGAACTATGTTTACTAATTTAGTAATATAGAACTCTGTGACCTCATCCACACATACTATTATTCTGTACTTTCATTTATATTTTGCTCAACACCTAGAATTCCTGCTCCAAAACCTTTTGTTTAGTTATGACTCACTAACAGGCATCTTTGCTCGTAGAATATCTTCCTCCCCATGTTTGTCCTATTTCACTGATTCCGTAGTTCATCACTCTTTTCTTTAACACTCATCATATATTTTAAATTATTAATTTATCCTTTGCCTAGACTTAGAGTCTTTGAGAACAGAAACTTTGTGGTAATTATTATGCTTTGTGGCCATTTTTGACTCTAGAGTCATGTACACCCAAGAAGTGGTTGAACCAAAATCTAATACACCAGTCATCATTCTTTTCAAAGTTTCGTGTGTTTCCTATGTGTTTACTTTATTGTCAATAATTGGTGCTAAATTTGCTTGAGTTCCAAGAATGTAAAATAGAGACACATTGCCAGTGTTATGCAGAATTATCACTAATACTATTGAGTGAATAGTTCATATTTTATCTTTGAGCGAATAATTCATATTTGCTTTTGAAATTCCTTTTCGCATAACCCTTCTGACATTTATCCCATTAGCTCATCAATTTAGAGTGTAGATTTTTGTTTTTGTCTTTATAGAGTATAAGCTCTGCAATCAGGGGGAGAGTGCATGTCTTATAGACTGTTCCATTTCCAGTGTCTAGAGCTGAACTTGGCACATGATTTCTGCTCAGTAGATATTTTTGAAATGTATCAAATCTATTACAATAATACAATTGGGAAACACTGATGGACTGAATGCCATGATTTTTCTCTAGTCTTGCAGAGGGTATGTTGCTTCTTTCTCCAGTTTGCAGAGGATGTTCTGATCTTGTCTGTAGGGGAGGCCATGGGGCAACAGGGAGCCGCAGCAGTATCACCTCAGGTTTGGTGTTGTGTTTCCTCAATTCCTTTTATATTCTTCTAATTCCCTCCAATTACATTAGAACACAGTTAACTCACATACAGAAGTTAAATTTTATTTATTTTTTCTTTCTTTTCACTTTTTTCATGGCAGGTAATTCCCTACCAAAAGAAAAGTTATTATCTGTGGGAATGAGTTTGTAGCTTTTAGTTTTCAGCACATGTAAAAACATTCATATTGCCAGCTGGCTTTTTTACTTAATTTCACAGTCAAAAGTTTATGAAATGTAGCTTTGAATATTATGTAGTAGCAGATACCTGCAACTGTATACATATCTGCTAATCCTATAACTATTAACAGCAATCTGTTTTCTAGTATAAATTATTCTTTATTAAAGCTTGTTGTTTATCATTGTGATTACATTAGTTTGGGATGTTAATAGATTTTATCTCTTTATATTTGCTGCATCATAAATACTGCTTAAGGTAATTACAAACCTTTGGTTTCTGAGTTGGAAGAGTTCTGAAGACATTTTTGAGATTTTAAACAGCTAAGTGATATAGCTGCAATTTCTGCAACAGGAATTTTTTTTTTAATTCACTTAGTTGCTTCTATAATTTTTATTCAGTGTTGGTATTTGAAAGATAGCCAAGACAAAGTAAACATTTTCTGAGAATAATAAAATGGTATTTTTCACATGCCATAATGACAGAATTAAGTATTTGTGTATTTAATATATGTAGTCACAATCAGAGTGCACCTTTCCTTGAAGAAACAGCACAACACAACATTTCTTGTATTCTCATTTTTCTCATTCTAGTTAGAAAAATCTGTTATCTAGACTTCTGTTTCACGTACTTAAATTTTAATTTTATCCATTGTTTTTAATTTGCATATCAAATTATAAAATGAGATAAATGAAAAACACTATAGAAAGCAAAAATTTTAAAAAGTGAAAAAAATATACTTACCTTTAAATTAAAAAATAAATAAATGTATACCAGATTTAGGGCGTTCTTCTGTGCCTTTGGTACATTCTCAGTTGGGCTTCCCAGGTGACGCTAGTGGTCAAGAACCCACCTTTCAATGCAGGAGATGTAAGAGATGCCAATTAGATCCCTGGATGAGGAAGATCCCCTGGAGGAGGGCATGGAAACCCACTTCTGTGTTCATGCCTGGAGAATTCTATGGACAAAGGAGCCTGGCGGGCTACAGTCCATAGGGTCGCACAGAGTCGTACATGACTGAAGCAACTTAGCAGGCAGGCATGCTTTCTAATTTACATAGCAGACCCTCATGTAACAACAATTATCTCTTACTGGCTAGAAAAAGATGCTTTTTAGATGAGTGAGCGAATCTATATACAGTTACTAATTCTGTATGTCATTTTAAACATGAATACCCAAGATGACTATAACATCGCTACAAACAATAACCAATGTCTTATAATGGTCTTTATAGGTTACATTTTCCATGGGAATGAAACTTATTAGATGACAAGAACCTTAGCCCTGCTTTCTACTGTCTCATTCAGGGATTTAGCATATAGGTCACCACAGAAACATCATTCCCCAGTTCAAACTCATAAGTAGAGCTCCATATATGTAGTAGATGTATGCCCTCTGATTTCCTATAATTTCTGTCTTTTTTTTTGGTGGTAAAGTCATCATGTATTAATCTATAACAAATTCAGGGAGTTTTGTTTGGCTTATTTAAAAACATTTTCTTCCAAACTCCTGTAAAAATAGAGACTATAAACTAGTTAGCATGGATTGCCCATGGCAGCACATTTTTTTAATGAAAATTTTCATTGTCAATGGATTTTATGCAGAGCCTTTAGAGGTTGTTCAAATCACCAGCAGTCAATTTAACCATGCTAATCTTTATACCTGAGGGCCTAATTCTTGGAAAAGCTCTTGGCATGTTTTCATAGACTACTCATAATAATTATATGGATGAACTGTGGATTTTAGTTGTCTGTATTATAATCACCTCATTTTATGTTTTGGAAGATGGAAAGTTACTTTCCTCCAGTTACACACCATGTACCCACACACAAATAGCCATAATCTTTTGGAAGAAGGTTCTAAGCATCCATCTAAAATGAAGTATTTCTTTGTAAAGATAATATTAAAAATAGAATGTGTATACATTTGAACTAAACTGGTACAACTATAAACTTGTGCTCTATTTGACCATTTTCCACAATTGTTTACGGTTTTATAAGACATACATAGTTACCATAGCAACAACTCAGAATAAGCAAGGTTTAAAACTTATTCTACTCCATCAAAGAAAACCACTTTAACAAAGTGTGTGGCACACATTATAGGTTGAAGTTGAGTTTTTATCTTATTTTTTCTGGTAATTCTGTTCCACAAATCATAGCTGGTCTGTTAAAATTTATTATCTTGAAAGGAAAATATAGGCCAATCGTTAAGTAGTTTAACCAAAAAGAATAGACTTAAACCACTTTATACAAATAGTTCCCCAGAGTGCTGGAGCTGCTGTTCAGGGTAAAAGTTGTTATAACCTCTATGATTGTGTTTTTTCTTATCATTCCCTAATTGTTACAATGGAATATTAAATTTGCTTCAAGTCTAAATCCATGATTTATTATCATTAATATTTTTGTTTCTAGGAGACACAAAACTAGGTTCATTATTTAACTTTTTAAATCCATAGAATTTTGGCCCAAGTACTATTCAAGGAATGGAGAGTTCCTAAGGAAAAAAAAAAAACAAAACACGTATATACCTTTAAAAAAATAAGAATCTGGCAACCTTTTTCATCTTCTTCCTTTTATAAAATGAAAAGGTACATTGGCTTGGAGATACTTTTTTTTTAAATTGTTTTTTCTTATTGTTAATCTTCATATTAATACACACACTTTAAATATTTACTTTTGCATATGTATTTGAGTTCACTCCTCATTTGGTTAATAATTCATGATGAATTGCATTCAGAGAGCATAATACAAGAGTATTTATTTTATAGGACCTAGAAAATATTTAGTTGTGGATAATGCATTAGTTAATTACATTGATGTAAAAAAAAAACAAATTATTATTATTAAAAGAGTACAAAAAAAAAAAAAAAGAGTACAATGCACAGCCACAAACAAAGACATATAAAATGGAATCTCTGACCACAGGATTTTATAAGAAGGCAGGCAAAATAAGGCAATCTGATATGTTTACCAAAACTAAAAGTCTAAAATGGTGTGTACTAAAAATTATATGAGTAAGATAGTCCATAAGCGCTATTGGTAGGAAGAAAAGAATCTTTCCTCAAGAAAGTGTGAGCATGCCAGGCAACATAACCTGCAGGTGTGATTGTCCTAATCTCCAAGAGTGTGTGGGATTTGGTTGTGCAGTTGTTGGTAATTCTGGCTAAACATTATAATCAACTGGTGAACTTCAAACAAACAAACATAAGATCCATCCCATAGCAATAAAATAATGCAATAAATCTGGAACCCATGCAAAGGCAGTTTTTAGGGTCCCTAATTAATGATAACATGCAACTCATGTTAAGGACCACAGAGATAAGCATATAAAGTGAGCACATTCTTGAAGAGAGGAAAATATATTTAGTGCACTTTAACATTGAAAAGTTACAGTGAAGTATCCAAAGTATCCTAAGAAAAGATAGATTAATTTTGAAAATGAAGATAGGGTACTAAAAATATTTATTCAAAAAACCAGATTTTCAGGAAGGTTGACAAATAACAAAAGGAAAAAGGAAAAGGAGGATGAACACAAAATGTCAATTAGTCATAAGCGTAAGTGCATGTTTACTTGCTGAGTAGTGTCCAACTCTTTGTGACCTCATGGACAGTGACTCACCAGTCTCCTCCTCTGTCCATGGGATTTTTTTTCAGGCAAGAATACTGGAGTAGGTTGCCAATTCCTCCTCCAAGGGATCTTCCTGACCCAGGAATTGAACCCGTGTCTCTTGCATTGCAGGCAGATTTTTACCTGCTGAGTCATCAAGGAAACCCAATTAGTTATATATCATATCATATATAATGTTTTGATTGCTACTTTGTATTTTATATAATAAACTGAAATTTTGTGAAATTCTATCTTGATTCAGCCGTTTGCATTTAGCCGAACATGGCATTCAATATTCTTTTTCATATCTCCATAATGACTTACTGGGACACTGTTCCACAGTGTTCTAGTAACACAGAATGCTGATATTCTTAAAGAAAAATTATTCTTTCACAAGACATACCTTAGAAATATCTTAGCTGGATTCTAAAATTTTACTGTTTGGCACTTGAATGAACTGGCTGGCTACATGGACGTTTATTATATTCATAGCCTGGTTTTCTTCAGAGCTCTCCTAAAATAGACATAAAATAGCTATGTAGCCAGGACCTCTTTAAGAAGAGGGCAATGACCTCTTCCATTTGAGAGCCACTTAGCAAATCTCTCCATTCTGATCAAGAGTCACTTAGTTATTAGTTAACATACAGCCTACTTCCTGCTGAATAGTGGGGATGTTTTCCCTTTAGTGAGTATAAAATATTCAATGTAATACATATCACCCAGTTCTGATAGAACAAAGGACATTCAGTACAAGCATGTGAAATATCCAAATAGGTCCTAAAAATCCTCTGTGAAATTAATCTGATATTCAGGGATGTCAAAGCACTTCAGATTGAAATCAGTTTATGTGCATCCATTTGCTCAAGAACTTTTTTTTAATATCAGACATATTATGTTGCTATACTTATTGTTTTAAAATATTTCATTTGCTACTGTGCCTACTCTTTGTTAATAAGTTGGTTTAGAGTGACGTAGCCTGATCCAAACCATAAAAGAACCATAAATTGACATTTTATGACAGGAAACAATATTTCTGTATACTGTATTTCTTGTTTGTGCTCATTCAAATTTGGTGATGGTCAGTGGCCTTAATGTATTTTATATACACATATATGCACAATATGGTAGACTTTTAACATTATCTTTTAAATAAATAACATTCTTTTTAAGTTGAAGGTAATTTTATTGGTTTAGTTCTACTGCTGGATTGCCTAAGGAATGTGTCCTTCATTTGAATGTTTAAAAGCATGAAGAGATTGGATTTTCAGTGGTTAATTGCAAAGAATATGACAGCTTAAGCATTACAGTCAAAGATCTTATACTTGTTTATGAAAATCTAAATTCAAAATCTTTGCTTCCTTAATCTCTGTCAGTAATAGCTAATTATTAGCATGAAACATTAAAGAAGGATATGTGATTTGACCAGTTAATTGATTTCTAGGATCTTTAATTTCATCTTTATCCTTACTCTTTCAAAGATTTCCTTCACCTTGTATAAGTTTCAACAGCACATAAAAAAGCAATATGTTGCTTACTTTAAAGACAATTATTTCAGTAAAACAATGTTAAGGCTTTGTGGACCCAGAATCCGGGCCACATGTTATCACTTTGAATCCAATTTAGACAAGTTTGACTAATATCCTGCCTAAAAGAACTATAAATATTAAACTGTGACTAAAAGCCCTTTGTGATGCTCCGGTCTCCTCTTCAGCTCCTTTCTCCCCTTCAGTTAATTTGCCATGCTTTACATCTGGCAGGTGACTTGATCCATGATCCACCAGATAATTCCCAGTTCTTCAAACTCGGGACAGTGATTTTTTGTCATGCATAATCACAGTTCATAGTTACTTTCAGTCTTTCTTCAAAATATTACTAAGCATTTTAAAGACTATCATCCCTGTTTAAAATATCCTAATCTTATATTTTTTTATTGTATAAACTTGATTCTCTTCATTTGACGAGAGCAGACTGTCAAAATAGGAGTTAAATGTGTGCCTCCATTCTCAGAAGAACAAGGAGGGGCTGACTTTTGACCCTTACATAGAATGTTGAGTAATTTTATCTCAATTGTGCATATGGCAAAAATAAGTAACTGGATATCAGAGAATGTGATATGTTGCAAGACTCAAAAAGTTTCAGCTGATGTTTTCTGGTAGAATGCATCTTCTTGAGGCTAGACTATTGGTGAAGGCATTGTATAAAAGTTAAAGTTCTAAGTGAAATTTCCAACTCCCTTTTCTGAAAGGCATTAATTTATGGTATTGGTGCATTGGATATTTTAGGGTTTGCCATCAACATTATCACAAAAAATAAATATTTCAAGTTATTTCAAGTTATCAAAAATTTTTTCTACAATTTTTTCCCCTACAATTTCTACACTTCTTTTGCCAAAGCCCATTTTTAAAAACTTGGAGCATTTAGCCTTAAGATGCATATTGACACAATTCCCTCTTGTTTACTTGTCAGTTCAGTTATTTATCCTTTTCGCAGTTAATGCAACCCCAATCCAAACGATAAGTATTACCATTTCTTTTCTAAAATCTTGATGCCTCAACAGACTGCAATATCAAAATAACTGCTGGCATTATAGGTAAGTTAATGCTGAAATATATTGCTGATTCTGGCAAACCTCAGCTTCATTGTTTAATTTAAAGATATGTGATCATTTATCCATTTTTTCAGAAGACTGAGCTATTGAATTTGGCATATAAGTATAGCTATTTTCTCCGGTAATTCTACCAAAAAAATTAAAAGAGGTACAAGCTTTGCTTAGTGGTAAGAGTGTAATTTAATATAAAACTTTTAATCTTCTTGGTTTTCTTTGTGATATGACTCTGGATTTTTGGAGAAAGCCTCCCTTGATCTATTTCGAGCAACGAAGGCATCTAGATCAGTAGCCCTTAAGGAACACCCACATTTTTCAGATCATCAAAAGGTACACATCAGTGTGTGAACGTATCCCCTCCAAAGAACAAAGGGGAAGTTCTACAGAGCTCACCTGATTGTAGCAGATCTGAAGGACAGCATTTGACCCTGTTTGAAAAAAAGAGAGAGAGAGAGAAAGCAAAGAAAGAGGAAAGTTGAATAAATAAAATACCACTATCAAACTGCAAAATTTTTCCCGATTGATGGATGCAATGCATTGACTCTGTGTGTGTGTGTGTGTGTGTGTGTGAGTGTGATATTTGACCTATCCTGAAAGGAACATAAAATATCCCAAGTTCATCTATAAACTCTGTAGTTTTGTGACTGCCACAAGGTTCCACTTGTGTCATTAAATTTACTGAAAGTGTTGAAGGAAAGAAAACTCAAGGGGACCACAGATGTTTGCAGTTTTCAATCTGCAGGCTGTTATTTAACACATACATGATTTTAGTTGATGATTTCTTTTCATAGATACTTTCACTCAGTACTGTATATAATTAGAAGAAGATTTGTAATTCCTCTGACCTGTTTTGGGTTAGATCAAGTGTGGATGGTCTATATTTCTATTGTTGGTCTTTGCATTAGATGATTTTCTCCTATAATTTTCTCTACGTTTTCATTTCTCCTATCTGATTAGTCCCTTACCATCAACCTTAGTTAATATCATTGCTTTGAGGGAAATGTCCTAATTACCTAGTACACAGCACATATTGGATAAGTTAACATTTTAGGTACACAGTTATAATAGACATTAGAGGACACTTTCAATTGCTATAAAAAGTTAAAACTGATCCTTAAATATACTGATCTTTTAATGGATCATATTCAAAAAATTTTGAAAGATTTGGTGCAACTATTTTATATTTTGATATAGGAGCCTTTCCTAAGTAAACCTATTAGAAGAAACATATAAAACAGAAAAAAAGGGGGGAAATGCCTAACTGAATTTTTCAGTGAGAACATATGAGACTATTCAATAAAATTAATTTACCAAAATGATTACTTCTTAGCATATGTGGACATTGATTTGAGGAATCTAGGTTAAAAACTGATAAATAGCAGTTTAGTCTTGCATATTCAAGTTGATGGTTAATTTCAGTGACCCTCTTTACTTGAATTCACTGGAAACAATTGATTTAAATGAAGTGAGCCAATAGATAGTTAATGACCTTTCTTAGAGTCAGAGAATAGGATTTCCAAATGTCTAGTCAAGGATAACATTAATTTCTTTAACATACATTTTTAGTTTAATGTGTTCTCTTTTATTATGGAAAGACAGACTCTTTACAAAATAGGTAACTTCCAAATTTTTCTATTTTTAATTTTAAACAGTGATCTTACAAACCAAAAATAGTTTTAGCACTAAATTTGAGGCATCAGTGAAAATGACATGCAAGAACAGTGAGAGGGAAACCTGAGACTTTGAAAACAGAGAAATACAACCAGGGAGCATGTGTTTGACAAAAATCCATAGGATCTGGAGGTTTCACATTTCACTCAATTCCATTATATTCAGCAAACCTTTGTGAAACTCTATACTGTGTGAGATACAAAGGTAGCTGTCAGAGTCACCATTTTTGAAATTTACCTCTTGTGGATGGTATTTGAAGGGGGAGGTACTGGGAAGTAACAGCTCATCACCACCGCACCCACTAGAATGAAGGGACACATAGGTACTTTTACTGTATCTTTTGCAGGACTAAAATATTAAGATGTCTATTCTGCATCTTACAACATGAACAAGGCAAGTGTTTTGAATGAATGGAGTAAGTAGCTGCCTACCTGGTATCCCCAACTTAATATCCTTTGGGAGCAAGTCAAGTATCACTAATGTTTAAAGCGGCCAGCTAGAGTATCGTGCATGCATGCTAAGTTGCTTCAGGCATGGCTGACTCTTTGCGGCACTATGGACTGCAGCCCTCCAGGCTCCTCTGTTCATGGGAGCCTCCAGGCAAGTATACTGGAGTGGGTTGCCATGCCCTCCTCCAGGGGATCTTCCCAACCTAGGGACTGAACCCACGTCTTATATGTCTTCTGTATTAGCAGGCGGGTTCTTTACCACTAGCGCCACCTGGGAAATCCCTAGAAGATCATAAACATGGAAAAATCAGGCTTCTGTTCTTCACTCCTGTCTGGCTTATTCTAAGATGTGATCTTTGGACAAGTCATACATAAACTCTTTAGGTCTTGGCTTTCTGATTTTGTAAGCTTAAAGTATAAGCTATTGATTTTACTCACCTGCATTTGAACTGCAAAGTATATGGTTTCTTTGGTTTATTCTAGAGAAAAAGGTATAAATTCAAGGTCACTTTCAAGACGATCTTCAAATATCCAATGAGTTGCATTTGAAGGACAATTGAGAGAGCATCAGACTGAGAGATCATTGAGCATGGGTGGAGAATGAGAATGAGAAAGAAGCCTTTCTAAGATAGAACTGTGAAAATGGAGAACTGAAGCCTTGAAAGAACGGGGAAATTTTAGCGAGTTCTGTAGGTTGAGCTTATTGAGGCATCTCAGGCCTAAATGAACATGACTCATATTGATAAAGGCAGGAATAATTATATAACAAAAATTCAACTTGCTTTTAAGTAGTGCAAATGAACAGAAGGAAATCTGATTGCAGCATAGTCAATATATACTACAGGATAACTTGGAGTTGTGTGGTAGTTTGAGCATTCTTTGGCATTGCCTTTCTTTGGGATTAGAATGAAAACTGACCTTTTCCAGTCCCATGGCCACTGCTGAGTTTTCCAAATTTGACGCATATTGAGTGCAGTACTTTCACAGCATCATCTTCTAGGATTTGAAATAGCTCAACTGGAATTCCATTACCTCCACTAGCTTTGTTCGTAGTGATGCTTTCTAAGGCCCACTTGACTTCACATTCCAGGATGTCTGGCTCTAGGTGAGTGATCACACCATTGTGGCTATCTGGGCCATGACGATCTTTTTTGTATAGTTCTTCTGTGTATTCTTGTCACCTCTTCTTAATGTCTTCTGCTTATGTTATGTCCATACCATTTCTGTCCTTTATTGAGCCCATCTTTGCATGAAATCTTCCCTTGGTATCTCTAATTTTCTTAAAGAGATCTCTAGTCTTTCCCATTCTATTGTTTTCCTCTATTTCTTTGTGCTGTTCATTGAGAAAGGCTTTCTTATCTCTCCTGGCTATTCTTTGGAACTCTGCATTCAAATGGATATATGTTTCCTTTTCTCCTTTGCCTTTAGCTTAGCATAGATGTTCAAGCTGGACTTAAAAAAGGCAGAGCAACCAGAGATCAAATTGCCAACATCTGTTAGATCATAGAAAAAGCAAGAGAGTTCCAGAAAAACATTTATTTCTGCTTTATTGACTATGCCAAAGCCTTTGACTATGTGGATCGCAACAAACTGTGGAAAATTCTTAAAGAGATGGGAATACCAGTCCATCTGACCTGCTTCCTGAGAAATCTGTATGCAGGTCAAGAAGCAACAGTTAGAACTGGACATGGAATAACAGACTGGTTCCAAATCAGGAAAGGAATACGTCAAGGCTGTATATAGTCTCCCTGCTTATTTAACTCATATGCGGAGTACATCAAGTGAAATGACAGGCTGGATGAAGCACAAGCGGGAATCAAGATTGCTGGGAGAAGTACTAATAACCTCTGATATGCAGATGACACCACCCTTATGGCAGAAAGTGAAGAGGAATAAAGAGCCTCTTGATGAAAGTGAAAGAGGAGAGTGAAAATGCTGCCTTAAAACTCAATATTCAGAAAACTAAGATCATGGCATTTGGTCCCATACACTCATGGCAAATAGATTGGGAAACAATGAAAATGGTGACAGACTTTATTTTTCGGGGCTCCAAAATCACTGCAGATGGTGACTGCAGCCATGGAATTAAAAGATGCTTGCCCCTTGGAAGAAAAGCTATGACCAACCTAGGCAGCATATTAAAAAGCAGAGACATTACTTTCCCAACAAAGATCTGCCTAGTCAAAGCTATGGTTTTTCCAGTAGTCTTGTATGGATGTGAGAGTTGGACTATAAAGAAAGCTGAGCAGCAAAGAATTCAAAAGCAAAAGAGAAGACTCTTTAGAGTTCCTTGGACTGCAAGGAGATCCAATCAGTCCATCCTAAAGGAAATCTGTCCTGAATATTCATTGGAAGGACTGATGCTGAAGCTAAAGCTCCAATACTTTGGCCACTTGATATAAAGAAAAGACTCATTGGAAAAGACCCTGATGTTGGGAAAGATTGAAAGCCGGAGAAGGGGACGACAGAGGATGAGACAGTTGGATGGCATCACTGACTTGATGGACACGAGTTTGACTAAGCTCCGGGAGTTGGTGATGGACAGGGAAGCCTGGCGTGCTGCAGTCCATGGGGTCACAAAGAGTCGGACATGAATGAGTGACTAAACTGAACTGAACTTGGAGTTGAAGCTAATCAAATGGAATAGCAAGAGAGGGGCAAAGATTTTCTAGAGGAAGTCTAAATTCTTCCAATTTGCATGATCTCATTGGGAGTTTTAATAAAAATTCTACTAGTGTTGATTTATTCATATAACTTTACATTAAAAAAAAAAAAGCTCATTTGTGTGTGCACACTGAGGTCTGGCTTTTTGCGATCCCGTGGACTGTATCCTGTCCATGGAATTTTCCAGGCAAGGATACTGGAGTAAGCTGCTATTTCCTACTTCAGGGGGTCTTCCCTACTCAGGAATCAAACCCATGTCTCTTCTGTCTCCTGCATTGGCAGGCGGATTCTTTACACTTGACCACCTGGGAAGCCCACGCCTTGAAAATGAAACAAACTAAGGATAAGCTTCACATTTTATTATGACAATATAATAAAAATGAATTTTCCCCCAATTGGATGATGTAATATCTAGCACTGATGAGGTAACGTAGATTTCCCTAATATGTAGCTTAAATAGCAGTAGTTCTTCAGTGATGAACAATTTTGTTTGCCTTGTTCTTTGACAGTTTTTCATTTTACCCATGCCTAAAACACTTTCTATGTGAAAGTATAAAACACTTTTTAAAAAATATTTAATATGTTGGCAATGAGAACAAGCCTATTAGAAATGATAGAACATTGGAGTCAAGAAACCCCACACTCTTCAATTACTAGAATAGAGGTGAAAGCTGCCTTTATTTTAGAACTTGAGCAGACATTGCATATAGGACAGTTGCTTCAGAGGTACTTAAGTGGTTGCCTTTGGTGACCTTACTTTCAGTTATTCAAGTGATGAAATGTACTTGTTTATCTAGAAGCAGGTAAAAGGAAATTCCCGAATGAAACCAGACCCATATTCTTCCCATTCCTTGGGGGTCTCACCAATCTGTTTCACCTGCAACTAAGAGTTTCTTAAGGCTTATGTGATTGTTAAAAAATTAAGCTAATTCAACCAATTATTAGCCTTTATGAATTCCAGATTCTTTAATTGCATAAATGAAATTAACAGCTCAGAAAGAATGAGGCTTTTCATAAATCACTTAGACAACATTTTTCTCAGTACATTCATTCATGAAAAGAGTATGTTATGATAGACATTCTTCGCTTGACCCAACTTTATTCAGACTCTTGGAACTTCTCCTGACTCATCTGTGCTCTGCTTTGTAAAAGTCTAGTTTTATCAAGAACTCTGCTAAGTTAAACAGTATTCACCACCCTGATGCTTGATTCATTTTCTCATGTTTCACCATCTTCCAGGTGATGTTTGTTCATTTTGACCTGCCGTCAGCAAACAGCTTCTTTTTGGTTGGTTTAGATAG
Source organism: Cervus canadensis (assembly GCF_019320065.1). Taxonomy (NCBI): domain Eukaryota; kingdom Metazoa; phylum Chordata; class Mammalia; order Artiodactyla; family Cervidae; genus Cervus; species Cervus canadensis. The sequence continues at coordinate 38,940,061 of NC_057397.1, forward strand.
AATCCCTCTTGCCTCTGTTGTCTCCTCTTAGTAATTTTCTATCCTCCAACCCTCCCACTTTTACATGCTATAAATTTCCACTTGTTCATGCTTTATTCAAAACTGTACCTGATTTTATTCTAAGGTCTCTTTTCTCTACTGCAATCAATCAATTAATTCAGTCACTCAGTCATGTCCGACTCTGCAACCCCATGAATCGCAGCAAGCCAGGCCTCCCTGACCATCACCAACTCCCATAGTTTACTCAAACTCTGCCCATCGAGTCAGTGATGCCATCCAGCCATCTCATCCTCTGTCGTCCCCTTCTCCTTCTGCTCCCAATCCCTCCCAGCATCAGGGTCTTTTCAATGAGTCAACTCTTCACATGAGGTGGCCAAAGTATTGGAGTTTCAGCTTCAGCATCAGTCTTTCCAATGAACACCCAGGACTGATCTCCTTTAGGATGGACTGATTGGATCTCTTTGCAGTTGAAGGGACTCTCAAGAGTCTTCTCCAACACCACAGTTCAAAAACGTCAATTTTTGGCACTCAGCTTTCTTCACAGTCCAACTCTTACGTCCATACATTACCACTGGAAAAACCATAGCCTTGACTAGACGGACCTCTGTTGGCAAAGTAATGTCTCTGCTTTTTGATAAGCTATCTAGGTTGGTCATAACTTTCCTTCCAAGGAGTAAGTGTCTTTTAATTTCATGGCTGCAATCACCACCTGCAGTGATTTTGCACTGTGACAGTCCTTAATAAAATATATTTTTTGCTGCTTTAATGACTAACAAGCTCTGACTTTTCTTTGAGAGTTGTGGGCTTGCTTTATGCATGTACTTCAAAACAGTATGTTGTTGTTGAGTCATTAAATCATGTCTGACTCTTCATGACCCCATGGACTACAGTACATCAGGCTCCCCTGTCCTTCACTATCTCCTGGAGTTTGCTCAAACTCATGTCCATTGAGTCTAAACCACATTTTCATACTTATTACCTTATCTAGTGTGAGACATGGGGCTTCCCCAGTGGCTCAGTGGTAAAGAATCTGCCTGAAATGTAGGAGATGCAGGAGAGGAGGGCTCCATCCCTAGGTCAGGAAAATCCCCTGGAGGAGGGCATGGTAACCCACTCCAGTATTCTTGCCTGGAGAATTCCAGGGACAGAGGAGTCTGGGGGGTTACAGTCCATAGGGTCACAAAGAGTCAGACACAATGGAAGAGACACAAGTGCATGCACACACTAGTGAGAGACAGTCACAACATATATAAATAAATAAACATACAACCATGAATAACATCCAAATTTAGAACAGATGCCTGTCGATAGTCATGTCAACAGAATGCAACATCTTTAACAACCATGAATTCAGAGTCAATTTTTGTGTAAAAATCTATGTTAGTACCAGGTGTCTAGTACATCAAAGCTGGTTAGAAATTCGAGGAGGTGGTGTATCTTGGTGGTGGGGTTGGTGATCCTGTGTTGAGTAATACAGAAGGTCCAGGCTTAATGGAGCTTGTGATTGAGTGGAACAGAAAGAGAAAATACAAGCAGTTTGCTCAATGCAAAATATCGGTACAGATTTCAGTATGTATTTGAAGGAGGTATAGTATGGATTAATAATTTTTAAAATTTTATTGATTCATAATGTGTTAATTTCTGCTGTACAGAAAATGATTGAGTTATGTATATATGTATATATATATTCATGGATGCATATTAAGAATTGTATTTGTGAGCTTTTAAATAGATTATCAGGAAAAACATCTTTGGATGATCTACATGTAAAATGACAGCAAAAGAAGAGAAAGAAATCCAGTCACTTGAAGAGTTGTGGAAAAAATGCTGTGGCTAGTGGATATAGATTTAGCACTTTGGAGGAATGGAGTGAAAACACGGCTACAGTATATTGAATGAAGAGAGGAGAGGCAGGCAATTTTAAAGAAGACAATGCAGAGCCTTTCAAAGAATTTGGAATTTTGTTCTTTCGGTAAAACACACGACAGGGATTTACGAAAAGAGGTAGCATGGTCCCATTTATGTTTAGAGAAAATTCCCTGCTTTGAGCTGAAGGGCGCGGGGGCCATGAACGGTAGCTTGAGGGAAGGGTGGATACAGAGGGAGTTTAGGGAGCCTTCACTGCACTGATAAGGTCTGGATGCACCTCGGAGAAGCCGAAATTAGACGTTACAAACGGCCAGAGAATTTAACAGAAGAAATATTCAAAGCTGAAAAGCAGCCAGGAAGGTCAGCAAAAGCCTGAAGCACCTGGGGTGGAGGACACAAACAAAGAATGGATGGTTTAAGTAATAAATGGAAGGCCTGCATTTCTGTTTTATTTTATGATAAAATGCTTTATTTTATGATTAAAATTCAACCTATATCTCAGAGGCAGAATGCATGAATCCTTAAATCATAACACTTATTTCTGACAATATTATTACAGGATTGCAGTGTATAATCATATAGAAGGAAAAAACCCTGATACACGTTGATGGATATAACATGAAGTTTAATAGTGTGAGCACTAGTTTAAGAACTAGATTGATTAAAAAATTTCCCCAAGCCTCACCGTATTATAGTAAACAGGTTATAATTCTTCAAATTGAATTGTTTTGAAGAGCACTATATTTTAAAATATGGAGTATTGAAGCTAAGATTGAAACTAAGTATGAAGCTAAGATTGGCTATGGGAGCTAGTGAATCTAGTCCTAATGTCATGCTCCTTATCTCAGAAATGGAGGCATCAGCCTCCATAGGCAGTCTCTGTGAAGAGCTGCCATCCCTCATGGAGGAATTTCAGTCTCTATGGAGACTGCCTCCATTTCAATCCCAGTCAATTAGAGGTGAAAGGTATTCCATTTGCAGTCACCTAAGCCATAGAGTCCACCTATTTTTTTTTCCTTCGTTCTTTCAGTCAAATGATATCTTCTTATCTGAGATGGAAAGAAAAAAGTCAGAATTGTGGTCATTTAATTCGAGCTCATTCAGTTCTAGTTACTCTTTTTCTTTTGTTTCAAATGGCAGCCTTCTCTGTAAATCAGATAAAGAACTGTATCATTATGCTATCATCTTTGAAAGCTCCATAATTGTAGCTTTTCTACCCAAGTCACTGAAATAAAACATCTAATTCTACACTAAATATAAATTTATTTCCAGTTTTACCTGTTGTATTATTTACTTAGGTGATAGTGCTTCCAACCTTTTTCAGAGGTGAGCCTATAGTATAAAGAACTATTTTTTAAATAACACATATTTTCACAAAAGACAATGAAAGCTACACAGATTAGGAGTTACTCTTAGTAGTTCATTAATACTTCCATATATTTTCTTAAGGACATAAAAGACAAATGTTATGATTTTTCTTTAAAATTAGACCAAAAAGCTGGGGGAAAAAGTCACATTGAATTGATTAGATCTAATTAATTTATGTATTGATTAGAGCAATTAAGATTTGTGTAAAATGAGAAGGGATAAAAAAAGAGCAATAAACAATATGAAAATATTTACTAGGGATAATTTACTGCTGAGAGTCTGTTACTGTATTTTTCTCTTTATCCTTGTTCCTCAAGAACAGAGTGGCACTTATGATTGTTAACTTTTGTGATTTCAAGTGACAAAAGCTTGGTTCAAATAGACATTAACTGAAAAAAAAAATTAATGTGGGGAGTCTATTAACTAACTTCAGACATGGCTACATCAAGGGGCTTTTTCATCATTACATCTTCTTTCTCCATTTTTTAAAATGATTTTTCCATGAATGTGACTTCATACTAAGGCAGATGATTCCCTTGAGGTACCATTATGCCTAAGAACATCTTCAAGTTTTCATTCTAAAACTTTGAGTATACATACATATTTTATTTCCTACCAGTTTTATTGAGATATAATTGACATAGAGCACTGTATAAGTTCAAGGTGTACAGCATAATGATTTAACTTACATGCAGCCTGAAATGATTATCACAGTATACTTAGATGAATATCCATAATTTCATACAGATGGGTTTCCCTGGTGGCTCAGATGGTAAAGAATCTGCCTATCAATGCAGGAGAACTGGGTTTGATCCCTGGGTCAGGAAGATCCCCTAGAGAAGGAAATGGCGAACCACTCCAGTATTCTTGCCTGGAGAATTCTGCGGACAGAGAAATCTAGTGGACTGGGGTCGCAAAGAGTCAGGCATGACTGAGCGACTAACACTTTCACTTTCATACAGATACAAAATTAAATAAAATTATTATCCTGTTATGAGAACTCAGAATTTACTCTCTTTACAACTTGCATATATAAATAAGCACTGAATTGTGTTTATCATGTTGCATATTACATTCCTAATACCCGTGTATCTTATAACTAGAAGATTGTACCTTTTGACCACCTTCACTCAATAACCCCTCCCTCCAACCTCTCAGCTCTGGTAACCACAAATCTGATCTCTTTTTCTATAGGTTTGTATGTTTGTTTTTCAGTTAAATGACCTGCAACATTATGTTTGTTCCTTTTACGTGATTTGGTATTTCTATATATTTAAAAATTATCACCATGATAAGTCTAGTCATAGTATGTCACCATGTAGATATTACACCATTATTGACTATATTTCCCACACTGTACATATCACGTCAGTGACTCATTTATTTTGCAACTGGAAGTTTGTACCTCTTAATCTCCTTCATCTATTTCTTCCTCTCTCCTCCCCTGCTCGCTGATAAACACTGGTTTGTTCGCTGTATCTATAACTCTGTTTCTGTTTTGGTATGTTGTTTCATTCATTTTTGTTTTAGAGTCCACATATATGTGAAATTATACAGTATTTGCCTTAGTATAACTTATCTCATTTAGCCGAATACCCTCTAGGTCCATTCATGTTGTCACAAGTAGCAAGATCTCACTCTTATTTTTTTAGCTATATGTGTATATGAGCTGGTCAAAAGGTACAATCTTCTAGTTATAAAATACACAGGTAATAGGGATGTAATATGCAACATGATAAATGTAACCTTCATGCTGCTTTTGTTATTTATGAAACAAAATAATAAATATATCATGTAGAACAAGCAGAGAATGCAGTGTGGACTAGGTTCAGTTCAGTTCAGTTCAGTATCTCAGTCGTGTCCGACTCTATGTGACCCCATGAACTGCAGCAAGCCAGGCCTCCCTGTTTTGGAGGCCAACTCTTGGAGCCTACACAAATTCATGTCCATTGAGTCGGTGATGCCATCTAACCATCTCATCCTCTGTCATTCCCTTCTCCTCCTGCCCTCAATCTTCCCCAGCATCAGGGTCTTTTCCAATAAGTCAGGTCTTCTCATCAGGTGGCCGAAGTATTGGAGTTTCAGCTTCAACATCGGTCCTTCCAATGAACACCCAGGACTGATCTCCTTTAGGATGGGCTGGTTGCATCTCCTTGCAGTCCAAGGGACTCTCAAGAGTCTTCTCCAACACCACAGTTCAAAAGCATCAATTCTTCAGAGCTCAGCTTTCTTTATAGTCCAATTCTCACATCCATACATATGGAAGTGTTATTTTTCTGAGATAGTCACCAAAATAAGAAAGATTAGACATGACCCTGTTAACTCCTTCTGAAAAGGAATGAAAAAGCCTGGATTTTTAATTTGAGTAACATGTGACACTATTTGAAATGGATAGAAATGGAGACATCAAGTGCTCTGGTTATACACACTGAATTTGATATACCTAGACACATATATGTAGTAATAACAAGCTGCGAGTTTTATATTAAAATCTGGTCTTCATTCAGATAATATGTAAGGGTTGTTTTCTTTTATGTTTTTTTTTTGTGTGTTTGTTTTTAATAAGAATTACAGCTGTTTATTTTTTTAAGGTTTATTTATTTATTTTTGGCTGTAATGGGTCATCTTTGCTGCATGCGGGTTTTCTCTAGTTGTGGCGAACTGGGACTACTCTCTGGTTGTGTTGTGTGGGCTTTTTATTGTGGGGCTCTTCTTGTTGTGGAGCACAGGCTCAATGCTTGCAGCTCATGGACTCTAGAGCGTGGGCTCCGCAGCTGTGGTGCATGGGCTTAGTTGCTCCAAGGCATATGGGTTCTTCCCAGATCAGGGATCAAACTGGTGTCTCCTTCAGTGCAAGATTCTTAACCACTGGACCACTAGGAAACCACAGGGCTGGAGTTTTAAAGATGCCAATTTGGAAATTGTCAGCTCAAAATAAAAGTATTTTTGTAGAAAAAAGATTAAATTATAATTTTTACATGTTTTTGTTCTAGATTTTTCCCACTCTAAAAGGTATTATGCAGCCTGAGACACACCTATACCAATGCCTTATTGAAACGAAAAGTGAAATTTTAATTTAAAATAGTTTTATGGACTAAAGCACAAAGAAATAAAGGATTGTAAGTGTGATAATAACCAAAAAATTTTCAAAAAATAGTTTTATTAGGAGCATTTACTTAATTCTTAGGACTATAAATATAATAAGAAGAAAGGTAAATTACTTTAGATATATAATTCTTAAATTCAGGAGTTAAAAGAATTACATTCAAGCCTTACCTTTTATTTTGTTTTAACTTTTTTGAAAGTCTGTATTGCTTCAATTCTATAAATGTAAGCAATGCAGTACTGCTCATGTCGCTAATGGAGCTTGAAATTAGGGCAGCAGCTTTTCTATCAGCATCATGATGATGTCAGCAATTCACATGAAAAATGAAACATAACCAGTACAACTTCTCTAGCCACAAAAAATAGCCAGCTTTCCATATTTGAAACTGGCTGACCATACCCAATAATATATGGTGCAGGAAAAGAAAATATTCTTTTTTCTGGGCTCTGCAAAACCAGTACCACATTTGCTGATGAAGAATCCTGTGACGATATGCATTTAGTGAAGGAAAACAAAACAAACAGAAAACTTACATTCAACTCCAAGGTCTATGTTGCAAAATTTAATGCCAGCTCTAGGTCTACATATCACTGTAGGAAGTAGAGTTTGGTAATTATTGGCATTTGATCAATCCCACTTATAAAACTACTAATGACTTTTCAACAAAAATTATATTTTAATCATGAATTATTCAATTTTTCTATATTTCATTTCTAAAAAATATGCAATAACTCAATCTCAATCAAAAAATAAACTACCATGGCCAAACAACAAAAACACTGAAATAAATTCTCAAAATTAAAAAAACAAAATTATTTAGGTATTTCAGAACCAAGAACATTATTGATTGACATAAATTATGTATATAACGTCACATTAACTTTCTCTTATTTTTAAAAGAGGACTTTTAGTGAAAATAAAAATTTTGTACAGAAAAATTATAAATCTATAAATAAAAAGCAACATAAATCTATTGCAAGGCTCTATGATAGTGATCATTATGCAGGGATTGGTTCTCAAACTACAACACATGTGAAATGTAGCTGTGAATTTATATAGATAGCTGTGAAGTTATATAACTGATAATTAATTGCCATGAGGGAATGAAGTAACCTATTTCTTATGAAGTTTGTAGAGCATTTTTGTACCAGTTCCTAAACCGATTTCTGGTGAAGCTTGGGTAGCTACTGTGTATTGTAGCAGATTTTTATCTACTGAATGTGGATTTAAGGTTTGGAAAACACCCAATGGACTAAGGGTCAGGTTATAGAATATTTCTTCACTAGACATAAAGTATGAATCTGAGATATTGAAATTGAGTTATGGCCCATAAGAATTCATATTGAGACTTCCTGATGCTGTATCTTTAGTTCAACCACATTGACTGTCTATATTAATATAAACATCTCCCTCTCTCTCACTCTCTCCCTTAAACTGAGATCAGCAAGATATAATGTGAGAAATATTATCAGATACTTTGCATTTCAGAATAACTTCTCTTATTCACAGAATAATTCTCTAGTTGCCTAGATAAGATGGTGTCCAGGAAATGTATAAGAACACTTTAAATGACATGTAAGTCTAGTGATCCTACTTGAAAATCAATCCAACAGTAAAATCAGATTACATTTATATAAAATGCATAGCCAAAACCACTTTCCTTAAATTTCAATGATAGAATATCACTTCTTGAAGCTGTGAAGTTTCTACTGTGTTGGAAGTTTATAAAAACAAAAATGTATAGTAAATGTTGTTTGAAAAAAATTCTAAACATATTAAGAAAATAGTGAAACAACCGTTTTAGCCAAGCTAGAGAGAAAATAGTTGCTGTACAGGGAATTTTACATTGGTTAAGAGCATGAGTTTTTTTTTTTTTTTTTTTTTTTTTAAAGTTTCTAATGATAGGAAATTCATGGTTCATGTATTGCTGAAGCCTGGCTTGGAGAATTTTGAGCATTACTTTACTAGCATGTGAGATGAGTGCAATTGTGTGGTAGTTTGAGCATTCTTTGGGATTGCCTTTCTTCAGAATTGGAATGAAAACTAACCTTTTCCAGTCGTGTGGCCATTGCTGAGTTTTCCAAATTTGCTGGCATATTGAGTGCAGCACTTTCACAGCATCATCTTTCAGGATTTGAAATAGCTCAACTGGAATTCCATCACTTCTACTAGCTTTGTTCATAGTGATGCTTTCTAAGGGCCACTTGACTTCACTTTCCAGGATGTCTGGCTCTAGGTAAGTGATCACACCATGGTGATTATCTGAGTTGTGAAGATCTTTTTTGTATAGTTCTTCTGTGTATTCTTGCTACCTCTTCTTAATATCTTCTGCTTCTGTTAGGTCCATACCATTTCTGTCCTTTATCGAACCCATCTTTGCATGGAATGTTCCCTTGGTATCTCTGATTTCCTTAAAGAGATCTCTAGTCTTTCCCATTCTGTTGTTTTGCTCTATTTCTTCCCATTGATCACTGAGGAAGGCTTTCTAACCTCTGTTATTCTTTGGAAGTCTGCATTTGAATGGGTATATCTTTCCTTTTCTCCTTTGTTTTTCACTCCTCTTATTTTCACAGCTATTTGTAAGGCCTCCTCGGACAATCATTTTGCCTTTTTGCATTTCTTTTCCGTGGGGTAGGTCTTAATCCCTGTCTCCTGTACAATGTTATGAACCTCCATCCAAGCTGGTTTTAGAAAAGGCAGAGGAACCAGAGATCAAATTGCCAACATCCGCTGGATCATTGAAAAAGCAAGAAAGTTCCAGAAAAACATCTATTTCTGGTTTATTGACTATGCCAAAGCTTTGACTGTGTGGATCACAATAAACTGTGGGAAATTCTTCAAGAGATGGGAATACCAGACCACCTGACCTGCCTCTTGAGAAACCTATATGCAGGTCAGGAAGCAACACTTAGAACTGGACATGGAACAACAGACTGGTTCCAAATAGGAAAAGGAGTACATCAAGGCTGTATAATGTCACCCTGCTTATTTAACTTATATGCAGAGTACATCATGAGAAATGCTTGGCTGGAAGAAGCACAAGCTGGAATCAAGATTGCCAGGAGAAATACCAATAACCTCAGATATGCAGATGACACCACCCTTATGGAAGAGAGTGAAAAGGAACTAAAAAGCCTCTTGATGAAAGTGAAGGAGGAGAGTGAAAAAGTTAGCTTAAAGCTCAACATTCAGAAAACTAAGATCATGGCATCTGGTCCCATCACTTCATGGGAAATAGATGGGGAATCAGTGGAAACAGTGTCAGACTTTATTTTGAGGGCTCCAAAATCACTGCTGATGGTGATTGCAGCCATGAAATTAAAAGATGCTTACTACTTGGAAAGAAAATTATGACCAACCTAGACAGCATATTGAAAAGCAGAGACATTACTTTACCAACAAAGGTCCATGTAGTCAAGGCTATGTTTTTTCCAGTGGTCATGTATGGATGTGAGAGTTGGACTGTGAAGAAAGCTGAGTGCCGAAAAATTGATGCTTTTGAACTGTGGAGTTGAAGACTCCTGAGAGTCCCTTGGACAGCAAGGAGATCCAACCAGTCCATCCTAAAGGAGATCAGTCCTGGGTGTTCATTGGAAGGACTGATGCTGAAGCTGAAACTCCAATACTTTGGCCACCTCATGCAAAGAGCTGACTCATTAGAAAAGACCCTGATGCTGGGAGGGATTGGGGGCATGAGGAGGAGGGGACGACAGAGGATGAGGTGGCTGGATGGCATCACCGACTCGATGGACATAGTTTGAATAAATTCCAGGAGTTGGTGATGGACAGGGAGGCCTGGCGTGCTGCAATTCATGGGGTCGCAAAGAGTCGGACACGACTGAGCAACTGAACTGAACTGAATGATAGAAAGCAATCTATAAACATTTCACAGAACAATAATTTGATGGTTGACTTTTTCTTTCTTCTCATAGACCTTTCTTTAGTATACCAGGCTTCTTTTATTTACCTTGAGTTCTGTATACCTCTGCACTTCAGTCACCATATATTTAGTCAGTGTAGACTGTACTAGAATTGAATCTTTTCATTTGGCCAGAATTGGCTGCTCACCAAAAATGTTTGTAATACTTCTATTTGCATGATGAGAATGTTTCCCTTGATATACATTTTGTGGGCTTTTCCTTTCCTCCTCTACTGCTTTTATATAACATGAACATAGAGAACAGGTCCTTTTCTTCAGCTTTATTGAGATACCATTGTTACATATTACAGTATATAGCATAACATTGTTTAAGATGTACAAAACCCAATTCAATATACTTATATATTGTGAAATGATTACCACAATAAGTGAGTTAACACATCTATCACCTCACATAGGTGTGCGTGTGTGTGTGTGCGTGTGTGGAACATTTAAGATCTACTCTCTTAGCAATATTTAAGTATATAATAGAGAATTTTCAGCTATAGTCATCATGTCACATATTGGATCATTAATATTTATTCACCTTGTAACTGGAAGTTTGTACCTTTGGATCAGCTTCCCTATTTCCCTTGTTCAAAGGCCCTGACAATCACCAATTTATATTCTCTTTCTACACGTTCATATAATTTGGATTCTACATATAGATCATACAGTGTTTTTCTCTGTCTCACATATTTTACTTAGAGTAATGCCTGCATGATTCATCACTGATATCACAAATGGTGGAAGTGAAAGTAAAAGTATTAGTTGCTCAGTCATGTCCGACACTTTGCAACCCCATGGACTATAGCCCACCAGGCTCCTCTCTCCATGGGATTTTTCCAGGCAAGAATACTGGAGGGGGTAACCATTCCCTTCTCCAGGGATTCTTCCTAACCCAGCGATCCATCCTAGATCTCCAACATTGCAGGCAGACTCTTTACCATCTGAACCACTGGGGCAGGGGGTGGGGTGTGTAGGATGTAGGGTGAGGGGGATAGCAGGTGGCAGGGGTGGGGGGGAGAGGGACCATACAGAAGGTTGAGCACTGAAGAACTAGTGTTTTTGAACTGTGGTGTTGGAGAAGACTCTTGAAGACACTTGGGAGTCCCTTGGACCGCAAGAAGATCAAATCAGTCAGTCTTAAAGGAAATCAATCTTGAATATTCATTGGAGGGACTGATGCTGAAGGGTTCCCCACCATGGTCCAACTCTCACATCTGTACATGACTACTGAAAAGATCATAGCGTTCACTAAACGGACCTTTGTCAGAAAAGTAATGCCTCTGCTTTTTAATACACTGTCTAGATTTGTCATAGCTTTTCTTCCAAGGATCAAGAGCCCTTTAATTGCATGGCTACAGTCACCATCTGCAGTGATTTGGGAGCCCCACAAAATAGTCTTTCACTGTTTCCATTGTCTCCCAGTCTGTTTGCCATGAAGTGATGGGATCAGATGCCATGGTCTTAGCTTTATGAATGTTGAGTTTTAAGCCAGCTTTTTCACTCTCCTCTTTTACCTACATCAAGAGACTCTTTAGCTCCTCCTAACTTTCTGATTATTTAACTTATATGTGGAGTACATCATGAGAAACTCTGGACTGGATGAAGCACAAGCTGGAATCAAGATTGCCAGGAGAAATATCAATAACCTCAGACATGCAGATGACACCACCCTTATAGCAGAAATTGAAGAGGAATTAAAGGACCTCTTGATGAAAGTAAAAGAGAAGAGTGAAAAAGTTGGCTTAAAGCCCAACATTCAGAAAACTAAGATCATGGCATACAGTCCCATCACTTCATGGCAAATAGATGAGGAAACAGTAGAAACAGTGGCTGACTTTATTTTGGGGGGCTCCAAAATCACTGCAGATGGTGATTGCAGCCATGAAATTAAAAGACGCTTACTCCTTGGAAGGAAAGTTATGACAAACCTAGATAGCATATTGAAAAGCAGAGACATTACTTTGCTAATAAAGGTCCATGTAGTCAAGACTATGCTTTTTCCAGTGGTCATGTATGGATGTGAGAGTTGGACTGTGAAGAAAGCTGAATGCCAAAGAATTGATGCTTTTGAACTGTGGTGTTGGAGAAGACTCTTGAGAGTCCCTTGGACTGCAAGGAGATCCAACCAGTCCATCCTAAAGGATATCAGTCCTGGGTGTTCATTGGAGGGACTGATGTTGAAGGTGAAACTCCAATACTTTGGCCACCTCATGGAGGAGCTGACTCATTTGAAAAGACCCTGATGCTGGGAAAGATTGAGGGCAGGAGGAGAAGGGGACAACAGAGGATGAGATGATTGGATGGCATCACCAACTCAATAGACATGAGTTTGGGTAAACTCCGGGAATTGGTGATGGACAGGAAAGCCTTCTGTGCTGTGTGGTTCATGGGGTCACAAAGAGTCGGACATGACTGAGCAGCTGAACTGAAACTTTCTGCCATAAGGGTGGTTCATCTGCATATTTGAAATTATTGATGTTACTCCTGGCAATCTTCCTTCCACTATATACTCAGAAATGAGATTGCTGGATCATGTGGTAGTTTTATTTTCATTTTTTTGAGGACCCTCTATGATGTTTTCTATTGTGGTTGCACCATTTTACATTCCCAACCACAGTGTTCAAGGCTTCCCTTTTCTGTACATCTTAGCCAGTACTTGTAATCTTTTGTCTTTTGATAATAGAAATCTTAACAGATGTGAGTCAATATTTCATTATAGTGCTTATTTGCATTTCCCCAGTGATTAGTGATGTTGAATACTTTTTCACATACCTGTTGGTCATTCATTTATCTTCTTTAGAAAATGTCAATTCAGGTCCTTTGTCCTTTTTTTTTAATTGACTTATTTGGTTTTCTTGCTATTGAGTTGTATGATACATATTTTGGATGTTAACTCTTTTTATATTTTGGATCTTAACCCCTTATCAAATATATGGTTTGCAGTTTTTCTCCCATTTACCTTTTCATTTTGTTGACTATTTCTTTCATTTCACATATGATTTTTATCTTTAAAGTTTAATTTATTTTTAAGTGGATGATAATTGCTTTACAATATTGTGTTGATTTCTGCAATACATCAACATGAATCAGCCATAGGTATACATATGTCTCCTCCCTCTTGAAAATTCCTCCCACCTCTTACCCCATCCTACTCTTCTAGATTGTCACAGAGCACTGGTTTGTCTCCCTGAACCATACAGCAAATTCTCACTGGCTATCTATTTTATATGTGGTAGCTTATATATTTCCATGCTACTCTTTCCATTTGTCCCACCCTCTTCTTCCCCCATTGTGACCTGTCTGCTGGGCAGAAATGGAGATACAGATGTAGAGAACAGACTTGTGGACACAGTGGGGAAAACAGAAGCTTCTTAGTTTGATATAGTCCCACTTTCTTATTTTTGCTTTTGTTGCTTGTGCTTTGGGTGACATATCCAAAACAATGTTGTCAAGAGCTTTTTGTTGCAAAAGAGCTTTTTTTTTCCTATGTTTTCTTCTAGAGGTTTTATGACTGAGGTCTTGTGTTTTAGTCTTCAATCCATTTTTAGCTATTTTTTGTGAGTGGGGTAAGATATTCAATTTTATTTATTCATTTTTTGTATGTGCACATTCCATTCTCCAAGCATTGTTGAGGAGACCTCCCCTCCCCCATTGATAATTCCACAAGTGGCTTGCAAACTAGAAAAATAGAAATTAAATTATTTCTGTTTGAATGACATGATGTTGTATATAAAAAACTGTAAAGACCCACCAAAAAACTGCTAGTTGTAATAAATGATTTCTATAAAATTGGAGAATACAAAATCAGCATACAGAAATCAGTTGTATTTTGATACATGGATAACAAACCATCTGAAAAACAAAGAAAAAAATCTCATTTAAAATAGTATAAAAAACTATACAATATTTAGAAATAAATTTAACCAGAAAGTTAAAGATCTGTACACTGAAAAGTATAAGGATTTAATGAGAGAAATTGAAGAAGACACAAACAAATGGAAACACATCTCATGCTCATTGGTGAGAATAATTAACATTGTTAAAAGGTCCATACTACCCAAAGCCATCTATCGATTCAATACAATCCTTATGAAAATTGCAATAACTTTTTTTTCAAAAAAACAGAAAAAAATCTTAAAATTTATATGGGACCACAAAAGACTCCACGTAATTAAAGAAATTTGATCAAGAATAGAGCTGGAGGTATCATGCTTCCTGATTCCAATTTATATTACAAAGCTATAGCAATCAAACAATATGGTAAGGGCATAAAGCAGACACACATACGAATGAAACAGTCTTGGGAGCCCAGAAATAAAGGCACACATTTACAGTCAACTAACCAAGAATACTCAGTGGGAAAAAGGATAGTCTCTTAAATAAAAGTCTTTTTTTTTTCTTTTTTTCTTTTTTTAGTTTAAAGTTTTTCCTTCCCAGGTGGCTCATTTGGTATCTGCTTGCCAATGTAGGAGACATAAGAGACCCAAGTTCGATCTCTGGGTTGGGAAGGTCCCTTGGAATAGGAAATGCAACACTCTCCAATATTCTTTCCTAGATAAACCTATGGACAGAGGAACCCGGTGGGCTACAGTCCATGGCGTCACAGAGTCAGACACAACTGAGCAACTGACTACAGACAGTTATTCTAACAAAATTAAATTATAGCTAATTTTTAAAAATCTTCTATGTAACTTTTTCAAATAGTTCATCTCTTTTTTTTCTTTCAGTTCATCTCTTTTTATATTCTTCATCACATTCAATTTATTCTCTCTATGATAATCACACAATTTTGGTATTTTGTTTTTTCCTTTAAGTTGTCTTAATTTCCCATTATCCGTATTACTTTATAGGCATTTTTCCACAGTTGTCTTTCCAAACCATCATATTTATTATGTCATTTTGTTTCTATGTCTTATTTTATACAGATTATCTTCTTAGAGTATTCTAAAGGGTATTCTAAACTTCGTATATTTTTTGAAAAATTTTCACCTACCACTGTCATTACATTTTCCTGTATATATATAATATTGAATACAGTATGAGATGGGAAGAGGTAAAGTTCCCTCCAAAAGCTTGGATTACTGTAGTGGTTGACAGAGATTCAATCCTCAGGCAAATGCTTTACTCAGATAGATTCTTAAGAAATAGAAGGTAGACTGCTCCATCAGAGAACTTAGTACCAGGAATCATGACGGGAATGTTAAAAATGCAGAGTGAGCATGTTATGTAAAAGATGAACCTACTTAACTTAATTTGAATTATCCATTTACTTATGTTTTCAGAAGTGTCCTATCAACTAATAGCAGGTTTTGATATACCGTGTGTGAGTGATTTCCATCACTCACTTCAACAGCAACTAATCTATCATGCAGTTTCATAGATGTATATTGTCTCAATCTTTAGACAGGTATTTGGTTATTCAGCATTCTGTAAAGAGATTTATCAAAGTCTCCCATGTTCAAGGTCATTTATGACTTATAGTACAAGCAGCAGAATTTGAACATTTTAAAACCTTCTTCCAGCCCATATGGTTTATTTAGAATATATTGTATGTTTTCCCTTCTTTCACTTTCTACCTTTGTTTTCTCCTCTTTAAGGATATCCTGGTATTACACATATTTTTGTCAAATCTTAAAAGGCTGATCAATAGTGAAATGATGATTCTCCTTTATTTTCTATCCAATTAATGGTCAATACCTATATTTTACACAAAAAAACTGCCCCAAGAAAACTACTTATTTCTTTTAATGGGAGTCATTGGTTTTTATGTGCTACAGCATTTTTCTCTAGACTGTAATTATACATCTCAATAACATATATAATAATTTTTATTTCATTTACAATCCTAAGAAAAGAAAGGAAGGTGTCCATGACTTCTATAGTGCTGTGGAAAACTGGTTCATATAATAAACAGACAGCCGCTTTGAGTTGTAACCTGTAAAACCTGATAGATAAAGATCAGGAAAGGACGCCAGGTTAGAGAAGGGCCACCTTCTGTAATTGAAGCTAACAACTCATTACTGACATGATTAAGGTGCCTCCCAGAAGTCATTAATAAATGTAAATGAAGATGGAAATTTTAAAATTTTAATATGAAAAGGGAGTATGTTGAAATGAGAAAGAAAGATATAATAACAGATACAAACTCAGTGATGATCATCATCAAAGAGCCTACGGGGGGGGGGAAACCAAAATTTGAGGAAGAACATATGAGTAGTTCTCGAGAACAGTCCGTAGAATGAGTATGCCCTAATTCTAAATAATAAGAAGTACACCAAAATTTGTAGTTTATAATTCATTAGATTACCATGGTTGATAAAAATCACCCTTATGAAACTTCTTAATTCTCAGGAATTGATCCTGTATTTACCAAGCAACTTAATATTTTGGGAGGGAAAAAAAAAAAATCTTGAAATGGCCTATTTAAAAAGAAATGTGTATGATCAATGCTTATGTTTTCTTTAAATATATTTAGTTTATATTGAGAAAATTAAACATCATTGATTTTCAACTTTATAAATCTGTCTCCTAAATAAATGAGTACATGCTTGTTTATAGAGAGTTTTTTCATCAGGACCTAACCAAAGAGACTCCCTAAGTAGATAAGTAGAGATAGAATATAGAAATTCAAATTTGTTTCTCTACTCCGTCAACATTGATTCCACGCTTATTGAGGCATTTGACTTTACCTTTTTCTTCTTATTAAGAATTTCTCTACCTCAAATGATGCTATGAATAGTAGTATGAGGGAAAACAATACTTTTAAATATGGAAATTGCTACATAAAGCAAGGAATTGTCATTGTTCATATATTTAACATTGGTGAAATTTCATAGAATCAAGTCTCCATCTCTGCAAATGGGCATAA
Source organism: Cervus canadensis (assembly GCF_019320065.1). Lineage (NCBI taxonomy): Eukaryota > Metazoa > Chordata > Mammalia > Artiodactyla > Cervidae > Cervus > Cervus canadensis. The sequence goes on from NC_057397.1 coordinate 38,957,200, forward strand.
TGATGGAAAATCTAAATATGCAACCTTCTTAAATCTACCCTGTGATAGCACTCCATGGAGATTTGGAACCTAATACTTCACAAGATGAAAGAATAGTTAAAGAAATGTATAGAATTCCTTCAAAAAGAAAGACCACCACTGATACTTGTATAAAAGAAACAAGGGATGCAAAGTTAGAAAATATTAGATTCTCACTTATTAACTGTGCACTAGAAGTTACAACACCTTTCCCTTGCCTCCTGTGCTCTCTGCATCCATCAAGCACCACTAATCTTTCCTTCAACTTTTTGTAACAAATTTTAGGAACCATCTAGAATATATGATTCATGAATACAATTAATTTCTTTTGCTCATTGATGTATCTACAAAAGTTACTAAAAAAAAAAAAAAAAAAGGAACCCAGCACAAAATTCAATCATTTTTGAGGGAACGCCCAAATAAATTTAGTCATGGTAAGGAAGCCAATATCCTCCCTTTTAATCCTTTGCAACAACTATGGAAGATCGAAACAAAAATGCAAACATGGGTTTGCATGGCAGCAGAGAAAGACCATGATGGTATTTTGGCAGATAAAAGGCCATTATAACCTGTGTTTTGTCCTTTTAAACCTCCTTAGTTACTACAAAGCAGGTAAACTAGATTATTCAGGTAATATCACTTACGATTTGTCTTTAATACTACATCTTGCATTTGAAAGAAATTGGTAGAAACAAAATTGCAAAGTAGTATAACTAGTATGAAATCACTTTCTTCGAAAGTAAAGAGAGATAACAATGCATCTATACATTTTTATAGATATATTCTATTTTCTAGCTGCTGGACATTCTGCATGTTATTTGACTTCATCACCTATAAAATAAGGATATTAATATTGCTCATATCTGATTGCTAGTAAATGAATGATGACCTACAAACCTTTCAGAACTAACACCCAGAAAAGATGTCCTTTTCATTATAGGCGACTGGAATGCAAAAGTAGGAAGTCAGGAAACACCTGGAGTAACAGGCATATTTGGCCTTGGAGTACGGAATGAAGCAGGGCAAAGGCTAATAAAGTTTTGCCAATAGAACACACTAGTCATAGCAAACACCCTCTTCCAACAACACAAGAGAAGACTCTACACATGGACATCACCAGATGGCCAACACCGAAATCAGATTGATTATATTCTTTGCAGCCAAAGATGGAGAAGCTCTATACAGTCAGCAAAAACAAGACCAGGAGCTGACTGTGGCTCAGATCATGAACTCCTTATTGCCAAATTCAGATTAAATTGAAGAAAGTAGGGAAAACCACTAGAACATTTAGGTATGACATAAAT